>NW_011494748.1:2474715-2508966 GCF_000754665.1 Bison bison bison | reverse complement strand
ATATATATAATATAAAAGTCATAGCTGTAGATGGAATGAGATAAAATCATATTAATCATATACAACAATTTATGAGAACATTTTTTCAAAACTACATAGGACAAGCCAAGGAAAAGTTGAAAAACCATATTAAAATCAACAATAAAAAGAACTGTAGGCCAGGCCTGGGTGTATCCTACATTCACAGCATGGTGGGAAGGTGCTCCCATGGCAGCCATTTTGCCTTATGGACTCCTCTATAGAGAAGGCTTTCCCACCTGAGAACTGGCTGAAAGTGTTGACAGCTGTGTTGCCAACATTTTCTTTGGCATGTATCAGGACAGGTGGTAGCAACCATCCAAACAAAGCATCATGATTTCAGCTATACATTTGTTTTTTGAGTAAATAGACTGGAACCAAAACCCTACCCCACAAAAAAAGCACATTTATGTGCAGTGAGACAACAAGAGCATTTGAAAATACAGTCTCAGTAGTTTGTGACCTGTGGAATTGTGCACAAATGCTTATTCTGACCTTGTTGTAATTGGGAGAAGAGATACAATTTCAGATGTCAAAATATTTTTGAAAGATATTAATCAAATGGAGGAGTAGCAGTAAACTCAACAAATAAGTGAACCAAGCTTGCAGAATGGAATATTAAATAGAATTGAGTGCTTGATCAGCAAAATTAGGTACAGGCTCAGGATGTGGAAGCACAAAAAGTATACAGCTAGATTTTTTTTCTTACCAGACAGAATATTGTTCTCTAAAGAAAACAAACATTTCCAGAGAAATACTATAGGTACATGTGAAAAAAAAATTATGATGAAATGAGACAGAAAGTGTATGAGTCCTTATTGTATGAAAATTGACTGTAAGAGATTTTTTTACAACACTTTTTCAGAGATTGCTTGTAGAAGTGTCACAAAGAATTAAGACCAAATTTAAACAGTTCTCTGAAGCAGTTTGTCTAAGAGGCAAATAATAATAATAGTTAAAAATTCAGATTCTAACAAATAAAATAAATATGCTACAGGAGCAGATTGAATAGTTGATTGAATAATTAGGATAATAAGCAGATCAAATAATTAGGATCTGAAAAGAAGGTAAAGGAGTCCTAAGGAAAATGAATGAAATGATGTCCTAATGATGAAATTAGTTAAATAGTTTAAAAAAGATAGATAACCTTGATGATTAAAAGCACTGCTGCCCTGTTTAAACAAATAGAAGTTTGTGAAGTGGGAAAGTAGTGGAGCTCTTTTGATAGTAGGATAGTCTCAATCTGGGCAGAAAACCATTTTTGCAAAAATAATATTTGGACTTTGAAAAAACTAGAACTCCTGTGGAATTTTTTTTAATGAATAAAAGAAAAAGAAACTTAAAATTCCAGTCATAAAGAGTGATTAAAAATGAGGAGCAAGAACAAGGAGAAAGAGAAAATGATTCAGTGAGAAATATAAACAAAGACTGTGGAAAAGAAGGTGGACCTACCTGGTGGTTCAGCATTAAAGAACCTGCTTGCAATACAGGAGACACAAATGTGGGTTTGATTCCTGGATTGGGAAGATTCCCTGGAGAAGGGAATAGCAACCCACTCCAGTATTCTTGTTCAGAAAATCCCATGTACAGAGGAGCCTGGTAGGCTACAGTCTATAGAGATGCAAAGAGTCAGACACAACTGAAGTGACTAATCATGCACACATACATGGAAAAGAAGATGAGAGGGAGAAAGAAAAAAAGAAAGGGTTTGTGATGGAAAAATAAGAAAGTTGCTCATGAAATATATACACAAGCTGAACTTCTGAATGAAGAGGCAGCAGATCTCAGAATCACAAAAAAGATCATGAAGTGGAGCATGAAGGTGAAGCAGATAGAGAAAGAAGCAGATGCAAGAATAGATGAGAAAAACATGAGTATAGATAAGAAGATCGACAAGTTAATATGGAAGGCCATGCAAGCACAGAAACAAAAGTTGGAATAGAGAAAAATAATATCCAAGGATAAAGACAAGAAGAAATCTAGTGATTAAAAGATAAGAAGAAAAAGATAAATAATGTGAAGTTAGGATTCAATGAGTTGAAAGAAAGCAACACTCAGAATGAGGTCAATGGGATCAGTGAAGACATTAAATCTGAAGATGACACTCAATTCAATGAAAACTAATGTGGTAAGACCTCAGACCAAACAGAAGACTATTGTGTGAATATTTTTAGAATAATATTGAATATGGCACCAAATAGTGACATTTGAATGAACTGAAAGCTATAATAAAATAGAAAAAAGTATCATGCAGTTCTTTTTAATTAAAAGTTAATTAACGACTGATTGTGACTACCAGATTTCAGAAAATGTGCTAATATTATATATGCCACTGATAATCTAGGTCCTGTGCCATGTTTGTTTTTTCTTTAGGCTTTTTAAAGAGTACTACCTAAATATAAGGCTTGTTCAGTTTTTAATTGCTAGTTTTCTTTCTTGAAATTTGAAAGGAGAATTAAGCATTAGTATCCACACTAATAAGACTGAGATTCCATTTTTACAACTCTTCTATTCCTAGCCTTTGACTTCCTGTTACCAAAAAATAAGTAACTTTATTTTGAATTCAGTTGGTTTCATTAGTGGTAGAAGAAACCACATGGCCTATATTTTCTGATTTTTGTATTTTTAAAGTAATTAGCCTCCAATTAAAATAAATAAATTTAAATTTAAAAAAAAGAAAAAAAAATTTGAATTGAAAGAAGGATGTATTTATACCAATCAGTGTTCTTGCTAACATACCCTATTATAATTAGACATTAACCAAAATTATAACTAAATTACATATTTTTTTAATTAAAAAAAGCTGTAGTTTGTTAAATGCGCACTATGTGCCCAACACTATAATAAGCCTTTTCTATCAGTTTTTTTGTTTGAGTCTCAACTAGCCTCTATGGGAATAGATAACATTGTTATTTTCATTTTTCAGATGAGAAAATAGATAGCTACATCACAAAGCTCAATATTAACACATATAAGATTATAAATCAGATATTCACACAGGCTTGTATAAATATATGTGTGTGTGTGTGTAAATCTAGTAACAAAAGTTTTCTTTCCACTTTAATTTAATGCAAGTGAATTTATGTATCTAGTCAATGATAACAATTTGAATTTTGACTTATAAAGCAAACATTGAGAAAATGGCCCCAATCACAATTTAGTGAGTGAGGATGGATAGTGTGTCACCATGAAATGTACCAACTGTCTGAGCAATATATATATTTCTATGAACATAAGAAGAGAGACCATCTGGGAAAGTTATTGAATGTATGGTATTTCTAAATTTCCCTTTTTAAGTAGGTCTTTCTATTTTTTGTGTGTGCATTTTTTTAAATTTTATTTTTATTTTTAAACTTTACATAATTGTATTAGTTTTGCCAAATATCAAAATGAATACACCACAGGTATACATGTGTTTCCCATCCTGAACCCTCCTCCCTCCTCCCTCCCCATACCATCCCTCTGGGTCGTCCCAGTGCACTAGCCCCAAGCATCCAGTATCGTGCATCGAACCTGGACTGGCAACTCGTTTCTTACATGATATTTTACATGTTTCAATGTCATTCTCCCAAATCTTCCCACCCTCTCCCTCTCCCACAGAGTCCATAAGACTGTTCTATACATCAGTGTCTCTTTTGCTGTCTCGTACACAGGGTTATTGTTACCATCTTTCTAAATTCCATATATATGTGTTAGTATACTGTATTGGTGTTTTTCCTTCTGGCTTACTTCACTCTGTATAATAGGCTCCAGTTTCATCCACCTCATTAGAACTGATTCAAATGTATTTTTTTTTAATGGCTGAGTAATACTCCATTGTGTATATGTACCACTGCTTTCTTATCCATTCATCTGCTGATGGACATCTAGGTTGCTTCCATGTCCTGGCTATTCTAAACAGTGCTGCGATGAACATTGGGGTACACGTGTCTCTTTCCCTTCTGGTTTCCTCAGTGTGTATGCCCAGCAGTGGGATTGCTGGATCATAAGGCAGTTCTATTTCCAGTTTTTTAAGGAATCTCCACACTGTTCTCCATAGTGGCTGTACTAGTTTGCATTCCCACCAACAGTGTAAGAGGGTTCCCTTTTCTCCACACCCTCTCCAGCATTTATTATTTGTAGACTTTTGGATCGCAGCCATTCTGACTGGTGTGAAATGGTACCTCATAGTGGTTCTATATTTGTTGACCAGGTAGAATGTAGCCACTTGAGTAGCTCTTACAGATTCTGAATTTTTTATGAGTTGTAGAAAGTATTGAATCTTGCAGGACCTAACCAAAAACCAAATCAAAAGACTTGGGTTCCAGTTTTGTCTTTATCATGCTATGTAATTTAAGGTAATCAGGATCAGGTTGACAGAGTAGAAAGGCCCAGAGTTCATCTCCCCCCATAGCAAAACCAAAATTACTGCCACATATAGAGCAACTCTTTTTTGAGAAAGACCTCAAGAATATCACAATAGCTCTTCTACAACTAATTATATAAAGAAACATATCAATGTGGAAAGATGAGACACAGACATGGTCTATTCAAGACTTATACCTCTGGAGGGAAAACCAAAAGTGGAAGGGTATATCACAAATGTCAGAGTCCTTGCTAAGGAGGCAAGGGATTGAGTCCTACATTGGACACCCCAGCCCTGGTTATTGGCACCGGGTATATGAACCCTGTTGTGAAAGTGAAAATCTCTCAGTCGTGTCCAACTCTGCGACCTCATGGACTATACAGTCCATGGCATTCTCCAAACCAGAATACTAGAGTGGGTAGCCTTTCCCTCCTCCAGGGGATCTTCCCAACCCAGGGATCAAACCCAGGTCTCCTGAATTGCAGGTGGATTCTTTACCAGCTGAGCCAAAAGGGAAGCCCATGAATCCTCTTAATGGGTTTAAAAACTAGCAGGGCAAATGACTAGAGAATTGAAGGATTGTAAGAAACCTAAATTCCACTGTTAAAGGCCACACAGAAAAACTTACTCCTTTTGAATTCCAAAGCAGAGACAGCTGATTAAAATACTTCAAGCCCTTTAGTTAGGCTTCCAAGATTGCTCCAGAACACAACCTCCAGCTATGCCAGTCTGGCCCCAAACCCCTGTGCCACCGAGGTGGTAGCCCTTGGAAGGCTTCAGCAGAAGCCTTGGCCAGGAATGGGGTTTGACTACAGGTCCTCTCACCATGGCAGTGAATCTTGGTGAATCCCGGAAGAAGCTGTGACCTGCACCAGGCTCTGGCATCAGTCAACCTTGCCAAGGCAGTGGCCCCCAGTCCATCCTGGCAAGAGCCCCAACCAAGGCCAACATTGTCTCCAGCTCCTCCTGTCATAGCCACTAGGCACAGGTAGCCTGATTAGATCATTCTACAAAAGGGCATGCTTTCAAGACCAGAAGAAATAACTGTTTTGCCCAATTCACAGAGACACACACAGAATGTAATGAAATATGAGATGAAAGAAATATATTCCAAATGAAAGAACAAGATGAAATGCTAAGAAAAAAAGCAAATCAAACAGAAATAAGTAATTTATCCTATAGAGTTCAAAGCAGCAGTAATAAAAATGATCATTAAAACTGGAAAAAGAGGAACACAATGTGAATGACAACAAAAACTAGAAAAATGTACAAATGAAATAGAGCTGAAGAATACAATATCAAATGAAGAATACACTAGAATAAATTAACAACAGATTAGGTGATACAGAAGAATGCATAAGTGACCTGAAATACAGAATATTGAATATCACCCAAGCAGAACAGCAAAAACAAAAAGAACACTGGGATGACCCAGTGGGATGGTATGGGGAGGGCGGTGGAAGCGGGGTTCAGGATGGGGAACACGTGTACACCCCTGGTGGATTCATGTTGATGTGTGGCAGAACCAATAAAATATTGTAAAGTAATTAGCCTCCAATTAAAATAAATAAATTAAAATAAAAAATTTAACTGAAGGAATAGAGTTGTCACTTAAATATTCTTTACTTAAAAATCCTTGCTTTAAATAGAAATGAAAAAGTTCTTCTGTATATTGGGTGCTAATAAATCGTGCTTTTTATGCATTTCCAACTAAAAAAAATGAATATAGTTCTCACAAGAGAATAGTATGAATAACTATGCATCAATAAACTGGACAACCTAGAAGAAATTGATAAATTCCCAGAAATATACAATCTTTCAAAACTGAATCAGAAATAAATAGAAAATATGAAGATAATAATTATGGAAAATGAAATTGAATTAGCAACAAAAAATTCCCAGTAAGCAGAAGTCCAAGATGATATGGTTTCACAAGGGAATTCCACAAAACATTTTTTAAAAGAGGTATTATCTATTCTCAAATTACTCCAAAATATTAAACAGAAGGGAATGTTTCCACACTTGTTCTACAAGGTTAATAATGTGATGCCAAAACCAGGAGAGGACCATTCACAAAATATAATTATAGGCCAATATTGCTAATGAATGTAGATGTAAAAATACTCAATGAATTACTAGCAAGCTGAATTTTATAAACATTAAAGGGATCATATATCATGATGAAGTGGAATATATTCCAAAAATTGAAGGATGGCTCTATACTACAAATCAATCAATATGATATGCCACATTAATAAAAGTATAAAAACCACATGATCATATCAATAGATGCAGAAAAACATTTGACAAAATTCAACATTTATTCATAACAAAAACTCTCAACAAAGTGAATATGGAAGGAAGATATCTAAAAAAAAAAATCATTTATAAATGAATCCAAATTGGAAAATAAGAAGTAATCCAGTCACTATTTACAGATGACCTGATACTTTAATTGTTATTCAGTCACTAAGTTATATACAACTCTTTGTGATCCCATGGACCACCAGGTTCCTCTGTCCATGGGGTTTTCCTGGCAAGAATCCTGGAGTGGGTTGCCATTGTCTTCGCCAGGGAATCTTCCCAACCCAGGAATCAAGCCCTCATCTATTGCATCTCCAAAATTGGCAGGCAGATTCTTGGCAGGCAGATCCCTGAGCCACCAGAGAAGACAGAGTCTATAATAGAAAACATTAAAGACTCCACCAAAAAACTTCAGAAATTTGTTGCTGGAAGTTTTTCTTTTTTTAAAGTTATAAATGAAATTTTTTTTTCTTGATTTTTCTGATAGTTCAATATTAGTGTTTAGAAACAAATGGAGTTCTCTGTAGTAATGTTGTGTCCCACAACAAATTTAACCAATAAGGTAAAAGAGAGAAGAAAGAGTATACCCTGAAGACTATAAGACATTCATGAGAGAGATTGAAGACAACACATATATTAAATAAAAAGATATACTGAGTTTATGAAGAGGATGAATAGCACTGTTAAAAATATCTATACTACCCAGAGCAATTTACAGATTCAATGCAATTCCTATTAAAGTGTACATGGCAATAAATAAAAAGATATACTGACTTCACAGGCAGGATGAATAGTATTGGTAAAAATATCTATACTACCCAAAATGATTTATAGATTCAAAGCAATTCCTATTAAAATATGCATGACATTTTTCATAGAACTAAAACAAATAATCATAAAACATGCATGGAACTACAAAAGACCCTGAATATCTAAAGCAATCTTAGGAAATAAGAGGAAAGCTAGAGATATAATGCTCTCTGAATTAAAATTATATCACAAAACTATGGTAATCAGAATGGTATGGTACCTGCACAAAAACAAACACACAGATCAATGGAATAGAGGGGGCACAGAGATAAACCCATGCACATACAGTCAGATAATCTGAAATAATAGAAAATACTATAAAATCGGATTGGGGGTACTAGAAAACATGATTCTTACTGTTGTTCATTGAAAAGTGATGTCAAACTCTTTGTGACCCAAAGCATGCCAGGCTTCTCTGTCATCCACTATCTCGAGTTTGCTCAAATTCATATCCATTTAGTCAGTGATACTATTTAACTATCTCATCCTCTGCCTCAACCCCCTCCTTTTGCCTTCAATATTTCCCAGCATCAGGGTGTTTTCCAATGAATCAGCTCTTCACACCAGGAGGACAAAGCACTGGAGCTTCAGCTTCAGCATCAGTCATATTCAGGTTTGATTTCCTTTAGAATTGACTCTTTTGATCACTTCACACTCCAAGGGACTTTTAAGAGTCTTCTCTAGCACCACAATTCAAAAGCATCAATTTTTTGATGATCAGACTAACATTTGCTGTTCACTCACTCAGTCATAGCCGACTCTTTGCAGCCCCATGAACTGCAGCACCCCAGGCTTCCCTGTCCTTCAACATCTCTCAGAGCTTGCTCAAACTCATGTCCACTGAGTGAGTAATTTTATCAGACCATCTTTCTGCAGTGATTTGGAGCCCAAGAAAATAAAGTCTGTCACTGTTTCCATTGTTTCCCCATCTGTTTGCCTTGAATTGATGGGACCGGATGCCAAGATCTTCATTTTCTGAATGTTGAATTTTAAACCAGCTTTTTCATTCTCCCCTTTCACTTCATCAAGAGGTTCTTTAGTTCTTCTTTGCTTTCTGCCATAAGTGTGGTATCATCTGCATATCTGAGGTTATTGATATTTCTCCAGGCTATCTTGATTCCAGTTTGTGCTTCATCCAGCCTGGCATTTCACATGATGTACTCTGCATATAAGTTAAATAAGCAGGGTGACATATACAGCTTTGACAATATACAGACTTCCATGACTACTGGAGAAGACTCTTGAGAGTTCCTTGGATTGCAAGGAAATCAAACCAGTCAATCCTGAAGGAAGTCAGTCCTGAATATTTATTGGAAGGACTCATGCTGTAACTAAAACTCCAATACTTTGGCCACCTGATGCAAATAACTGACTCATTGGAAAAGTCCCTGATTCTGGGAAAGATTGAAGGCAGGAGGAGAAGGGGATGACAGAGGATGAGATGGTTGAATGGCATCACTGACTCGATGGGTATGAATTTGAGTAAGCTCTGGGAGTTGGTGATGGCCAGGGAAACCTGGCATGCTGCAGTTCATGGGGTTGCAAAGAGTCAGGCACGACTGAGTGACTGAACTGACTGACTGATGACTACTGGAAAAACCATAGCTTTGATTATATGGACCTTTGTTAACATAGTGATGTCTCTGCTTTTTAATGTACTTCCTAAGTTTATCATAGCTTTCCTTCCAAGGAGCAAGCATCTTTTAATTTCATGGTTGCAGTCACCATCCGTAGTGATTTTGGGGCCCAAGAAAATAATATCTGTCACTTCTTTCACTTTTCCCCTTTCTATTTGCCATAAAGTGATCTGACGGGATGCCGTGACCTTAGTTGTTTTTTTTTTTTTTTTCATGTTGCATTCCAAGCCAGCTTTTTCACTCTCTTCTTTCACCTTCAAGGGGCTATTTTGTTCCTCTTCATTTCCTTACTTTAGAATATCATCTGCATGTCCGAGTTTGCAGCTTTTTCTCCTGGCAATCTTGATTCCAGCTTGTGGTTCCTGTAGTATGGCATTTCGCATAATGTACTCCACATACAAATTAAATAAGCCGGGTGACAATAGCGAGACTTGTCATATTCATTTCCCAATTTTGGACCAGTCAGTTTTTCCATGTCTGGTTCTGTTCCATCTTGAACCACATACAGGTTTCTTAGGAGACAGTAAATTGATTTGGTATTCCTACCACTTTAAGAATTTTCCACAGTTTGTTGTGATCCACACAGTCAAAGGCTTTCACACAATCAATGAAGCAAAACTTGATCCTTTTCTGGAATTCTCTTGCCTCTTCCATGATCCAATGAATGTTTCCAATTTGATCTCCATTTCCTCTGCCTTTTTTAAACCCAGCTTGCACATTTAGAAGTTCTAGGTTTATGTACTGCTGATGCCTAGCTTGAAGGACTTTGAGCATAACCTTGTGAGCCAGTGAAATGAGGACAACTGTATGGTAGTTTGATCATTCTTTGGCATTGCCTTTCTTTGGGATTGAAATGAAAACTGACTTTTTCCAGTCCTGTGGCCACTGCTGTGTTTTCCAAATGTGCTGGCATATTGAGTGAAGCACTTTCACAGCATCATCTTTTAGGATTTGAAATAGCTCAGTTGGAATTCCATCACCTCCACTAGTTTTTTTGTAGCAATGTGTCCTGAGGCCACTCGAATTCACACTAAATGATGTCTGGCTCTAGGTGAGTGACCACATCATTGTGGTTTTCCGGGTCATTAGGTCTTTATTTTTTTTTTGTATAGTTCTTCTGTGTATTCTTGCCACCTCTTCTTAACCTCTTCTGATTCTGTTATATCTCTACCATTTGTGTCCTTTATCATACCATTCTTGCATGAAATAATCCCTTGGTATCTCTAAATTTCTTGAAGAGATTGCTATTCATTCCCATTCTATTGTTTTCCATTTCTTTGCATTGTTCATTTAAGAAGGCTTTTTTAATCTCACCTTGCTATTCTCTAGAACTCTGCATTTATTTGGGTACGACCTTTCCTTTCTCCCTTGCCTTTTGCTTCTCTTCCTTCATCAACTATTTTTAAGTCCCCCTCAGACAAGTACTTTGCCTTCTTGCATTTCTTTTTCTTTGGAATGTTGTTGTTCACTGTCTCCTCTACAATGTTACAAACCTCTGTCCATAGTTCTTCAGGCACTCTGTCTATCTGATCTAATCCCTTGAATATATTTGTCACCTCCACTGTATAATCATGAGTGATTTGATTTAGGTCATATTTGTATGGCCTAAGATTTTCCCTACTTTCTTCTGTTTAAGTGTGAGTTTTGCAATAAGCAGCTAATGATCTGAGCTACAGTCAGGTCCAGATCTTGTTTTTACTGACTATTTTCTGCTTCTCCATCTTTAGATGCAAAGAACATAATCTGATTTCAATATTGACCATTTGGTGATGTCCATGTGTAGAGTCATCTCCTGGGCTGTTGAAAAAGGGGTTTTGCTCTGACCAGTGTATTCTCTTGACAAAACAGACATCCTAAGATGTCTGTTTTTACTGTTGTCATCTCCTGCTTGACCATGTCCAGTTTACCTTGATTAAGGACCTAATATTCCAGGTTCTTATGCAATATTGTTCTTTATAGCACTGGACTTTACTTTCACCACCAGACACATTCATAGCTGATTGTCATTTCTGCTCTGGCCCAGCTGCTTCAGTCATTTAGAGTTATGAGTGATTGCCCTCTGCTCTTCCCCAGTAGCATATAGGACACCTTATAACCTGGGGGACTCATCTTCTGGTGTCATATCCTTTTGTTTTTTTGTACTGTTCATGGAGTTCTTGTAGCAAGAATAATAGTGTGGTTTCTCATTACCATTTCCACTGGACCACATTTTATCAGATCTTTTCACAGCTGCACACAAAAAATAAAACTATATATTTTCTCACACCAGATACACAAATAAACTCAAAATGGTTTAAAGAGTTAAATGTAAGACTGGAAGTGATGAAAGTTTTAAAATAAAAATAATATATACAGTACACTCTTTGGGATTAGCAGTATTGTTTTAAATGTTTCTTCAGGCAGTGGCAATAAAAGCAAAACAAGCAAATGCAACCAAATCAAACTAAAAACCTTTTTCACAGTCAAGGAGACTATCAACAAAGCAAAAAAAGCAGACCGATGAATATAAGAAGATATTTTCAAACTATTCTGCATTAAGAAGATTTTTGAAATTATATCTCCACTAAAAAGATATTTTCAAACTATATCTCCATTATATCTTTAGTGGAAAATATATAAAGAATCCATACAACTCAATATGAATACCAAATAGGTAAATAAATAAACAATAATTCCATTAAGATGGGCAGGAGGATTGCTGGAATCTGGGGGACAATGGATACATGTATATGTATAGTTGAGTCCCTTTACTTTTCACTTGAAATTATCACAACATTGTTAATCAACTATACCCCAATACAAAACCATTTTTTTTAATGGGAAGGAAAAGATGAAAATAAATTTTTCCAAAGAAGACAAATAGATGGCCAATAGGCACATGAAACACAGTTCAACATCACTAATGGGGAAATGCAAATCAAAACAATGAGCTATCACCTCATATCTGTCAGAATAACTATCATCAAAAAGACAAGGAATAATAAATATTGGCAAAAATGTAAAGAAAAGGGAACTCTTGTAAACTTTCATAGGATGTAGATTGATATAGTCAGTATTGAAAATAGTACTGATGTTCAAAACATTAAAAAGTCTCCGATGATCCAGCAATTCCACTCCTGAATTAATCTGAAGAAAATGAAAACACAAATTTGAAAAGATATATAAACCTCAATATTCATTGCAGAATTATGAGCAATAGCCAAAATATGTAAATAGCCTTAGTGTCTATCAACAGGTGAATGAATTTTTCCAAAGAAGACAAATAGATGGCCAATAGGCACATGAAACACAGTATGTGGTGTACATACTATTACTCAACCATAACAAATAATTAAATTTTGTCATTTATGAAAACGTGTGGACCTAGAGAGGATTATGCTAAGTCAAAAAAGGCAGAGAAAAACAAATTCTGTATATTTTTACATAGTGTATCTAAAAAACAAACTAGATAAACAAATATAACAAAATAAAAATAGAGTCACAGAGACAGAGAAGAACTAGTGTTTGCCAGAAGAGAAGCAGTGAAATGAGAAATTAACTAGTTGAAGGGAATTAAGGTACAAATTATCAATTATAAAATGAGTAAACCACAGATGTAAAGAGCATAAAATATTGTCCATAGTATTATAATAACTTATATGGTGTATAATCTATAAAAATATCAATCACTATGGTGTATACCTAAAATTCATGTAACAAGGTCAACAATTAAAAAAACAAAAACAAAAGCTTATGTTTTGGAAAATCATGCATTGAATCCATAAAAGCTAGATTCATATGAACACTTTAGGATAATCGATAGACCTATACCACTAGATTTTTAAAAATATTTTCTATAGTATAACATATATGCTATTTATATGTTACATATTATGTTTTACTATTTAGTAATGTACATTAATCTTTATTTTATATATGTTATTCACTATATTTTATGAAGAATCAATAAAATTCAAGAGTGTTTTCAACCAGTAGTTCAAACTATTTTAATGACCCAGAGGTATGTATTTTACCTTTGCCAATAAGATCAAAATCAAATTGGGTCATAGAGGATCCTGCTGTGATTTACGTTGGAGAGTATTTTGCCTATGTTCTTCTCTAGGAGTTTTATAGCCTCTGGTCTTACATTTAGATCTTTAATCCATTTTGAGTTTATTTTTGTGTATGGTGTTAGAAAGTGTTCTAGTTTCATTCTTTTACAAGTGGTTGACCAGTTTTCCCAGTACCACTTGTTAAAGAGATTGTCTTTTCTCCATCATATATTCTTGCCTCCTTTGTCAAAGATAAGGTGCCCATAGGTGCATGGATTTATCTCTGGGCTTTCTATTTTGTTCCATTGGTATGGGGAGGGAAGTGGAAGGGGGTTCAGGATGGGGAACACGTGTATACCTGTGGTGGATTCATGTTGATGCATGGCAAAACAAATACAATATTATAAAGTAATTAACCTCCAATTAAAATAAATTTATATTTTAAAAAAGTCAAATTGGGTAAGCTGGTCAAACAGCCCACAATATTTTTTATATTTCTCTTATTAACCTTTTATCAGATATATTTTATTATCTTATTATACTATGTATTCTGTGCAGTACTTCTCTAATCCATTAAAAACAGCAAGGTAATAACAAAAATAAATCTTCTAACAGCAATAGCAAAACCAGTGTCACCTAAGTGCTTAAGCAGAGCATATAGAATTAGTATAACAATATAAGCATAGCTAAAATTCAAGAAAAAATTCAGGACAAGCCAAGATGTAAATAGCTACAGGCAGGCTGGATTCAGGAGATGGTTTATAGTACTGCCACGGACGACTGATTCTTTTGTACTTTCCATTTCCTCCCTTTTTGAACCAGAAAGGTATATAATTGCTCTCCTATGTTTGTCAGACCATGATATGTAGGAAGCATTTATGGTAGATATTTTGTCTCTACTTTTACACATCTTCAGATGAAAAGGAATACTGCAGTAGTCTGTACTAAATAACTAAATAAATTATATAATTAACTAAATAAATAATAACTAAATGTGGTCATGTATGGATGTGAGAGTTGGACTGTGAAGAAGGCTGAGCACCAAAGAATTGATGCTTTTGAACTGTGGTTTTGGAGAAGACTCTTGAGAGTCCCTTGGACTGCATGGAGATCCAATCAGTCCATTCTGAAGGAGATCAGCCCTGGGATTTCTTTGGAAGGAATGATGCTAAAGCTGAAACTCCAGTACTTTGGCCACCTCATGCGAAGAGTTGACTCATTGGAAAAGACTCTGATGCTAGGAGGGATTGGGGGCAGGAGGAGAAGGGGACGACAGAGGATGAGATGGCTGGATGGCATCACTGACTCGATGGACGTGAGTCTTGGTGAACTCTGGGAGTTGGTGATAGACAGGGAGGCCTGGCGTGCTACAATTCATGGGGTTGCAAAGAGTTGGACACAACTGAGCAACTGAACTGAACTGAAATAAACTACATGCAGGAGTCTCATGTACACATGAACTTAATTTAAATGATGGTATCTTGGGATTTTCAAGCGACAGTGTAACAGGATGAATCTCTTGGAAATTTCGGGAGAGGAGTAAATGTATTTTGCATTTTGCAGGGACATGAATCATGGGAGTTAAAGTCTGGGCTGTTACAGATATACTTTAGAACGTGGCCTTGATTTTCACATGTTGTATAATATCCTTTGCTCAAGTATGAATGAGGCATGTGACTTCCTTGTAACAAAATGTCAAAGATGATGGTATTTAATTCCTATGATTAAGTTAGATTATACTGCATAGGAAATAAGATGATAGCTGTAGATCTAAATTTATATATGACCACCTGCAGTATACACAAAACTCTCAAGATTCTTTCCTTGTTGGCTTAGAAGAAGTGAGACACCATGTTGTGAAAGGACCTATAGAGAAATCCACATGGCTTGTATCTACTGAAAGACTTTGGCAGTAAGGAGATGAATTTGGTTAACCACCACAATAAGTTTGGAAGCACATTCTTCTCCAATTTGCTCTTCTAGATGTAAAAGTAGCCCAGATAACACTTTGATGGCAGGCTTGTGAGTTTTTCATATAGACCCAAGAAAATTGAGAGATAGTGAATGTATGTATAGTTTTAAGCTGTGAAAACTGTGATGAAATATTATACAGCAATAGAAAATTAATATACCACTGTGGCAGTTACCCAGAACTGACATACTTCCCAAGATACATTTTAAATCCGAGACATCCTTGAGCAAGCTGGTGCACATTGGTTTTCCTAAAATATCCTTACTTTTTGGTTGGGTCTAATGCATTGGAGAAGGAAATGGCAACCCACTCCAGTGTTCTTGGGTGGAGAATCCCAGGGACGGGGGAGCCTGGTGGGCTGCCGTCTCTGGGGTCGCACAGAGTCAGACATGACTGAGGCAACTTAGCAGCAGCAGCAGCAATGTGCATTTTAAAGTATACTTGGTATAATTTTTTGCAAAATTTCTATGTAAATAATAAATTTTTCATGACATGTGCTTTTTAGTATTTCTGCAAAAAGAAAGTCCCTGAATATAGTGGTTGAATTAAAATAAGTGTGCTATACTCCTAAAAATAATGTTAAAACCAGTGAGTAATGTTTTAGAATAGCCAAATATTTAAACATTTAACAAAATCAGTGGCTGAACAAAATCGATTTAAAAAGCAATTGTATTTCTGCATACTAGTAGCAATAATCTGAAAGTGAAGTATATGATTTACAATGGAATAAAAAATCATCATGTACTTAAGAATAAATCTAATGAAAAATGTGCAAGTTTTCCACAATGAAACATACAAAAAGTTGTTGAATGAAGAACAGTAAGGTCTAAAGAAAATGAATGCATAAATTGGAAGACTTGCTGTCATTAGCTTGTCCATTCTACTAAAACTTATCTATAGATTTAATGACTTTGGAACCAAAACCCGAGACAGTTTTGTTGACAAAACTGACAAGCTGATTTTAAAATCTGTGTGGAAATGCAAAAGGTCTAAAAGAACCATAAAATTTTTGAAGAAGATGAATATTTTAGGACCTACACTATCTCATTTCAGGGCTTGTTATAACACTGTAGTAATCAGAATAAAATTGTGGGGTTAGTGTACAAAATGCAGCAAATAAACCAAGATAGTAGAAAATTCTGAAATAAACTATGACACATTTATGATCGACTAATAGCCAATCAAAATTCCAAGTCAATGAGGAAAGAAAAGTTATTTTTAACAAATTGTGCTTAGAGCTACCAAAACTTTGTACAGGGCAAGTCAAACTTCAAATTCTACCATACTCTGTACACAGAAGCTAATTTCACAGAGATCACAGACTTAAAAGCTACAATTACAAACTTTTTACAAGTAAAAATAGTTAAATATTTTGATTACATTTTTTGTTGTTGTTTCGTTGCTAAGTCATGTTGACTCTTTTTGCAACCCCATGGACTATATATAGCCCACCAGGCTCCTCTGTCCAAAGATTTCCCAGGTAAGAATCTTGGAGTGATTGGAATGAGTTGCCATTTTTTCTCCAGGAGATCTTCCTGACCCAGGGATCAAATCTGTATCTCATGCATTGGCCGCCAGGTTCTTTATCACTGAACCACCAGGAAAGCCCTGATAACATTAATGCAGCCAAATATGTTGTCAGAGAAGTAAAAAGCAGTGAATTTGAAAGAATAAAAGTGATAAATTGCAGTTACCCAAAACTTAAAGTATTTATTAATCAAAAAACATTATTAAGATTTGGGAGAATGCCATTGAAACATGTATAATATCATATATGAAACGAGTCGCCAGTCCAGGTTCGATGCACGATCCTGGATGCTTGGGGCTGGTGCACTGGGACGACCCAGAGGGATGGTATGGGGAGGGAGGAGGGAGGAGGATTCAGGATAGGGAACACATGTATACCTGTGGCGGATTCATTTTGATATATGGCAAAACTAATACAATATTGTAAAGTTTAAAAATAAAATTAAATTTAAAAAAAAGAAGTAAATGTGTAAGCTACAGAATGGGAAAAAACTATTTCTTTAAGGACACTTCTGGTTAATAGAAATGTTCTCTATTTATATTGGGTTGAGTTATGCTATATATGATTGTCAAAAGAAAAAAAATATATCAGTTGTAAATATAGTAATAATTAAAACATGATACTGAGAAGTAAGAAGATAGACATATTTAATTACATGAAACTTACATTTTGGTAGCCAAACATATCCCATCCAAAGGCAAGTGAAGACAATGATCTGTAAAAATCATTTGAAATGATGATAATTGTAGAAAATTGGCATGAACTATATGGTCATATAACAATAATAGACAAATTAAAATAATGTTCAAATAAAAGAAATTTCCTCAAACTTAGTAACAGTTTATGAAAAAAAAAAAAAAACACAGAAATCTCATTCACACTCATCAGTTTAGCAAAAAAGAAACAAAACAAAACAAAACACACTTAAAGACCTGTTACACAGATTAAGGTTGGAGCTTTGAAAAAAATAACAAGTGGATTCCTCTTTAATATTTTTGGCAGAATTGTGAAGTGTTGTATCAATGGAGGAATATTCTGAAGACAGAAATGAATATTACAAATATAGATACTTTAAAAATGAGAGATTCTAATTTTGGCACAGTTGATATTCTGGCTAGATCTTTGTTTGTGGTGGAGTCTGTGCTGTGGGATATTTGTAGGATATTTAAAGCATCTCTGGCTTGCACTCACACTCCCCAGTATGTAAGCTTAAATTGTCTCTGGATGTTATTCAATGTTCTGTGGAAGACGAAATTGCCCATGGTTAGAACCACAGTTTTAAGTTAACCTCTCAAAAGTTTTTGTTGCATTATTATAGTAGAAGATTTGCTAAAAAAAAAAAAAAAGCAACCAAAGAATCAATAGTGTAGTGACACCATGGAATCTTAGGAGGCCACCAAGATAATGAATCAGCATTATACTGGTTGATTAGAGGAACTTCCATAAGTTCCATAAGAACTTTCTACTACTGAGTAGGAGGAAAAGAGGGAAACGGCCTAGAAGAAAAGATTGTCCTAAAACAGTCCTTGTATTTATGATTTTCAAAGGATTCTATTCCTGCATTTGAATTAAACTTGTATCAATCTGCATACAAATAAATAAAATGAAGGTTCCAAAAAACAAATTCGGCATGGTTGTGACTGGCCAATCTATCAGTCTGTCAGCCTATTTATAAAACCAAGATGAGCAGATGTTCTAATGAGGTGATACAACAAGGTAAAGAAACGATATTAATTTCTAGGTGTATCTGAAAGATACAAAATGACTTTGTTTTAAAATACATTAGAAGTGATTTAATTTTAAAACTCTTTCCTCCAATTATCATACTTCTTTCTGCATTTATGATTTCCTTTGGGGAAGTAAAATGATTCTGTGGTCACTTAACAGCTATACACTCGAGGCCCTTGCCAAGTGTATTTGAAATAAGAGCCAAGCTGTGCTGGCACGCTCTTCAGATTCATTCCCTGGTCCAATCAGACAGTACTCAGACTAGCAGACACACAAAGGCAGTCTGAGGCCAATGCCAATATGTATTCTTTCAGATTCTGCCAGCCTTGCCCAGACTGCATGTTGAGTAATGAACAGGCTGCCATTATTAGTGGCAGTATCTTGGTACCTATCCACAAATCCCTTTTTTCACCTAGTGAGCCAAGACGGAATGAACTATCAAGAATTATGGAATACACTGTCATGTCCTGGTGTCCACATGCCCTGGAGATCTGCTATGGACCCATTTTAAAAACATTCTAAGAGAGTGAAATAAATTAATCACATAGAATATGAATTAAGACCTCAATATCCTGAGTTCAAATCCCAGCTCTAACACTTACCTAGAGGTGTGACCATGGACAAATTACTTAGCGTCTCAAAGCCTTTTCTTCTGTAAGCAATTTGCAAAGTGATATATTACCTACTTGGTTGTTTTGTTACAAAGCATTAATATTCTTAAACCACTTAGACCAGCACTTATATAATCATTATATAAATGTTTGCTATCATTAATACTATTATTCTTCTATTGAAAGTATTGAGACTATAGGAATATAAATTGTCATAAAACATATTATTTTATTATTCTTTTGTGCTGATGAAACTAAAAGATGTGTGGATCCTTGATTAGGTGGGACATTAACAAAATGAAATGATTTTTTAGACATGAGGAAGTAAAAGTAAAATAGTAAAGATTACACAGACATCATGAAGACAGTTAGAAAGCTATGTGTCCTGTTACTTTACTGAGCTTCTATCACAGAATATATGAAATAGACCATAAATGTCAGTATACATAGGAGTCTTTGAACAACACACATTAAGTCCACTCAACCTGAGAGACTGTGATTCAGTGAATGTTATATACAATAGAAGTAACAGATTCAAGGGATTAGATCTGATAGAGTGCCTGAAGAACTACGGACAAGGTTTGTGACATTGTACAGGAGACAGTGATCAATCAAGACCATCTCCATGAAAAAGAAATGCGAAAAGGCAAAATGGTTGTCCGAAGAGGCCTTACAAATACCTGAGGGAAAAAAAGAGAAGCTAAAGGCAAAGGAGAAAAGAAAAGATATACCCATTTGAATGCAGAGTTCTAAAGAATAGCAAGGAGAGATAAGAAAGCCTTCCTCAGTGATCAATGCAGAAAAATAGAGGAAAACAATAGAATGGGAAAGACTAGAGATCTCTTCAGGAAAATTAGAGATACCAAGGGAACATTTCATCCAAAGAAGGACACAATAAGGACAGAAATAGTATGGACTTAACAGAAGCAGAAGATATTAAGAAGAGGTGGCAAGAATACACAGAAAAACTATACAAAGAAGATCTCAATGACCCAGATAACCAAGATGGTGTGATCACTCACTTAGAACCAGACATCCTGGAATGTGAAGTCAAGTGGGCCTTAGGAAGCATCACTATGAACAAGGTTAGTGGAGGTGATGGAATTCCAGTTAAGCTATTTCAAATCCTAAAAGTGAAGTTGTTAAAGTGCTGCATTCAATATGCTAGAAAATTTGGAGAACTCAGCAGTGGCCACAGGACTGGAAAAGGTCAGTTTTCATTCCAATCCCAAAGAAAAGCAATGCCAAACAATGCTCAAACTACCACACAATTGTACTCATTTCACAAGCTATCAAAAAATAATGCTCAAAATTCTCCAAGCCAGGCTTCAACAGTACATGAACCATGAAATTCCAGATGTTCAAGCTGGATTTAGAAAAGGCAGAGGAACCACAGATCAAATTGCCAACATTCATTGGATCATCAAAAAAGAAAGAGTTCCAGAATATCTTCTCCTACTTTATTGACTATGCCAAAGCCTTTGGCTATATGGATCACAATAAGCTGTGGAAAATTCTTCAACAGATGAGAATACCAGACTACCTTACCTGCCTTCTGAGAAATCTGTATGTAGGTTAAGAAGCAACAGTTACAATCATACATGGAAAAATGGACTGATTCCAAATTTGGAAAGGAGTATGTCAAGTCTGTATATCGTCGCCTGGCTTATTTAACTTATATACAGAATACTTCATGTAAGATGCTGGGCCAGATGAAGCACAAGCTAGAATAGAGATTGCCAGGAGAAATATCAATGACCTTAGATATGCAGATGACACCACTCTAATGGCAGAAAGCAAAGACGAACCCAAGAGCCTCTTGATGAAAGTAAAAGAGGAGCATGAAAAAGCTGACTTAAAACTCAGTATTCAAAAATCAAAGATCATGGCATCTGGTCCCATCACTTCTTGGCAAATAGATGGAAACAATGGAAACAATGACAGACTTTATTTTCTTGGACTTCAAAATAACTGCAGAAGGTGACTGCAGCCATGAAATTAAAAGATGCTTGCTCCTTGGAAGAAAAGCTATAAGCTACCTAGACAGCATATTAAAAAGCAGAGACATTATTTTACCAACAAATGTCCATCTAGTCAAGCCTATTGTTTTTCCAGTAGTCGTGTATGGATGTGAGAGTTGGACGATAATGAAAGCTGAACACGGAAGAATTGATGCTTTTGAACTGTGTTGGAGACTCTTGAGGGTTCCTTGGACTGCGGGAGATCAAATGAGTCAATTGTAAAGGAAATCAGTCCTGAATATTCATTGGAAGGATTGATACTGAAGCTGAAACTCCAATACTTTGGCCACCTGATGCGAAGAACTGAGTTATTTGAAAAGACTCTGATTCTGGACAAGATTGAAGGCAGGTGGAGAAGGGGATGGCAGAGGATAAAACAGTTGGATGACATCACTGACTCAATGTACATGAGTTTGAGCAAACTTCAGGAGTTGGTGATGGACAGGGAAGCCTGGCTTGCTGCAGTCGCTAGCGTTGCAAATCAGTCATGATTGAATGACTGAACTGAACTGACTGAACTGAATGTGGTATGGGTTCAGGGAAAAGGGATAGTTAAGAAGCTTGTAAGTGGTTCTTAGGATCAACCTGCTGTGGATATCACTGATATGGAAGAGATTTAGTTAAGTGATTGACCCTGCCTTGTCCCTGGCCTAAGTTCTAAGAAGGCTTGGAGAGCCTATAAAAATTGCAACATATATGACATGGTTGATAAATGTCAAGTCTGTATTTCTATCATATGCTCAAGAGCATTCTGTCTTCATTTGTATTAAATGTTATAAAATTGTTTAATTCCTCTTCTGGCCATCAAACTGTGCAGCTTGTCAAATGGAAGACCTGACAACTGAATGATAATGAGAAAACCCAATGAGCATATCTTGAGATAGGTCCTTTTATAGAATTGATTGTTTAAATACATTCATTTCAACATAAAAAGTTTCATGATTTTTATAAATATATAATGGTTCTTATTTTGTATATGTATGTGTTTATTTTTTTGGAGAAATAATTCCAATTGAAAAGCCCTTATAATTTCAAAAAGCACATTTGTGCCAGTACACTGAATAGAGTGGTGACATTAAAGGAACAGTAAAGTTGGCAGTGATCTTGATTAGCGGGACTCACATTCTCGTTTCATAGATGAGAAGGCGAGGAGACTAAGGCTCTCAAATGTTAATTGACCTTTACAAGGTCCCAGATCTCATTAGTGGCTTTCCAAGTACTAGAACACTATTTGTCTGACTGCAAAGCCAATATCTTTCACTAAGCTCTTTGCCCTTCATGTAATATGAATTTGCATTTTTGCTGTTGTTGTTGTATTTTTATTAATATTTGGGGAGAAGATTTGGAAGTTATACAAATAAAATTTTTATGACTAAATGTGTTGTTGAAAACTTAATGGAATTTAAATAACTCTTTGAACATCATTAATTTGCTAATCCCAAATACTTTTTTTGTCTGTGAATGAGGAGCCTATTTAATATGACCTTTTAAATATAAGCAGATGAAATTGTATCTACTTTCCTCACCGTAAATGTTGTAGCAAGAAGACTGTTGGCTGGTGCTTACGTGATCTAAGAATCTTCTCTGATATGTTTTTTTCTCCTTTACCCAGATTGAGTTAATTCCCTTCATTAGAGCACTCTAGGAAGCCATACAGAGCTGAACTATGCCAGCTTTGTAAATCATTCTCATCTCAGTTTAGACCAAGCCAAACAGATGCAGCCTCTGCTAGATAAAGAATGGCCATCTAGAAGGGCACCTGTAAAGAATAGGTTAATAGAAACTTTTCCAGTACAAAATTTTTAAAAGAATAATAAATATGGACTGAATTCTACTTGACCTTTTATTTAATGAGAGGAAAGTCTTTGACAAAAAGAAAACATGAAACCTAACAAGATAAATATCACAGAAAGGGCACAGAACATGTGCAGAGCTTGCATGGCTTCTATTTCATTGGATACAATATTACTTTTTTTTCTTAACCTTTAGTGCTTATGATGTAATTCCTAATATTTTTAGCTTAAAATTATTTTTAGTTAATAGATTTTATTTTAGAGCAGTTTAAGTTACAGGAAAATTGTAAAGGAATATAGATAGTTCCCATAAACTTCCCACTGCCTACCTGCGACCCCATCTTCCCTATTAATAGCTTGCATCAGTGTGGAACATTTAGTGCAACCGATGAACCTATGTTGATATATTATTTTCAACAAAAGTCCATTGAATACATTAAGATGAGTTCTTTTTGTTGTTAGTTTCTATGGATTTTGCCAAATATTGGTATAAAGTTATACACCCACCATACAAATATCATACAAAGTATTACTGCACTCAGTTGTGTCCCATTCTTTGTGGCCCCGTGGACTGTAGCCTGCCAGGCTCTTCTGTACCTGGAATTTTCCAGGCAAGAATACTTGGGCTTTTGCCATTTCCTACTCCAGGGATCTCCCCAACCCAGGGATCGAACCCACATCTCTTACACCTCTTACATTCCAAGTGGATTCTTTACCCCTGTGCCACCTGGGAAGCCCAAATATTACCACTACCTTGAAAATCCCCTGTCTTAGACATATTTATTTCTACCACCAAACCTTCAGAAATTATTTTTTTTCATCTGTGTAGTCTTTCATTGTTTAGAATGTCATGTAGCTGACATGACATATACATAATGTCATACAATGTATAGTCTTTTCAGATTGGTTTCATTTACCTAGTGACACACATTTAAAGTTCTTTTAATGAACAATATTTCATTTTGTGGCCATACATACCATTGTTTATCCAATTCAACTATTAAATGACATTTTGGTTGCTTCCATTTTTTTGAAATTACAAATAAAACCTCTATAAATATTTACTTGGAGGATTTTGTGTGTATATAAGCTTCCACTACATTTTATAAAGGTTTAGGAGCACAATTGCTGTATTATACCGTAAGAATATGGTTAGATGTTTGAGAAACTGCTGAACTGTCTTCCAAAGTGGCAGCACCATTTTGTACTTCAACCAGCAATGAATGATGGTACCTGTTTCTCTATATTTCCAACAGGATTCTGTATCTTCAGTATTTTGGATTTTGACATTTCTAATAGGTATATGGTGATACATCATTATTATTTTAATATGAAGTTTCTTAATAATGTGATATTGAACATTTTGTCTATCTTTATTGGGCATATATATATATATATGCATATATATACAAATATATATGGGCTTCCCTTGTGGCTCAGCTGGTAAAGAATCTGCATACGATGAGGGAAACCTGGGTTCAATCCCTGGGTTGGGAAGATCCCCTGTAGAAGGGAAAGACTCCCCATTCCAGGATTCTGGCCTGGAGAATTCCATAGACTGTGTAGGGCATAGGGTCGCAAAGAGTCAGACATGACTGAGTGACTTTCACTTTGACACATAAATATATATTCCAGTATATAGTTTGGCAAGGTTTCTCTTCAAAGCTTTACCTGCATTTTTTCCTTATTTTTAAGTTTTGAGAGTTTTTCTGTGTTTTGAATACAGTTTTTCTACTGGTTATGCATTTTGTAAAAAATTTCTCCAACTCTGTGACTTGTCTTTTCGTTCCCTGAAGAGAAAATTTTGCAGAACAGAAGTGTTTAATTTTAATGAAGTCCAATTTATGATTTTTTTTCTTTCATTTATTGGTCTTTTGGTCTAAGTCTGAAAAATCATTGTCAATCCTGAGGTCACATAGATTTTCATCCCTGTTATCTTCTTGAAGCTTTATAGTTTCACATTTTACTAGCTTTAGAGCTAGTTTGCCAGCTTCCAAAAAGTAACTTGCTGAGATTCTGATTGGCATTGCATTGATTCTACAGATCAAGTTGTGAAGAAAAGACATTTTAATAGTATTGCTCTTCCTATCTATGAATATTGACTATCCCTGCATTTATTTAGAACTTTGATTTCTTTCATCAAATCTTAAAGTATTCCTCATGTAGGCCTTGTATACATTTTGTCAGATTTTTACCTAAACTTTTTTATGCTATGTAAATAGCATTGTGTTTTAAACTTCAAATATGTATAGTACTGTTTATTAATTCCAGTTGTTTTTGTTGGTTTTTGGCAAGATTTTCCACATAGACAACCATGTCATTTGCAAACAAAAGAGACAATTTTATGTCTTCCTTTCCAATATTTGTACCATCTATTTTGTTTCTTGACTTATTGCATTAAGCAGAATGTCCTGTACAATGTTGACTGTCAGTGGTGAAAGATGGTATCCTTTCTTTGTATCTGATCTTAGAAGGAAAACAACTAGTTTCTTATCATTATTAGTATGAGGTTAGCTCTAGATTTTTTTGGTCTCTTTTCCTTGTATGGGCTTTTCTGGTGGCTCATACCATAAAGAATCTGCCCACAATGCAGGAGACCTGGGTTGGATCCCTGGGTTTGGAAGATTCCCTGGAGAAGGGAATGGTTACCCGCTCCAGTATTCTGGCATGGAGAATTCCATGGACAGAGAAACCTGAAAGGCTCAGTCCATGGGGTTGCAAAGAGTCAGACACGACTGAGCAACTTTCACTTTCCTTGTTTACTCAAGAGTTTTTTAATCATAAATGAGCATTTTATATTAGCAAATGCCTTTGCATCTATTGATATGATCTTGTGATTTTTCTTCTTTAGCTTGTTTTTATAATAGATTTTATTAAGTTATCTTTGAATGTTAATGCAGTCTTGCATACCTGAGATAAATTCCACTTGGTCATCCTATATATAATCATTTTTATACGTTGTTGTATTTAATTTGCTAATATTAAGTTGAAGATTTTTGCATACTTGTGAGAGATACTGATCTGCAATAATATCTTTCTTGTAATGTCTTTGTTAGGATTTGACTTTATTTTGGAATAGATTGTAAAGAACTGACATTGTTTCTTCCTTAAATGATTGGTAGAATTTACCTGTGAAAACATCTGGGCATTTTACCTTCTCTTTTGGAATGTTATTTATTTGATTCATTATCTTTAAAGGTTATCTGCTTCTTCTTGCATGAGTTTTGATAGATTGTGTCTTTCAACCAATTGATTCATTCCATCTCATTTACCAAATTTGTAAGCATATATTTGTTCATAAAATTTTTTGATTAAATGTTCATGAATTCAATAGCACTAGTCCTTCTTTTCCCTGGAGAAGGGCATGACAACCCATTCCAGTATTCTAGCCTTGGAGAATCCCATGGATAGAAGAGTCTGGCAGACTACAGTCCATGGGATTGCAAAGAGTTGAACAGAACTGAAGCCACTTACCACCAGTCCTTCTTTTATTTTTGGTATTAGTAATTTGTGCCTTTTTTCTTTTTTCTTGACTAGTCTGAGTAGGGTTTATCAATTTTATTAACCTTTCCAAGGAATCAGAGTTTGTTTGCTTTGCTTTTCTCTATTTTTTTTCTTAGTTTCAATTATATTGATTCCTGCTCTGATTTTTATTATTTTATTTTTTATTTATTCATTTTATTTTTATTTAATTTTTTTACTTTGAAATGAATTTGCTCTTGTTTCCTAGTTTCTCAGGGTAGAAGCATAGATTATTAATTTTAGATAACTTCAAATTTATGGTTTCAATGTTAATTTCACTCTACTGCTTTTTTAAAATTTAAATTTATTTATTTTAAATAGAGGAGAATTACTTTACAATATTGTATTGGTTTTCCATACATCAACATGAATCCTCCATGGGTGTACATGTGTTCCCAATCCTGAACCCCCCTCCCACCTCCCTCCCCATACCATCCCTCTGCTTTTGATGCATATCACATACATTGATAGTTTGTGGTTTCATTTTCATTTAATTCAAACTATCTTAAATTTTCCCTTCAATATGTAGATCCCTCATATTGATCTACATATTATTGAGAAGTCTCAAAATCTGCAAATGTTTTTTGAATTTTCCAGGTATCCTTCTGTTATTGATTTCTAGTTGAATTTCATTGTCACCTACTAGCATACTTTATATGATGTTTGTTCTTTTAAATTTATTAAGGTAAATTCTATGGCCCAAAATATCATCTATCTTGGTGAATGTTCCATGTGAGCTTGAGAAGAATGTGTATTCTGCTGGTGCTTGATGAAGTGTTCTATAAATGTCAATTAGATCCAATTGATTGATGGTCCTATTTAGTTCAGCTACATTCTTACTGATTTTTCCCTGCTGTATCTGTCTTCTACTGATAGGAGAGTGTTGAACTCTCCAAATATAATAGCAAATTCATCTAGTTCTCTTTGCAGTTCTATCAGTTTTGCGTCATGTGTTTTGACACTCTGTTATTAGGCACATAGATATTAAAGATTATTATGTTTTCTTGAATAATTCATCCTCTTATCATTACATCATGCTCCATTTTATAACTCTTATTGCCCTGAAGTTGGCTCTGCCTGAAAGTAATATAGCTGTTCCTAAAAATAATATAGCTTTTCCTGCTTTCCTTTGAATAATCTTAGTCTGGCATAGTTTTCTCCAAACCTTTACTTCCAAATTACCTGTCTTTATATTTAAAGTGAATTTGTCTTAGACAACATATAGATGGGTCTTTTTTCTTTTTTTGTTCTCTAAGATTCTCTGTCTCTTACTTGTTTTACTTAGACCATTCACATTTAAAGTGATTATTAATAGCTGCAATTATACTTACTATTGCAATTGTATCTATTTTAACTGTTTTCTATATGTTGCCTTTGTTTTTTGTTTCATTTTACTTTCACATTTTCTACCTTCTTTTGTTTGGCAAACATTATATTATTCAATCTCCTCTCAGCATATGTTATGCTTCTTTTAAAAATTCTTAGTGACTGTCTTTGAGTTTTAAATATGTGTAATAGAAATCTCCTACAGCTCTACAGTTACCTTATGAGAATACCTTATAATAGGTACCTTATGACAGACTATATTTCCAGTTCTCTCCATTTGTTTATATGACTATCATTTATTTCACTTATCTGCATGCTATCAGTTCAGTTCAGTTTAGCTCAGTTTCTCAGTCTTTTCTGACTCTGTGACTCCAAGTACTGCAGCATGCCAGGCTTCCCTGTCCATCACCAACTCCGGGAGCTTACTCAAACTCATGTCCATTGAGTCAGCGATGCCATCCAACCATCTCATCCTCTGTCGTCCCCTTCTCCTCCTGCCCTCAATCTTTCCCAGCATTAGGGTCTTTTCAACTCAGTCAGTTCTTCGCATCAGGTGGCCCAAGTATTGGAGTTTCAACTTCAGCATTAGCCCTTCCAATGAATGTTCAGGGCTGATTTCCTTTAGGATGGACTGGTTGAATCATCTTGCAGTCCAATTCTCCAACACCACAGTTCAAAAGCATCAATTCTTCTGTGCTCAACTTTCTTTATAGTCCAGCTCTCTCATCCAAACATGACTACTGGAAAAACCATAGCTTTTACTAGATAGACCTTTGTTGGTAAAGTAATGTCTCTGCTTTTCAATATGCTGTCTAGTTTGGTCATAGCTTTTCTTCCAAGGAGCAAGCATCTTTTAATTTCACAGCTGCAGTCAACATCAGCAGTGATTTTGGAGCCCCCCAAAATGAAGTCTCTCACTGTTTCCATTGTTTCCCATCTTTTTTGCCATGAGTGAGGGGCCAGATGCTATGATCTTAGTTTTCTGAATGTTCAGTTTTAAGCCAACATTTTCACTCTCCTCTATCAATTTCATCAAGAGGCTCTTTAGTTCTTCTTCTTCACTTTTTTTCCGTAATGGTGATGTCGTCTGTACATCTGAGGTTATTGATATTTCTCCAAGCAATCTTGATGCCAGCTTGTACTTCATCCAGCCTGGCATTTCTCAGGATGTATTCTGCTTATAAGTTAAATAAGCAGGGTGACAATATACAGCTGTGACATAGTCCTTTTCTGATTTGGAATCAGTCTGTTGTTCCATGTCCAGTTCTAACAGTTGATTCTTGACCTGCATACAGATTTCTCAGGAGGCATGTAAGGTGGTCTGGTATTCCCAACTCTTTAAGAATTTTCCACAGATTGTTGTGATCCACACAGTCAGAGGCTTTGGCTTTTCAAGATGGTGGAGTAGAAGGATGTGCACTCATCTTTTCCTGTGAGAACTCCAAAATTACAACTTGCTGCTGAACAAACATTGACAGGAGAATATTGGATCCCCCCCCATAAAAGATACCCCACATCCAAGGGCAAAGGAGAAGCCCCAGCAAGATGGGAGGAGGGGCAAAGTCACACTTAGACTCAAACCCCTTACATGCCAGAGATGCTCAGAGAGCTCAAATAAACCTTGTATGCACCAGGACCAAGAGACCCCACAAAAACTGAGCCAAAACTCTGTTTGAGAGTCTCCTGTGGAGGTATGGGTCAGCAGTGGCCTGCCCCAATGGCAGGGGCTCTGGGTGAAGCAGACCTGGGTATGGCATAATCCCTCTTGTAGGAGGTATTCATTAAACCCACCATACAGCTGCCAGAACTTACACAGGACTGAGGATACAGACTCTTGGAGGGCACAAACAAAACCTTGCATGTACCAGGACCCAGTAGAAAAGATAAGTGACCCTACAAAAGACTGATCCAGACTTGCCCTTGAGTGTCTAGGAGTCTCTGGCAGAGGTGTGGGTCAGTGGTGGCCTGCTGCAGGGTCGGGGGCACTGAGTACAGCAGTGCGTGCATGGGACCTTTGAAGGCAGTTGCCATTATCTACAGGCTATAACCACCAAATACAACATTGCTATTGTTTTGAACAAAATAATAGAAACACTTTTGTTGTTGTTAATGATAGGAGTATGGTCCATCAAGCCGTGACTTATAGACATTGGGGCTTGCCCATGTGTACAAAGCCCAGACATTCTGTTAATTTTTCTTGAGCAGTTACATCAAGAAGCTAACATCTAATGTACACAATGCTGTACACAATGCTGTACACAAGCTATTCGTGTGTCATTTTCATGTGGCCAACAGCCATTGCCAAACACAGCACCCTCTTCATATTGAACTTGCTCATGGACTTCACTTCATCAACTTTGGACACCATGTTCTCACTGTGACTCAGAAAGGAATGGAACTCACCAGTCTTATACAAATCTGGGCCCAGGATCCATGGGATCAAGCAGATCAGAGACTGTAGACAAAGAGGCATCACACTTAACCAGCTTCTTGACCTGGTTAAATAATTAACAAAATAAAATAAAAATGTATGTTTTACCTTTACTTATTCCTTCCATGGTATGCTTCCTTTCTTTATGACACAAGTTTCTCACCTATATCATTTTCCTTCTCTTTGAATAACTTCTTTTAACATTTATTACAAGGTAAGCCTATTTGTGACAAAGTCTCTCTACTTTTCTTTGTCTGAGAAAGTATTTCTCCTCATGCTTGAGAAATGATCCCACTAAAAAAATTTTAGCTTGGTGTTTTCTTGCCTTTTTTTTTTTTTTTAAACATTTTAAGTAATTACTCCACTCATTTTGCTTGCAGAGAAGAGATATTTCAGAAAATTTTGATGTAATTCTTATCTTATTCCTCTATAGGCATGTTGCTTCCCTCTTCCCTCTGGATTCTTTCAAGATTTTCTCTTCATTTTTGATTCTCTGAAGTTTAATATGATATGCCTAGATAAAGATTTTTTGGTATTTATCCTACTTGGTGTTATCTGAGATTCTGGATCTGTGGTTTGGTATCTGTCACTAGTTTTGGAAAATTCTCAGCCATTATTATTACCACATCTATTTTTTTCTGTTTATTTTTCCCATTCCTCTCTCTTTGATATGTCCATTACACATAAGGCTACAGTTTTCACAATTAGCCCACAGTTCTTGGAAATTCTGTTCATAGTTTTTCTCTTTTCATTTTAGTTTTGGAAGTTTTTATTGACATATCTTCAAACTCATTATTTCCATATAAATGTGTATGGTCTATTGATGACCTCATCAAAGGCATTCATTTATGTTACAATGTTTTTGAATTCTAGCATTTCTTTCTGTTCCTTATCAAAATTTACATACCTCTCCTTACATTACTTGTCTGTTTTTGCATGCTTTTTATATTTCCCATTAGAGCCTTTAGCATGTTATGTTTAACATATTACTTTTCCATTAGAGCCTTTAATGAAATTATTTCAAATTCCAAATTTGAAGTTTTCAAAATCTATGCCATATCTAATGCTTGCTCTGTTTCTTCAGATTTTATTTTTTGCCCTTCTGGCAAACCTTGCTAATTTTTGTTGAAAACTGTACATGATGTATCAGGCCAAAAGAACATGAGGTTTTATGATTGTCTGGCTAGAAGTTAGACCATTACTGTTTGTTGAGGCTGTGTTTTCAGAGGCTAAAATTGGCTGTGGTGCTCTTGTTCCATGTCACCCCTGTTTTATCTGGTTATCCATAGATGCTTTTTTTTTTTAACTTTACAGTATTGTATTAGTTTTGCCATAGATGCTTTTTTAAAACCATTTAAGTCTTGAAGGGTTTCGTTGCTGTTGTTTAGTAGTAATCCCCATTTATTGTTCAAGAGAGTTATTGATGTGATGGTAGAGAGGTTGTACAGGCAATATATATAATGTCCTATGATTAGATCACAGTCTTTCAGTGAGCTATTTAGCTGGCTATTCCTTTCTCCCAGATGGGTTAAGTTTTGATAAAATCCCAATAGGTTACATTCTGGTGTGATAATATAATAGATTTGAGGTTAGGTCTTATTAAAGAGAACAGAGAGCTCTGATGTTATTTCTTCTTTTTCCCTTTCCCTACTAGAAATAAGAGAGGAATTTTCTCAGATTTTCACATTAAGACTCCAGTAGAAGACCTCTGGAATTAATACTCACAAAATAAGAACCTTTCTCTCCTAAAACAGGGCCTCTAGAATGTTTAACTCTCAAATTAATTTCCTCAAAGCTTTTACTAAGTTTTGATTAGCTTTATGGGAGGCAAGAAAACTGATTGTATTAAAAATTGTTTTTCAACTATTTACATAAATTTATCATCAAACTTTTATATCAGAATTTACATAAATCCATAACTATTTAGTTATTTCATATGTGATGTTATTTCATATTCATATTACTTATTTCTATTCACAAAATAGGCACATTTCTATATTCTACAGGATAATCATACCAACTGTACAGAATGACTTTAAAAACAATACTGGAAGTTGTTTGCATGTGAGGTTACATTTGTGATATTTAATCTGGTCTCAAAAACTCAGATATATGTCACTGTATAAAAGACAAAGAAAATTTTTTTAAAATTAGCAACATCTAGCACAATGTATCTTGTTGTAGAAGACTTTAAATATCTTAATAAAATTATAATTTGTTGATTTATGTCATTGTAAGTAAAATGAAAAATAGCATTTTCACTTATGACTTTGTTAGGTCTAATGATCAAAACTTTAATTAAGAACAAATGGTTTATCATGATCAAAGAAAACTTTAAAAATGAATAGCAATTCTGCTGAAAATATAACTCTGTTACAGAGAGATTGTAAATTCAAAACATATATAAAAGTTATTTATATTTTATGTCTTGTATTAAGTTTGGAAAAATCAATACATATTTCTGTTACTTTTAAAACAAATTTTAATATTAATTGAAATGTTAACTAAATACTTAGAAACATATTATTCTCATAAACAATAACCAACAAAATATCAATGATGATATTTGAAATAAGCATTCAAAAAAACAAGCCAAACAGAGAAAGACAAATACTACATGGTATCACTTAAATGTAGAATCCAAAAAAAAAAAAAAAACCACACACAAAACAAAGACTGGAAAATTAGTTGCCAGGGATGGAGGATGGGGGAAATAGGGAAAGATACAAACTTTCAAGCTATAAGATGAATAAGGTCTGAGGATCTTATCTAAATATGGTGACTATATTGATAACACTGCATAAAATAACTGAAATTTCCTAGTAAAGTCATAAAGTGGAACTTAAATGTTCTCAGCAAAAAAAATAAATAAATAAAATGTGAAATTTTTATTAACTAGATTTGGGGACTCCTTTCACAGTGTATACATAAATCACTACAATGTATGTTACAGTTTTATCTGTTAATCACATCTGAATAAAGCTGAAAAAATATTAATAAAGAAATAGCATACAAAAGTTATGTGGAATAAAATAAAGTTGAACCTACACAAAAAGGATTAAAATTGATCTAAAATACTTTGGTTTTCATATGATAATTGGGTCAGATATGACACAACAAATAAAACAACAAGGATGACAGTGCTTTAGATTCATACAGAAACATGAACCTGAATAAGGGAAAATGTGCTTAAGTTGGTGGATAGCTTGGTTAGTATCTAAGAGTAGCTATATAAAATAATTATTTTTCATTTATTATAATGTAATCTTTCCACTTTCAGCACAAGTACATATACTGTGGTTACAAATAGAAATCTAAGAACTTAGCCTAAGCCATCATGTGTCATGCAAATTATCCATTATAATTCCAACCCTAACAGGGACAAGAACTTTTTTGAAGCTGTTCTATGAGGCCTATTTCTAATGACAAAGAGAAGCAAATAAAATTTCCCCAGCATTATCAGGTTCTGGAATAAACTTTTCTTACTACCCAGGAAGGACTATGTATCTGAGGCCAAAGTTAAGGTAGTGCATGGTTTCTGATTCCCAAACCTAATTTTCAAGTAGCTTTAAAGAGCAATTTTGCTTATTTCCCTAATTGACTAAGTCATTCAGTTCAGTTCAGTTGCCCAGTCACGTCCGACTCTTTGTGACCCCATGAATTGCAGCATTCCAGGCCTCCCTGTCCGTCACCAACTCCCGGAGTTCACTCAGACTCACGTCCATCCGACCATCTCATCCTCTGTCGTCCCCTTCTCCTCCTGCCTCCAATCCCTCCCAGCAACAGAGTCTTTTCCAATGAGTCAAAGTTGGCAAAGTAATGTCTCTGCTTTTGAATATGCTATCTAGGTTGCTTTCCTTTCAAGGAGTAAGCGTCTTTTAATTTCATGGCTGCAATCACCATCTGCAGTGATTTTGTAGCCCAAAAAAATAAAAAGTCTGATGCTGTTTCCACTGTTTCTCTATCTATTTCCCATGACGTAATGGGACCAGATTCCATGATCTTCGTTTTCTGAATGTTGAGCTTTCAGCCAACTTTTTCACTCTCCTCTTTCACTTTCATCAAGAGGCTTTTGAGTTCCTCTTCACTTTCTGCCATAAGGGTGGTGTCATCTGCATATCTGGGGTTATTGATATTTCTCCTGGCAATCTTGATTCCAGCTTGTGCTTCTTCC
>NW_011494748.1:2466698-2474615 GCF_000754665.1 Bison bison bison | reverse complement strand
CACTATGTACTCTGCATATAAGTTAAATAAGCAGGATGACAATATACAGCCTTGACGAACTCCTTTTCCTATTTGGAACCAGTCTGTTGTTCCATGTCCAGTTCCAACTGTTGCTTCCTGACCTGCATATAGGTTTCTCAAGAGGCAGGTCAGGTGGTCTGGTATTCCCATCTCTTTCAGAATTTTCCACAGTTTATTGTGATCCACACAAAGGCTTTGGAATAGTCAATAAAGCAGAAATAGATGTGTTTCTGGAACTGTCTTGCTTTTTTGATGATCCAGCAATTTGATCGCTGGTTCCTCTGCTTTTTCTAAAACCAGCTTGAACATCTGGAAGTTCACGGTTCACCTATTGCTGAAGCCTGGCTTGGAGAATTTTGAGTATTACTTTACTAATGTGTGAGATGAGTGCAATTGTGTTGTAGTTTGAGTATTGTTTGGCATTGCCTTTCACTGGGATTGAAATGAAAACTGACCTTTTCCAGTCCTGTGGCCACTGCTGTGTTTTCCAAATTTGCTGGCATATTGAGTGCAGCACTTTCACAGCATCATCTTTCAGGATTTGAAATAGCTCAGTTGGAATTCCATCACCTCCACTAGATTTGTTTGTAGTGATGCTTTCTAAGGCCTACTTGACTTCACATTCCAGGATGTCTGGCTCTAGGTGAGTGATCACACCATTGTGATAATCTTTGTCGTGAAGATCGTTTCTGTAACCTGGAGTTAAACTCTTCATTAAAATGTTTTTGATCATGTCTATATACTATTTTCTATATTTACACCCTAAATGGCTTACTTAAGTCTGTATCCTTATGCTTCACACAACTGTTATAGAGTAGGTGTCCAATAGAGGCTTGTTAATTTTGCTTCATAAAGATCTTTAAAAAAAATAAATCTCTCATTGCCATATGATTTAGACTGACTAAATTGGTAATTTTACTCTTACTTAACATGTTTTTAAAATGTGCTTCAATTTTCTACCACCTCTTGAGAATGCAAAGCTTGAGTGTAAATTCACAGTGCAGACAGTAAAAAGCACAGCTGGTAAACCACAGGGCAAATTTGCAAACCCTTTTGTTGCCTGATTTAGTTCCGTTAATTACTGTTTATTTTGAATAATTATGCTATAGTCTGTATTTTAAAAAACATTTTTGTCTGAACAAATTGATAGAAATATTTATCAATGTCTTTAGCTAATGCTTTAATTTCCCCTGGATAATCACTGTGGAATGCAAAATTTAAAACACTGGTCTCCATAATAGGAGTTGATATATGCTTAGCCTTCTCTTTAATTTTTTTTTCCTTATCTTTGTTTTGATGAAACAATGAATGTTAGTGGTAAACCTGGGAATTCTGATTACCATCTGTCTGATCCACCTGCTAAGGCCTTATTTCAACTGATGCTGAGGTGCTATTGAACAAAGGCATTGCTTCTAACATAAAAATAAATCTAAAAAATTCTAGTTATAATAAGTTCAAATAACTTGCCTTTGCCAAGTTTATTTTCCCCTAAACACAAAGATTAAAAGAATAAAATCTAAGGGAAAATATTATGGTCTCTAAAACCTTCCACTCTTCTTAGAATTTTATTTACACAGTATTTATTGCTGCAAGGTGCATTTCTTTCCCAGTGTTAATGAACAATGAATTAAAAGATGAATGCTTTCTTGTTAGTGACTGTAGTAGGAATAGGAAAACACCTCAATATTCAACCTTTCATTCTTATTAGATAACTTCCCACCTCTTCCCAATCTATTATCTTCTTCTTAATATGGTTCAAAGTGTAGGGAGGATTGACTAGCATATGTGCTTGCCAAAATCATCCTCTCCATCCTTTTAAGCCCTGATTCATTTTTATAATTGTACTTTTCCTAACTTTAATCAAATTACAGTTGTGCATTAGTTATTTAATAATATATCTATGGAACAATACAAGTCTCTTAAGACAAGAAACTTGCGGTCATAACAAAGTGTGTCTCAGATTTGGGGTACTTTCTGAGCAATATTAAGCTAATGGAAATTTTAAAGTAATATCAGAAGTAATGTGACAATAAAGATAGCAATTAAGGTTTATTTTCTCCTTACTTCCCCTAATTTGATGCCTCATTCCCCATCATAACCTGTTGGTGTTAAGAGACTGTCTCTGGTTCCGAATGAAGAACTGATGTGGAAAGAATTGACTTTGGGTCAGGAATTGACCACTGCACATTTGAGCAGTCAGGGTCCCAAGACAATCTGTGATGTGTTTTATTAATAGAACAAAGGAAGCAAACAGGGTCAACAATTTTCATTTATTTGGGGCCAATTGTCTTTGAGAATGAAAAGTATGAATTATTTTTCCCTGTATGTGTGTGTTAGTTGTTCAGTCATGTCTGATTCTTTGCTACCCCAGCCCACCAAGCTACTCTGTCCATGGAATTCCCAGGCAAGAATACTGGAGTGGGTAGCCATAGGCACATACAAAAACTTTTTCAGAGATTCAGATATCAGTGACACCATAGATTGGATTATTTGGTGTTTAAAATTCAAAGGGATATAAACCAAAGTCAGGAAACCAGTAGATTTATTTAAGGTTAAAATTTGGGAATACGCCAACAAGGGAATAAACATTTTAAAAAATTATATTATATTTATGCAATAGAATACTAATGAGTTATTTAAGAAAGACGAATCTCAAAAAAATTTCTAAGCACAAGTAGCTAGTTACAAAGATTATGTGCTTTATAATCCTATTCATATGATGTCCTATGACAGGCCAAAGTTATCCACAGAGATAAAAATTGGATGTCTTGATCTGATCAAAAGGTTTGATGGGAATTTGACTGCAAAGAATTATAATGAAACTTTCTTGGATGAGGTAAACTGAATCTAATTAAGATGAGATCATGTTTTCACACATGTACACGTTGGTCAAAATTAGACAAACTATGTTTCTCTGTGTGCATTTTGTAGGACTGAAAATACATCTCAAAATGAATTAAAAGAAAGTAGATAATCAGACTTGAAGAACTGAAAGCTCCAGGTAACAATTTCAAGGGGATGATACATTGGAGTCAGTTTCTCTTACACTGTTTGATATAGGTAAGCACAAGGATGGTAGCACAAGTCTGTACACTAGCATTGGCAGGTGGCCAGGTTATTTATTATATTTCTCCTTTTATTCAAGATATATTTACTCTTTAGACATAAGAGGCATTAAATATACAATGGTGGGCAATTGTCTCTAACCTTGTAATCTTCTAGTTAATTGAATATTAACCACATAATTGAAAATATGGAACAAAACAACCAGAGAAAGAACTCTCATAACAGTTGTGTGGACGAATGCTGAGCATCAGCTTCTAAATGACAAGTTTTAACACCCTTGTGCGTATTAACATGAAACACACTAAAGCATTTCTATACTATTTAACGTTCATCTAACACATTTTGGGTGCCAGCTGACCTAAGTAAGATTTTGCAGCTTTGTTCATTCTCTTTGCATGCTGATTGACTAATCCTCATAGATACCTGCTGCTTCGTTCAGAATGCACACATGTCCTTTAATTAGTCTTCTACCTAGAGCTGCATAATCAATCAATTATCAGGAGAGGTATTTTTATAACCTATGATCATTCATTTAATATTTTGATGGATATTTTCTCAAAGAAAACATTTCATAATATTGATGTTCTGGCTGTTTTGAGTTAAACCTGCTGAGTTTAAAAATCATTCAGACCCTAGGTAGAAAAGGAAACCATCCTGTTGTATAAGTCCACCTGTAAATAAAATCTAAGTTGAAACTCAATATTTTTCAAAATTTATTCTCCAAGGAAACATGTCTCACATACAGCAAAGCAAGCATTCATGCAAAGTGTTAAATTGTGGGGTACCTTGCCAGGCTGTTCTACTGGCAACAAAAAACTGAATATTTTCATATTCTTTCTTTTCCAAATTCAAATGTATTCAAAATTATCTCAGTAGTTGTCCTCTTCTTTGGTATTTTTGAGTGGAAAGAAGAGGTTACATTTTTTAAAATAAGGAATTTTGCAAAGCCTATTTCTATTTTATTTACATTGACATTTCCAATTAAGTATTCTATTAAGTGGATGAATATCACTATGCTTGTTAGGTTGTGAATTTAAATTTTCTTTTCTTTTACATTTTCCTTTTTCATTTCGGTTTTATCAATGTATAACTTTTTTTTTTTCTTATTTTTTTTTTATTCTTCCAATTTTATTTTATTTTTAAACTTTACATAATTGTATTAGTTTTGCCAAATATCAAAATGAATCCGCCACAGGTATACATGTGTTCCCCATCCCGAACCCTCCTCCCTCCTCCCTCCCCATACCATCCCTCTGGGCCGTCCCAGTGCACCAGCCCCAAGCATCCAGCATCATGCATCGAACCTGGACTGGCAACTCGTTTCCTACATGATATTTTACATGTTTCATTGCCATTCTCCCAAATCTTCCCACCCTCTCCCTCTCCCACAGAGTCCATAAGACTGTTCTATACATGTATAACTTTTTAATGACAAAGTAACAAGGGGTTGTGAGAGTATGAGTGAAAGTGTCAATATAAACATTATTGAACATAACAGTTCATTAGTTATAATAGTCAAATCAGATCACTGAATGATGCCAGAGAAATGTTATTAAATGCATTACATGTTCAAATCCATAAAAGCTATGACTGCAGTTTTTAAAAAGAATGTATCCTTATTGGTAAAAACTGTGCAGTTATTATTAATGCTGTCTTGGAGTAGCTGATTCAGAAAATAAAACCATACTTCTTAGAAAAATGTAGTATTGGTATAAAGAAGACACTTGGGTCTATCTCTCAAGGGCCTTATGTATCCCACTGACAGCAGCCTCCAGAAAGAAAAGCAATGAGAGATGAAAATGAATTTTAGATGAAGTACTGGGATGACTGATGAATTAAAACTAAGTTGTTTTCAGAACTTATCTGTATTGCTAACTTAATGCAACTTAGCTGCATTGCCATTAAGAATGACTCTGTGGCAAATTTAACAGTCAGTCAGTCAGTTCAATAGCTCAGTTGTGTCCGACTCTTTGCAACACTATGAATCGCAGCACGCCAGGCCTCCCTGTCCATCATCAACTCCTGGAGTTCACTCAAGCTCATGTCCATAGAGTCAGTGATGCCATCCAGCCATCTCATCCTCTGTCGTCCCCTTCTCCTCCTGTCCCCAATCCCTCCCAGCATCAGAGTCTTTCCCAATGAGTCAACTCTTCGCATGAGGTGGCCAAAGTACTGGAGTTTCAGCTTCAGCATCAGTCCTTCCAATGAACACCCAGGACTGATTTCCTTTAGAATGGACTGGTTGGCTCTCCTTGCAGTCCAAGGGACTCTCAAGAGTCTTCTCCAACACCACAGTTTAAAAGAATCAATTCTTGGGCAGTCAACTTTCTTCACAGTCCAACTCTCACATCCATACATGACCACTGGAAAAACCATAACCTTGACTAGACGGACCTTTGTTGACAAAGTAATGTCTCTGCTTTTTAATATGCTGTCTAGGTTGGTCATAATGTTCCTTCCAGGGAGTAAGCATCTTTTAATTTCATGGCTGCAATCCCCATCTGCAGTGATTTTAGAGCCCCCCAAAATAAAGTCTGACACTGTTTCCACTGTTTCCCGATCTATTTCCCATGTACTAAGTATCAAATTTAACAGTACTAAGTATCTCCAGGAAGCAACCATGATGTAACTGGGAAAATTAAAAAGGACCTATAAAGGATAAAATAAAGTTCTTTATTAATTTAAGGTAAAAAGAAGATCAAGGACAATATCAAACACCTTTGAACAGAAGAGAAAAATTGATAACTGAAAAGGCAAAATCATTTAATATTTTTAAATTCATTAATTTTGTTATTTTTTCAACAAACTTTGTGTTTGTATAATTGATTATAATTTTGTTACGTAAATGTGAATTGGGATGAAATTACTAAAACAATGCAAGTTCATTTAAAACATTAAAAAAAATAAAGCCAGTCCAGGTTTGATGCATGAGGCAGGGTGCTCAGGGTTGGTGCAGTGGGATGACCCAGAGGGATGGAATGGGTAAAGGAAGTGGGAGCAGGGTTCAGGATGGGGAACACATGTAAATCCACAATTGATTCATATCAGTGTATGGCAAAAACCACTACAGTGCATGAAGTCTGCAAAGAGTCAGACAAGACTTAGTGACTCAACAACAGCAGCACAGGTATTGTGATAACATTAAATTATATTCTTATTTTGAATCTTTGTATTAAATACAGCTTGGGTGAAATTGCTCATCATTAAATTATGCATAGTTAGACATTGGTACTAATTAATATCAAACATAGAAACTAAAATCAATAAAGCAGGATTAAAGATTCCTAGCATCTTTTGTTTATACATAATAAAACAATATTTATAGAAATATTGATTTCACAAACTTGTGATAATATAGCCTAACAGCCAGGAGACATTCACTTGAAATAGATATTTACTATGCCACTGGATCTTCACGACCCAGATAATCACAATGGTGTGATCACTGACCTACAGCCAGACATCCTGGAATGTGAAGTCAAGTGGGCCTTAGAAAGCATCACTACGAACAAAGCTAGTGGAGGTGATGGAATTCCAGTTGAACTATTCCAAATTCTGAAAGATGATGCTGTGAAAGTGCTGCACTCAATATGCCAGCAAATTTGCAAAACTCAGCAGTGGCCACAGGACTGAAAAAGGTCAGTTTTCATTCCAATCCCAAAGAAAGGCAATTCCAAAGAATGCTCAAACTACTGCACAATTGCTTTCATCTCACACGCTGGTAAAGTAATGCTCAAAATTCTCCAAGCTGGGCTTCAGCAATATGTGAACCGTGAACTTTCTGATGTTGCAGATGGTTTTAGAAAAGGCGGGGGAACCAGAGATCAAATTGCCAACATCCGCTGGGTCATAGAAAAAGCAAAAGAGTTCCAGAAAAACATCTATTTCTGCTTTATTGACTATGCCAAAGCCTTTCACTGTGTGGATCACAATAAACTGTGGAAAATTCTGAAAGAGATGGGAATATCAGACCACCTGACCTGCCTCTTGAGAAATTTGTATGCAGGTCAGGAAGCAACAGTTAGAACTGGACATGGAACAACAGACTGGTTCCAAATAGGAAAAGGCATTCGTCAAGGCTGTATATTGTCACCCTGTTTATTTAACTTATATGCAGAGTACATCATGAGAAACGCTGGACTGGAAGAAACACAAATTGGAATCAAGATTGTTGGGAGAAATATCAATAACCTCAGAAATGCAGATGATATCACCCTTATGGCAGAAAGTAAAGAGGAATTCAAAAGCCTCTTGATGAAAGTGAAAGTGGAGAGTGAAAAAGTTGGCTTAAAGCTCAACATTCAGAAAATGAAGATCATGGCATCGGGTCCCCTCACTTCATGGGAAATAGATGGGGAAACAGTGGAAACAGTGTCAGACTTTATTTTTCCGGGCTCCAAAATCACTACAGATGGTGACTGCAGCCATGAAATTAAAGGACGCTTACTCCTTGGAAGGAAGGTTATGATCAACCTAGATAGCATACTCAAAAGCAGAGACATTACTTTGCCAACAAAGGTCCATCTAGTCAAGGCTATGGTTTTTCCTGTGGTCATGTATGGATGTGAGAGTTGGACTGTGAAGAAGGCTGAGTGCCGAAGAATTGATTCTTTTAAACTGTGGTGTTGTAGGAGACTCTTGAGAGTCCCTTGGACTGCAAGGAGACCCAACCAGTCCATTCTGAAGGAGATCAGCCCTGGGATTCTTTGGAAGGAATGATGCTAAAGCTGAAACTCCAGTACTTTGGCCACCTCATGCGAAGAGTTGACTCATTGGGAAAGACTCTGATGCTGGGAGGGATTGGGGGCAGGAGGAGAAGGGGATGACAGA
>NW_011494748.1:2453893-2466598 GCF_000754665.1 Bison bison bison | reverse complement strand
CTGGGAGGGATTGGGGGCAGGAGGAGAAGGGGATGACAGAGGATGAGATGGCTGGATGGCATCGCTGACTCAATGGACGTGAGTCTCAGTGAACTCCGGGAGTTGGTGATGGACAGGGAGGCCTGGGGTGCTGTGATTCATGGGGTCACAAAGAGTCGGACACGACTGAGCGACTGATCTGATCTGATGCCACTATTGTCATAACCCATAATAGATTATCCATAGGCATTCTAGGATCATATACAGGCCGTTTGGGAAAAAACTGGAATTTCTTCTAAAACTGGGATACATTATCTCCCCAAATTGGCACACAGGAAACAGTTATTTATTTCAATGAAAACAATAACTGTGGGTATCAGTGAGGGTCTAGGGCACATTAAAAACAAGACACTGGGGGAGGTGCTTTGGGAGAATTTTACTTATGTGAGTGATAAAAACAGACAGGCAGAAAGGAAAGGGAAGAAGCATGGAAGGATGGAAGGAAAGAAGAAAATGAGAAAGAAAGAAACAGACTTACTGATTTGGCTTTCTGAATTAAATACAACTTGGGCGCTCAGCTTTCTTCATAGTCCAACTCTCACATCCACACATGACTACTGAAAAAACCATAGCCTTGACTAGACGGACCTTTGTTACTAAAATAGTTTGTTATTAAAATATATTGAATAAAAAAATAACATATTAAACTTTGTTATGGTTTGTATATACACTTATTTTATCAAAAACATTGCTCAGTTCAGTTCAGTTCAGTTCATTTCAGTCGCTCAGTGGTGTCCAGCTCTTTGTGACCCCGTGGACTGCAGCATGTCAGGTCCCTGTCCATCACCAGGTCCCAGAGTTTACTCAAACTTATGTCCATCAAGTCAGTGATGCAATCCAACCATTTCATCCTCTGTTGTCTCCTTCTCCTCTAGGTTGGTCATAGCTTTTCCTCTGCAGAGCAAGCATATTTTAATTTCATGGCTGCAATCACCATCTGCAGTGATTTGCAAGCCCAAAACAATAAAGTCTCTCACTGTTTCCATTGTTTCCCCATTTATTTGCCATGAAGTGATGGGACCAGATATCATGATCTTAGTTTTCTGAATGTTGAGTTTTAAGCCAACTTTATTAAGGTCAGATTTTAAGTAATGACTTAAAATATGGTAAAGCCTCTGTTAGATTTTTGTTGCTATTTAGTCACTAAGTCATGTCCAGCTTTTTGTGACCCCATGGGCTCTCAAGGAGTAGCCTGTAAGACTCCTCTATCCATGGGATTTTCCAGCAAGAATACTGAAGTAGGTTGCCATTTCCTTCTCCAGGGGATCTTTCTGACCCAGGGATAGAATCTGCATCTCCTGCAATGGTGGACAGGTGCTTTACTGCTGACCAGGGAAACCCCTCAATTAGATAATGCCTTTGAAAGATATTAAGTTTTTTTGTTTGTTTGTTTGTTTTGCAGTTTAGCTACCATCTTTCTTTAGAATATAGAATATGGATGGAGGAGCCTGGTGAGTTACAGTCCATGTGGTTGTAAAAGAGTCAAACATGACTTAGCAGCTAAATATTAATAACAATAATGCCAAAATATTTCTCACAATCACCAGAGGAATGTGAGAAATGATGTAAACATTCTTCACTACTATACCTTATCTTTCTAACCAGTTCCCATAGGACAAGTGTGTTGATTTTGTTTTTGTGTTTCATGGTTAAGGGGTAATATGTAGTCTTAAAAGAGTGATGCTAAATATAGTGCATTAAAAAGAAACATAACTCATATTTCATTATGGTTTAATTAACTTTGAATTCCACTGCTGATTGAGCATACACATTTTCTGTGCACTGGAATTTTTACTACTTACTGGAAATTTGGATTGCAGTATCAACTGAATTGAAATTCAGTGTATTATGCAGCTTTAAGAAAGTAGAGGTCAATGATAATATAAAATCTGTTTAAAATATTGGAAATATTTGTTATACACAAGAATAAAAATTAGTCTGTACAAAATAGCTTACTAGAAATTGACAAATCAAAACAAACAAAAATAGCCTCTCTACAAAACTAAAAATAAGAAAAAATACATTTTTTCTATTTTTTTAAGTTAGGATTTTAATTCTTGCACCCCCAACCCCCAAACACAAAAGCACACAAAGGAAAAACAGACATAGATTTTCTTAGCAATTTACCTGCATCTCTGAAATGTCAGTAGAACAAACTGGCAGATAGTTAATAATATCAGCAAAGGCAGAGACAATCATAAATCACATGTGGGATGTACCCCTAATATCAGGGAGATCTCTACTCATCTAGTTCAAGAAACTTTAACAATACCTTTATCAGATGCCCCATTGCTGAACATTTAAATGTTGTCAGTGTTGAATTGTCTTCCTCTTATTGACTTAACTTTGATTCAAGGAGTGTCTGCATAAAATACTTGCCTTTTAGAAGGAAATGTCTATGTGTTATCCCCAGTGAATATCAAGTATTTGCTGTAAGATATTTTGATTTCAGGAGCATGGTATTACTGATCAAATAAATGCTATAAAATTTCTACTACATGGCATATTTATGCAACATTAAGGAAAATGTATGAAGCCCTATATTTTTACATGAGAAAATATCTTAGTGATCATTTTGTAGAACACCCTAACACTCCACTCCATACATCTATTTTTATAGAAATTTGTGACATAGACATGTCTAATATCTTTCCTACTGTCATATGTTATATTCCAACTAAACTTAATTTGAGAGTATGACTAACCTCCTTATACTAACCAGTATTGATTTCCATTTACAATTCTATTCTAAGGATGATGTTAGAGAAATATTTATTTATCTGCTCTAGTCAGTTATGGAAAATATAGTATTCATTTTCCTAAGGATAATAATTATTACCACAAAACTAGTTAATGCATATAAAAACACTTTCAAAATGGAAAAATGTCACAAAGATGATTATACTAATATGCTTTATTATGAAATTGTTCTCATAAAAAATATTTAGAGCTGGATGGTTATCAACTACCAGGTTAATGTTTTTCTTCTATCATGGTTAAAATTATTTTTATAATATGCCACAGTCTAGAGAAGTTTGTATTACCATAATAAAACTAAGAAAAAGTAAGTAATTCAAATTAGTGTAGTAACCAGGGAGACTAGTATGTATTTTAATAGAGTCTTGGAATATCAGTTATAACACATAAAAGAGGAATTAATCAATCACCATCATCCTTTAGGGAATTTCTGAAGTAAACTGTAGTTCAGTTTCTATGCTCTTTATAAGCAAAAGAGAAGTTAAAAAAAAACAAGGAAAACCTCAGCTCACTTACTTTAACTGAACATATCAGAACCTCAAACTTTATTTTAATATTTTATAATCTTAAACCTTATAAAACTTTAACTCTCTAGATAAAAGTTTAATACAGAGGTAGAGGCTGGCTTCTGAAGAAGGTGTTATGGAAAGGTTCCTTAAGAAGGAAGAAGGCTCCAGAATCATGTGTGAATATTTCATGTAACGCAAATCAGTTTCATCAAAAGGCCTCCTTTTGAAGACAGATAGAACATCAAAAAAAATGACTTTCAAACTTTAGATGGATTCTATTACTAATATTAAAGTGATAAAATTAGAAGAATTTTTAATATTTTCACCTCATCCATTTAAATGGCCAATTAAAGGTAGCAGTATATTTTCAGTAAAAACTTAAGGCAGTAAATTGATCACTTACAGTACTAATTTTTTTATTTAACATTCTGAAAAGATATGCTTTAAAGTGTCACTCTCACATAAATGATCCATTAGTCTGCTTTATTCTTTGTTTTCTCTCCCATTTTATTATTTTACAGTTTTAGATACTTTGATTTGTGGTCAGTATAAATGTTGTATCAGAAGACAATAGATAGAATAATTATGGTTTGTCCTGCGACAAACTGAGGGGACAAAAATACCTTCCTTTCTCACTTTGAGGTTTGTTGTGAAGTTAACATGGGATAAGATACTATATATAAAAATACACTGAAAATCATAAAATCACGTGTAAATAAACTACTAAAAGTTTACAGACCTTAAAGTAGTGTCATTAGCATGTAATAAATTACAAATGCTTATGTTGATGTCAATGATTATTACACTCCAGCAGATGGTGAGAAAACCAGCAGAGAAGCTGCAGTTCATTCGTGTGATGATTTAGGGGCTCATTTTTATTTCTTTTCACTAGTAATTCAGACCAAGTTCAAGTAGTGATTGCTAAAATAACTCTGAAATATGATAAACTGTGGCCTATGTATTTCAAAATATAGGTAGAGGCACTTTAACAGGGAAAAATGTAACTTTATCAAGAACTAGTATTTCTTCACCTTAGTGACAAAAAGAAATAAATGAATGGAGTTCAGTTACTGATACGGCAATTGATTTTGTCATTTATCTCTACAGTTGATCCTAATCTGAACTATTTTGACCTTGATTTTCCATCGCTTCTATAAACTGGGTTTTAGTATTCTCCTTCTGGAAGAAAATATTAAAGAAAATATAAAATTAAAAAATGAGTAAGAAAATACTTCCTAAAGTATACTGCTAATCAAACCTTTATTATTAGTACCAAAGATATCACATTCAATAAGACAGGTTCAAGTGGTAACAAATGAATTACTCTTTAAGAGAAAATGGGTTTATCCTAATGAAGTGAAAGTGAAGAAGTACACTGTTAGTCACTTAATCATGTCCAACTCTTTGCAAACCCATGAACTGTAGCCCATCAGTCTCCTCTGTCCATGGAATTGTCTAGGCAAGAATATTGGAGGGGGTAGCCATTTTTATCCAGTGTATCTTCCCGACACTGGCATTGAATCTGGGTTTCCTGCATTGCAGGCAGATTCTTTACCATCTGAGCCAACTGGGAAGCCAATTATCCCAATAATGTAAGCCAATTTCAAAACAAAAGTAAATAAAATTATTTTGTAACTGGGTTTATTTTCTCTCTGTTTTCCCCCTTTTAGATACCATTCTTAGGTTTCAAAATACTTTTAGTTCACTGCCTTATCAGATAAAGTTGATGCAACAGTATTTACCTATTTTTTAATAACCTCCTCATTTATCAAAAAATATGAATTAAATCAAAGAGTCTCTTGATGAAAGTGAAAATGGAGAGTGAAAAAGCTGGCTTAAAACTCATTCAAAAAGCAAAGATCATGGCATCCAGTCCCATCACTTCATGGTAAATAGATGGGGAAACAAATGGAAACAGTGACAGACTTTATTTTCTTGGGGCCCAAAATCACTGTAGATGGTACCTGCAAACATGAAATTAAAAGACACTTGCTCCTTGGAAGAATATCTGTGACCAACCTAGACAGTATATTAAAAGGTAGAGACTTTACTTTGCCAACAGAGGTCCGTCTAATAAAAGCTATGGCTTTTCCAGTAGTAATATATGGATGTGAGAGTTGGACCACGAAGAAAGCTGAGTGCTGATGAATGGATGCTTTTGAACTGTGGTGTTGGAGAAGACTTAGGAAAGTCCCTTGAACAGCAAGGAGATCCAACCAGTCAATCCTAAAGGAAATCAGTCCTGAATATTCATTGGAAGGACTGATGCTGAAACTCCAATACTTTGGCCACCTGATGGAGAAGAACTGATTCACTGGAAAAGACCCTGATGTTGGGAAAGATTGAAGGTGGGAGGAAAAGGGGAAGACAGATAAGGAGATGGTTGGATGGCATCACTGACTTGATGGACATGACTTTGAGCAAGCTCCAGGAGTTGGTGTTGGACAGGGAGGCCTGGCGTGCTGCAGTCCATAGGGTGGCAAAGAGTTGGACATGACTAAGTGACTGAATGAACTGAACTGTCTTTGTCATTTAAAATGCTTAAAGATAAATCTAGAGATAATCACAAAATTAAAACTGAACCTTAAATTGTTTTCTGAAATATACACCGAATTTAGGTAATAATTCACTAACATTTGTGGTAGGAGGATAATCACATATCATCAGGTTCTGAGTTTCCCAAATGCCTATGTCTTGTCAGACCAATCAGCCTTATTGAAACTTCAGAGAGTATATACTTTATTAAATTCCTGGAAAATGTAATTTTGCAATAGTCCCATGTTTCTTTTTCTAAGATTTTCCTAGAGACAGTGTGCCAAACTGTGGAGTGATATATGCCAGTAATAAAAGAACTGAAGTCTCTCCCTTAAAAGGAATGAAAATTTGTCTCAGACTCTGAAGAGATCTCATCAATAACTTACTTGAGGATGTCCACTAAGATGTGAGGAGAAACTCAAGTTCAGAAATGGAGCCTAGGGTTTTAAAACTGATCACTGAAAATATCAAGACTGGCCCTCAGCTTCACAGGAGGTACTTTTTCCATTCTACTTTTAAATATTGTTCTGCTTATGCCTGGAAATCTAGAAGCAGCCATAGAAAAAGTAGGATATAGTTTAAAAATCCACATCAGATGAAAATTTACATTTTGAAGTTAAGAATTTAGTTTCTAATATATTTCAATTCATATATTTAGCTCTGTTTTTAAAGCAGTGTGTTTGGAATTTGTTTTGCTAAATTGAAATCACTAAAACATGAGATGCCAACTGTTGCATAGAGATTAGAAGAATTTCCCTTTTAATAGGTCCAATTTTTGTATTTAATGAATGAATTCCCTATATTATTCAGAAGAAATGAATGTGTGAAATAATGTGTCTCTAAAGAGCACAGCCTTTATAAACTGTATTACATGGAGCTGTGCTAAGTCACTTCAGTAACGTCCAACTCTGTGTGACCCTATGTACTGTAGCTTATCAGGCTTCTCTGTTCATGGGATTCTCCAGGCAATAATACTGGAATGGGTTGTCATGCTCTTCTCCACGGATTCTTCCTGACCCAGGGGTCAAACCCATGTCCCCGATGTCTCCTGCATTGGCAGGTGGGTTCTTTACCACTCGCACCACCTGGGAAGCCCATATACTATATGTATGCATAGATACTATATACATGTCAACTACAAATTGACACATGCCACTGGCACTGGCCATCTACCTCTACAAGGATTAAATTATATACTGCCACAGTTGCTAATATTCAACATTCCTTGAAAATAATTCAAAGTAGAAAGCAAAAATGAGGTACTCTGTCCTCTAGAAAAAAACTGGCAGAACACGTTTTCAGATAGATATTTTCAGGAGCCAATTTTAAGAACTCAATTTTTGTATTACCTCATATCTAGAAAAGCAATAAAATCCTTCATGGTGACAAGGGACTGCTCCTAAAGACTAGCAGAAGCCTTCTGAAAAAAAGATGTGCAGGATTGCATGTAATTCCGCTTCAACAAAATTACTTACATACTGACCTTTCTCCTGAATTATCTGAAACAGTTTCTCAGAACTATCTGAAATGCTGTCTCCCAAGCTATAGTCCTCATTTTCTTCCCAATAAAGCTTAAATCACAACATTCACACTGTACATTTTTTAAAGTTAGATGTATGGGCTTACCAAGTGTCACAGTAGTAAAGAATTTGCCTGGCAATTCAGGAGATGCATGAGACTCAGGTTTGATTTCCATGTTAGGGTAATCCCCTAGAACAGCAAGTGGCAACCCACTTAAGTATTCTTGCCTGGAAAATTCCATGGGCAGAGGAGCTTGGCAGACTATAGTCCAAGGGGTTGCAAAGAGTTGGACACAACTGAGCACCACAACCTATCCACCCAGTGTGTGTATGTATGTAAATATATATATATATATATATATATATATATTCCTTATTAAGCTACTTTTTGTAATGTGGATATTTGTGCACAGTGAACTAATTTCTAGATTCGAATATAATATTCACTTTCTAAATTTAATAAAAAAATTTGTGATTTTTCTTCTAAAGTTAAACTGGTCAAGTTAAGTTTCTTATTTTTTCTTATGTCTTATATCTATGATAAATGTATTGTTTTGAAATGATTTACTATTGCACAGACATCTCAGATTCTGATCTATTCTTGTTTATTTCCTCCCCCCCACCCCCCGCACTAGTCATATAGGTAGTCTATATAGATACTCTTGTGTACATGTTTAGATGGTTTGGTTGTAAGCTCCATAGAAGATAAGCATTTAATTACTACATTATTTATAGTGCCTAACACAAGATAAGTTTTCATTGAATGAATTTATCAAAAAACAGTCAATGTCATATGGTAGTTTTAGTCCAAGTTTTTAAAGGAATCTTCATACAGTTTTCCATAGTAGCTGTATCATTTTTCATTCCCACCAACAAAGCAATAGGGTTCCCTTTTCTCCATATCCTCTCCAGCATTCATTGTTTGCAGATATTTTAATGATGGCCATTCTGACCAATGTGAGGTGATACCTCATTTTAGTTTGAGTTGCATTTCTCTAATAATGAGTGATGTTGAGCATTTTTCATGTGTTTGTTGGCCACCTGTATGTCTTCCTTGGAGAAACATCTATTTAGACTTAGAAAAAAATAGGACAGTGAATGCAACCTAAATTTGTAACTATAAAGGGAAAAAACTAAAGTCAATAATTCCTAGAAAAACAAATGCCTTATAACAAGATAGATAATCAACAGTTGCAGTTTTAGTGCTTAATATGGCAAGATAGAAAAATATGGGCTAGGAAGGCAGATAAACCTGGGTCCAAGTCTAGAATCTGTCACTCTGTATCTCTGGGATCTTAGTGTGTGATTTATTTTCTCTGAGAGGCATGTTCTTCATTTGTAAAATGGGGACAATCATCTTTACTTTCCAGAGATTGTGTGAGGATTAAATGTAATAATGAATGTAAAACATCTCTCAAAGTCTGCCACTGTGATCTTCTTGACATTGTTTCCCACATTATTCTGTGTGACCCCTTCGCTCATACTCAAGCCCCTACAGTCAAAAGAAACAAGTATTTTCAGTACTTTGTATGTCTTTTTCATTGGTTGTATTCTCTGTCTATAATCTTCCAGTTTGTTGGCTTGATAGACAAATCAAATCCTTTTTTTTTTTTAATTAAGCTTACCCTGCTACCAAAAAAGATTCAATGTAAGTCACCTCTTTATCTTAGACAAAAGAGAGCAGAGAAAGTACAAAAAGAACAACTTAACTAGAAAATATTCCCTTAAAGAAGTCAGTTGAAGGTTGGATTGAATGAAAGAGAGATTTACTGGGATGAGGCAGTTTTCAGCCAAACAGTTTAATTAAAAAAAAATGACTAACCTGGTACAAGAAAGTTTCTCTGCTAATTTGAAAATTAATCATCATTTCTTGTCCTTATGTTTGAGAGGAAATCAGTACTACCTGACTTAAAAGAACTATCATGAAATATTTTATTTTGCCAAATTAAGAGATGTTTCATGGGGATGACAAATTGTCATTTGGAGAATATATTTTCTTTAAACTAGATATTCATTTTTAAGAGTAATCCAACGTTTCAAACATTTAAACATGTTGTATCTGGTAACTTTTAGAAATCTGAAGGGGATTTCTTGTTTCTGTTATTTGAGTTTTAACTTTTCAATGAAGTTCAAATTGTTATATTTCTTTATTAATTCTTTTTACCACTCTGCTGCTTGCCAAATATCTATGTACCACTCCCTACTTGTGATTTACCTAACATATGGTAAATATTTCATAAATATGTCATCAAAATAAGATGGTTTTGTTTTGAGAATACAGTAAGAAAAAAAAAACTGTCTTTATAGGATGTTTGCTAATAATAAAAAGAATTACTTGCAATTGAGGATTTGTACCTAACAAAATAAGGGTTTAAAAATTAAGATCAAGCATAAAAGGGCTTTTGTTTGTTTGTTTTAGTAGATTTAATCATACATTATTTTGGTCCTGATTACAATGTTTGATTAATGATTTTGAAGTAATTCAAGTTTTCTTTTGGAAAGATAACCTTAGAAAAAGAACTCTCAGACTTTTAGATGATGGTTAGTAGAATCAAGACTTCATTCTTTCAGCTGTGTATTGAATTTGGGATTGCAATTCAAATGTTGACAAAATGATTTCAAATAAGAATTGCTGTACATAACACTCATAAGAGTTAAGTGTGACTCTTTCCTTTTTATACCAACAAAACTTGGTCTCAGAAGGTAATGTGACTTTCCCAAGGTTTCCCAATGAGTGATAGTCAAGACTGGAAATAGGCCTTGGAGGCCTGTTCAGTTCAGTTAATCTTGTATGCTGAATATTTAAAAATGGACAGATTGACTATGTTGCCTAGAGGTTCAGAGACATAATAACATTTCTTTTTAACAATTGTAGTAAAATATCTAATCTTTTTTAATCCTCAAATATGATTATAAATTGAGAATTAAGAGAAGTCTTATTAATTTTCAAAATATTACCAATAATCTCATTAATGGTATGGACCTGATAGAAGCAGAGGATATTAAACATAGGTGACAAGAATACACAGAAGAACTATACAAATAAAAAGAAAAAAATCTTAATGACCCAGATAACCATGATGGTGTGATTATTCACCTAGAGCCAGACATCTTGGAGTGTGAAGTCAAGTGGGCCTTAGGAAGCATCACTACAAACAAAACTAGTGGAGGTGATTTGAAACAGTTCTATCTGAGCTATCTCAAATCTTAAAAGATTAAACTGTTGAAGTGCTGCACTCAATATGTCAGCCAATTTGGACATCTCAGCAGTGGCCACAGGACTGGGAAAAATCAGTTTTCATTCCAATTGCAAAGAAGGGCAATGCCAAAGAATGTTCAAACTACCACACAGTTGCATTCATTTCATGTACTAGCAAGGTAATTCTAAAAATCCTCCGAGCTAGGCTTCAACAGCACGTGAACCAAGAATTTCCAGATGTTCAAGCTGGATTCAGAAAAGGCAGAGGAACCAGAGATCAAATTACCAATATCCATTTGATGATAGGAAAAGCAATAGAACTCCAGAAAAAGAAAACATCTACTTCTGCTTCATTGATTACACTAAAGCCTTTGACAGTGTGGATCACAACAAACTCTGGAAAATTATTAAACAGATGGGAATACCAGACCAAATTAACTGCCTCCTGAGAAACCTGTATGCAGTTAGAATGGGTTCAATTGACTGGTTCAAAATTGGAAAAGGAGTATGTCAAGGTTGTATATTATCACCTGACTTATTTAACTAATATGAGAGTACATAATATGTGAGTACAAAATGCCAGGCTGGATGAAGCACAAGGTGGGATCAAGATTTCTAGGAGAAATGTCAATAACCTCAAATATGCAGAAGGCACCACCTTTATGGCAGAAAGTGAAGAGAAATTAAACAGCCTCTTAATAAAAGTGAAAGAGGAGAGTGAAAAAGCTGGCTTAAAATTCAACATTCAAAAAAATAAGATAATGACATCTAGTCTCATCACTTCATGTCATATACATGAGGAAACAACGAAAGACTTTATTTTCTTGGGCTCCAAAATCACTGTGCATGGTGACTGCAGCATGAAATTAAAAGACACTTGCTCCTTGGAAGAAAAGCAATGATAAACCTAGACAGCATATAAAAAAGCAGAGACATTGCTTGCTGACAAAGTTCTGTTGAGTCAAAGCTATGGTTTTACCAGTAGGCATGTATGGATGTGAGAGATGGACCATAAAGAAGGCTGAATGATGAAGAATTGATGCTTTTGAAATGTAGTGTTGGAGAAGACTCTTGAGAGTCCCTTGGACTTCAAGGAGATAAAACCATTTAATTCTAAAGAAAATCAACCTGAATATTCATTGGAAGGACTGATGCTGAAGCTGAAGCTCCCAACAATTTGGCCATCTGATGCCAAGAGTCAACTCATTAGAAAAGATTCTGATACTGGGAAAGAGAGATGACAAGAGGAGAAGGGGATGACAGAGGATGAGATGGTTGGATGGCATCACTAACTCGATGGAGATGAGTTTGAGCAAGATCTGGGAGATGGTGAAGGACAGGGAAGTCTGGAGTACTGTTGTTCATGGGTTTGCAAAGAGTTGGCTATGATTGAGTGACTGAACAACAACAACAAATCTCATTAAGTTAGTGTATAGAAAGGGATTCGATTTTTTTCATTCAAATAATCCAAAGATCATGTATTTATACATTTGGAAATTTAAGTGTTATTTGTTAAAAAAAAATGTAGCTTACACCTAGGGATGTATCTCAAAACCAGGTATTTGAAAATAATTTTTTATAAAACTAATAAGGAAAGGTATATATACATGTATATATAATTATTTATATTAAATAAATTGACAAATTCACAATAAACTATATGTAATATATAATGATCTTGATTTACATTTTATTATGAATTTATCTTTTCAATATAAATAATTTAGTTCAACTAATATGTATTTGGGTCCTACTATTACACTGTTTTTATTTTAATAAATAAAACAGGATGAGGGGGCAGTAAGTTATGAACATGATGGTACTATTCTAGACAGATTGATAAGAAATCTCTCCGTAAGATTTCATTTGAACAGAGATCTAAATACAATGAAGGAGTGAGCCATATCAAAAACTGAGGCAGTTGTGTTGTAAGACAGAGCAAGTTAAATGCCTCTGGGAGGGAGAAAATGTAGAATGTTCTAGGAATATAAACAGACTTCAGAATACCAATCAGGATTGAGCCCTACGGAAAAGTTTGAAGAGAATAAATAAGTGGGGAAGGAGAGAGTAGGCTACATAGAGCCTTATAGGTCAGAGTGAGGAATTAGAATTTAATTCTGAGTACAATGAGAAGTAACTGGAGCAT
>NW_011494748.1:2436917-2453793 GCF_000754665.1 Bison bison bison | reverse complement strand
TGTATAGATGATGTGAGGGAGTTTTTATATAGATTGCAGCTGCCATAAGACATGGAGAAGGCAATGGCACCCCACTCCAGTACTCTTGCCTGGAAAATCCCATGGATGGAGGACCATGGTAGGCTGCAGTCCATGGGGTCGCTAGGAGTCGGACACAACTGAGTGACTTCACTTTCACTTTTCACTTTCATGCATTGGAGAAGGAAATGGCAACCCACTCCAGTGTTCTTGCCTGGAGAATCCCAGGGACGGGGGAGCCTGGTGGGCTGCCCTCTATAGGGTCGCACAGAGTTGGACACGACTGAAGCGACTTAGCAGCAGCAGCAGCCATAAGACAAGTGTGTGTATGAAAAGGTGAGTAAGAATTGCAGAAATATACCAATTAGAAAGAAATTGCAGAAGTGCAGGTGAGAGCTGATGTATCAGGCTTGAATTGGTAGAAGCATTGAGAGACTGATTGTATTTTAAGACTTTTGCTTTTAGGAAGATGGGGTAGATGGACTCTTTCCAATTCCTCTGGCTAAAATAATAATATATATATATATATATATGTGTGTGTGTGTGTGTGTGTATACATACACGCATATATGTGTGTGTGTGTGTTTGTGTGTGTCACTTTAGTCAAGGCTGACTCTGTGAAACCCTATAGACTTAGCTCGCCAAGCTCCTCTGTCCATGGGATTCTCCATGGAAGAATACTGGAATGGGTTGTCATGCCCTCCAGGGTATCTTCCCCACCCAGGGATTGAACCTGTGTCCATTAGCTCTCCTGTATTGGCAGGAAGGTTCTTTACCATTAGTGCAACCTGGGAATATATACTTATAATAGATATAAGTAAAAGATACATAGATACAGTATAGATATCTTGGGTTTTTCATTTACTTAGAGAAATAGGGTAGATTTTATATATATATATATACACACACATATATATATATTTAACAATTTTATATATATATATATACACACACATATATATATATTTAACATAATAAGATAAAATGTATAGAGATGAAGTCATACTGTTTAGGTACTTTGGGACCCACTGGGAATGGCACAGTGGTGATTTCTCCAGGTTTCATTTTCACCTTATATAGCCTAGTTTGAATTATGAAATCAGCAACCTGGAAATACCAATTGAAGAGAAAAAGTGTTTGTTGTTCAGCCATGCCCAACTGTTTGTGACCCTGTGGACTGCAGCCCACCAGAAATCTGCTCTTTAGCCAAATACTACAAAGGGGCAGTCTAAAACAACAGAAAGGTTTAGACAGAAATCTTTTAGATATATACCATCTATGAATACTTCAGTCAGATACAGAAGGAAACAAACAAACAAACAAATAAAATACAACTTCATTCTCACTTCTACCAGCAAATCCTGAATAGGAAGCATAGACATCCATCCTGGTGATGTATAACGAGGGCCCACTGTGGAGGCTTCCTGGTGGTTCCCTGGTGGCTCAGAGGGTAATGTCTCCCTGCAATGCGGGACACCCGAGTTAGCTTCCTGGGTCGGGAAGATGCCCTGGAGAAGTAAATATCAACTCACTCCAGTATTCTTGCCTGGAGAGTCTGATGGACAGAGGAGCCTCATAGGCTACAGTTTACGGGGTCGCAAAGAGTCAGACACCACTGAGTGTCTTTATTGTCTTTCTTTCTACTGTGGTGGGCTCAGAGAAGTTCAACAGGGAAATAATGAGGCAGTACTCCCTGAACTCATCAGAGCAATGTCATAGAGTATGTGCTGAGGCACACGATTTAAATAACATCAGAGAGTGGTGTTTCATCTTCACATGGCAACAACAAGGCCCTCTCCTGAAATCCTCTCTCCAACTGCATCAGTGGAGACCATGTTGGAGTCTCAATTTCTAGGCATACTAAATGGTTTTCCCTCCTAGCTCATTCAGTAAAGAATCTGCCTGCAACTCAGGATGAAAGCGAAGTCACTCAGTCTTGTCTGACTCTTTGCGACCCCATGGGCTGTAGCCTACCAGGCTCCTCAGTCTATGGAATTTTCCAGGCAAGAGTACTGGAGTGGTTGCCATTTCCTTCTCCAGGGGATCTTCCCAACCCAGGGATTGAACCTGCATCTCCCGCACTACAGACAGACGCTTTACTGTCCTAGCCACCAGGGAAGCCCATTCAGGATACCTGAGTTCAATTCCTGGGTCAGGGGAGATCCCCTGGATAAGGAAATGGCAACCCACTCCAGTATTCTTGCCTGGGAAATCCCATGCACAGAGGAGCCTGGCAGGATACAGTCTATGGGATCGCAAGAGTCAGACACAACTTAGCGACTAAACCACCAAAGGGTAACAAAACACCTTTCCCCGCTCGGCTAGTGTTAGAGGAGGAGAGAAATACTAGTGCATCCAGGGATTTCACCATCACTCATTATCATTAAGGCCACTTCTCCACAGTGTCAGTGGAAGCCAAGTAGGAAGCAGTAATAACGTCTTTCTATCCTTCCCAGTCAGAGTGATATCAGTAGGGACTTAATGGGGATCCTGACCTCCCATTTCTCCTATACCCAGTAGTAGCAGAGAGAACCTTTCAGCCTCAACCCACTGAAGCTCAGTAGAGAACCTAGACTTACATATCAACTTGAAAAATAATGAGGCTGTGCCCTTCCTCATGATAAGACCACTGTCAGAAGACTCTAAAGCACAAGATTTAAATAAGACTTATAGTATTATAACAGGAAATACAAAATGTCTAATTACACTCACTACACGCAAATTAGGAGGATTCAAGTATGATGAAAAAAGCCAACAAAAGACAACACTGGGATGACTCAAGTGTTAAATTATTTCCCAAAGATTTTAAAGCAGCCTATATATATATATACATATATATATATATTTCAATATATATATATATATATTTCAAGGAGCATTATAAACATGCAGGTGGCTCAGTGGTAAAGAATCCACCTGCAATGCAGGAGGCCCTAGTTTGACCCCTGTGTCAGGAAGATGACCTGGAGGAGGACAATAGAAACTCACTCCAGTATTCTTACCTGTAAAATCCCATGAACAGAGAAGCCTGGTGGGCTACTGCAGTCCCTGGTGTTGCAAATAGTTGGACATTACTGAGCAACTGAGCACACAAGTACTATAGAAATAAAAAATAGAAAGCTTCAACAAATGCATAGAAAATATAATGAAGAGTCAGATGGAAATTTATAGAACTAAAACAATACAATAATTTAAAAAAAAACCTCAAATAATGAGTTCAATAACAGAATGAAGAGATCAGAGGAAATAAATTTTTAGCTTTATAGATTTATAGAAGTTCTTCAAACTGAACAATGAGGAAAAATAAGACTGGAAAAAGAAAAAAAAAAAAAGAGATAGCCTCATTGCCATGTGGACTGTAACAAAATATCAATCTCTGTGTAATTAGAGTTGACAAGGATAAAAGAGGGTGAGACTTAAATAATAATGGCTAAAAACTCCGTAAATTTGACAGACAAAACACAGCAGAAAATGACAATACCAAACATAGACTCACAGATTGAATAAGTATGAACCCAAAACAGAATAAAGTACCCCAAAATACATATCACATCATAGTGAAATTTTGAAAACTAAATTTTGAAACAGAGAAAAAAGGTGTTGCCTATAAGGCAAAAACAACTTGAATGACAGTGAATTGCTCATCAAAAATCATGGAGGTCAGAAGGAAGTGGTGAAATATTTTTTAAGTACTGAAAGAAAAGAACTGTCAAACTAGAATTCTATATTGATTTTTGACAGGTACTGTTAAAAAGATGAAAAAAAAATTAAATGTGGGATAAAATCTTTACTAAGGTTATATGTGCCAAAAGATTCATATCTAAAATATTTAAATAACTTCAAAGCTCAATCATGAAAATACTCAAATGATCCAATTAAAAACCATATGAAGAAATGAAGCAATATTTAGCAAAGAGAATATACAAATGTCAATTACATGAAAATATTTCAACCTTACTGTCCATTAAAGAAATAGAAATTAAGACCATAACGAGATATTGCTACATAATATTTTTAATTAATATTTCTCTTTTTTAAGTTTTTAAATTATGAAAGTATGTTAAGACATTTGCTGGAGATTTGGGAAATACAGAACAAAGTAACATATAGTTCTACTGTATATTACAATTACTTTTTAAGTAGATAACAAGATTTTTAGTTGGAGTTTCAATATTAAATTCTAAAAAATTAATAGAATGAATAGAAAAGTAGAATATAGTAGATCTGAAAAGCACTATGAACCAATTCAACATAATTAACAAGTATTCAGTTTTCATACAATAGCAGGAGGCAAAACCTATTCAAGTTCCCACAGACTATATATATATAAACCAGGAGACACTGGAGCATATCCAGGGACATAAAAAAATTTCATTGTCTAAAGGTATTGAAATCCTGGAGTCTGTTTTCTTATCACTGTGGAATCATGTTAGAAATCAATAAGCAATCCATGTTAATACAAAAGACATCATTAAATGCTAGCAAAAAAGAGATATTAAATCTATCCTATATTGCAGTTTGGAATGCATAATGGTACACAAATTTTAAGAACTGAATAAAATAATAAGCAAATTTAGAAAACCCAATTATTGTATTAAATAACATTTAGTATTGAAAAGAAAATTCAGAAGATTTCCCAAGGTGGCAGGGAAATAGGACAGGGAGACTACTTTATCCCTCACAAATTCATCAAAAATCATTTGAATGCTGAGCAACTTCCACAAAACAACTTCTGAACACTGGCGGAGGATACCAGGCACCCAGAAAGGCAGTCCATTCACTTTGAAAGGAGGTAGGACAAAATGTAACAGACAAAAAGAAGGACAAAAGAGTTAGAGATGGAGATCCATCCTGAGGAGGGTGTCCTGAAGGAGGAGTTTCCACACAGTAGGAAACCTTCTCACAGGCAGGTCTGTGGGGAGCTTTGGAATCTCAGATGGCAACATAACCAGGAGGGGGGAAAAAAATGCAGAATAGATGCCTAACTGCAACTGCCAGTGCAGAAGTGAGCCAGACGCTGGCTTCCGCCACCAGCAAGCAGTGGCTGAACATGGAGGTGTGGGCTGCATAATCAGTGCTTAGGGTAAGGACTGGGCCTAAATGTTCTGAGGACAATTTGAGGGAGCAAACATAAGATAGCAACCCAAACTGTGGGATCCCCAGAAAGGAACAAAAAAGAGAGAAGATTCCCACGAAAGGCTCTAATGCGCAGCCTGGCCCACTCATAGAACAGAGGATTGAGAGAATAACAAAGGAGAGCTAGCCGGCTGTGTACAGGCCCCTCCCCCACACCAGAAGCACACGTGCAACAGCCAGAGCCAGAAGGCAATGGGCTGCTACAATCTCGGCCCCAGAGACCAGCATCCTTCACCAAACTGTGAGCAGGTTACCAGTTACTAACCACATCTTTCTGGGATCCTGAATGGCTGGCATAGGCCAGGAGGGTCGCAGCCTGAGATCAGCTCCCCAGAGCAGACACATGGCAAACCTGAGACTGTGCTCTCACAGCGCACCTGGGAAACTGAGAGGCCCAGCTGGGGAGGTGATTAAGATTCACGGCCCACCTGGGACAGTGTGCTCACCAAGCACCTAGTCCCCTGAGCTGCTTGGACTTGGGCAGGGCACAAAATGCACAAGCAACTGAGTATGTGCCCTTGCGGAGTACCCGAGAAACTGAGAGGCTTAGACCTGGGAAGTGCGTGAAATGCAGTGCCTGCTTTGGACAGTACCACTGCAGAGCAACCTGGGGCCTGAGCAGTGTAGACCCGGGAAGCACACACTGCCTTGAGCTGGGGCAAACCCAGTGTGATCCATACACTGTGAGCACTCCCCACACAAGTCAGCAATATTTGTTTGCAGTGTCCCTCCCTCCCCACAACACAACTGAACAAGTGAGCCTAAATAAGTGACCACCTTTGGCCCCTTATGTCAGAGGAAAAATTAGACACTGAAGAGACTTACAAACAGAGGAAGTCAAAATAAAGAAGAGGGAACTGCTCCGGAAGTGACAGGTGAAATAGATTACAACCCTGTAGTTGCTGCTGCTGCTGCTAAGTCACTTCAGTCCTGTCCGACTCTGTGCGACCCCATAGACGGCAGCCCACCAGGCTCCCCCGTCGCTGGGATTCTCCAGGCAAGAACACTGGAGTGGGTTGCTATTTCCTTCTCCAATGCAGGAAAGTGAAAAGTAAAAGTGAAGTCACTCAGTCGTGTCCGACTCTTAGCAGCCCCTGGACTGCAGCCTACCAGGCTCCTCCATCCATGAGATTTTCCAGGCAAGAGTACTGGAATGGGGTGCCATTGCCTTAGCCCTGTAGTTAACCTTGACTAAACATTGGAGGGGCCTATAGACCTTGAGAACAAGCACAATCTGGAACAAGGAACTATCTGAAATTGAACTGACCCCACACTGCCCACAACAGCTCCAGAGAAATTCCTAGATGTGTTTTTACTATTATAACTTTTTAAATTTTTTTAAAAAGTTAAGTTCTTTATTACTCCTTTAATTTTTATTTGTATAACCTACTATTACCTTGCCAAAAATTATCCTATTTTTAAAGCATATTCATATATATATATATTTTATAATTTTGTGATTGATTTTGTTTTGTATGTTCAATATTACAGTTTTAAGAGTCTAATCTCTACTCTAGATTTTTAATCTTTGCTTTTTGGTATTTGTTATCAATTTTGTACCTTTAAGAATCTAGTCTTCAGTATCCATTTTCACTTAGGGGTGTGAATACTGGCATGATTGCTCTCTCACCTTTTGACTCTTCTTTTTTTCCCCAAGGGCACCTCTATCTCCTCCTTCCCCTTCTCTTCTCTACTTAATTCTGTGAATCTCTCTGGTTATTCCAGGCTGTGGAGAACACTTAGGGAACTGATTACTGGCTAGATTGGCCTCTCCCCTTCTGACTCCCCTTCTTCTCCTTGTGGTCACCTCTCTCTCCATCCTCCCTCTTCTCTTCTTCATGTAACTCTGTGAACATCTCTGGGTGTCCCTCACTGAGGAGAACTGTTTCACCATTAACCTAGATGTTTTATTATGTGTGCTCTGCTGCTGCTGCTGCTAAGTCGTGTCAGTCATGTCCGACTCTGTGCGACCCCATAGACGGCAGCCCACCAGGCTCCCCCGTCCCTGGGATTCTCCAGGCAAGAACACTGGAGTGGGTTGCCATTTCCTTCTCCAATGCATGAAAGTGAAAAGTGAAAGTGAAGTCACTCAGTCATGTTCGACTCTTAGCGGCCCCATGGACTGTAGCCTACCAGGCTCCTCCGTCCATGGGATTTCCCAGGCAAGAGTACTGGAGTGGGGTGCCCTAGGGATGGAGAAGTCTTGAGGCTACTGTAAGAATAAGACTGAAAGCCAGAGGCAGGACTCTTAACTCCCAGACTTGAGAACATCAGAAAACTCGTGATTCCAAGGAATATTAATAGACAAGAGCTCATCCAAAATCCTCCATTCCTACACAGAAACAGAACTCCACCCAAAAGCCAGCAAATTCCAGAGCAAAACATACTATGCTAATTCTCAAGCAAAGCAGGAACACAGCCCTGAGCATTAAAATACAGGCTGCCAAGGCCATGTCAAACCCGTAGATACCCCAAAACTCACTACTGAACACTTCACTGCACTTTAGAGAGTAGAGATCAATCTCTACCCATCAGAACACAGAGGCAAGCACGCCTAACTAGGAAACCTTGAAAAACCTCTAGTCCAACACCACAAAGAGGTACCACAGATTTCCAGCCTACAGAAAGGCCACCCCAAACACAGCAATCTAAACAAAAGAAAAGGTAGAGAACTATACAGCAGGTAAAGAAACATGATAAATGTCCACCAAACCAAACACAAGAGGAGGAGATAGGGAGTCTGCCTGAAAAAGAATTCAGAATAATGATAGTAAAGATAGTAAAGATGATCCAAAATGAAAGCAAAATGGAGTTACAGATAAATAGACTGGAGAAAAGGATTGAGAAGATGCAAGAAATGTTTAACAAGGATCTAGAAGAAATAAAGAAGAGTCAATGAATAATGAATAATGCAATAACTGAAATCAAAAGCCTTCTGGAGGGAACCAACAGATAGAATAAATGACACATGATAAGTAAAATGGAAGATAGAATGGTGGAAATAAATGAGGCAGAGAGGAAAAAGAAAAAAGAATTAAAAGAAATTAGGACAACCTCAGAGACCTCTGGGACAATGTTAAATATCCCAACATTTGAATTATAGGTGTCCCAGAAAAAGAAGACAAAAAGAAAGGGCACGAGAAAATATTTTAAGAGATAATAGTTGAAAACTTCCTTAAAATGGGGAAGAAAATAGCCACTCAAGTCCAAGAAACTCAGAGAGTCCCAAACAGGACAAACTCAAGCTGAAACACCCCAAGACACATATTAATCAAATTAACAAAGATCAAACACAAAGAGCAAATATTAAAAGCAGCAAGAGAAAGCAAAACATAACACACAAGGGGTTCCCCATAAGGATAACAGCTGATTTTTCAATAGACACTCTTCAGGCCAGAAGGGAATGGCAGGACATCCTAAATGTGATGAAAGAGAAAAACCTACAACCCAGATTATAATACACAGCAAGGATCTCATTCAATTATAAAGGAGACATCTAAAGCTTTACCAACAAGCAAAAACTGAGTGAACTCAGCACTAGCAAAGCAGCTCTTCAACAAATGCTAAAGGATCTTCTCCAGGCAGGAAACACAGGAAAGGTTTATAAACTCAAGCCAAAATAACAAAGTAAACGGCAATGGGATAATACATTTCAATAATTACCTTAAATGTAAATGGGTTGAATGCCCCAACCAAAAGACAAAGAGTGGCTGAATGAATACAAAAACAAGACCCCTATGTCTACAAGAGACCCACCTCAAACCAAGGAACACAAACAGACTGAAAGTGAAAGGCTGGAAAAAGATATTTCATGCAAATAAAGACCAAGAGAAAGCAAGAATAGCAATACTCACATCCTAAAATATAGACTTTGAAATAAAGGCTGTGAAAAGAGACAAAGAAGGACATTCTCTAATGATCAAAAAATCAATCCAAGAAGTAGATATAACAATTATAAATATATATGCACCCAACATAGGAGCACCTCAATACATAAGGCACATGCTAACAAGTATGAAAGGGGAAATTAATATTCACACAATAATAGTGGGAGACTTTAATACCCTACTCACACTTCTGGATAGATAAAGCAAACAGAAAATTAGCAAGGAAACACAAACTTTAAATGATACAATGGATCAGTTTGACCTAATTGATATATATAGGATATTTCACCCCAAAACAATGACTTTCACCTTTTTTCTGAAGTGCACATGGAACATTCTCCAGGATAGAACACATCCTGGGCAACAAATGTAGCCTTGGTAAATTCAAAGAAATTGAAATAATTTCAAAAATCTTTTCTGATCACAATATGGCCTGGAAAATCCCAGGGACGGGGGAGCTTGGTGGGCTACCGTCTATGGGGTCGCACAGAGTCGGACACGACTGAAGCAACTTAGCAGCAGCAGCATGGTAAGATTAGATGTCAACTACAGGGGGGAAAAAAACTATTAAAAACAAAAACATATGAATGTCAAACAACATGCTTCTGAATAACAAATCATGGAAGAAATAAAAATGGAAATCAAAATATGCATAGAAACAAATGAAAATGGAAAAACGATAGCCCAAATCCTATGGGATTAAGTAAAAGCAGTGCTAATGGGAAGGTTCATAGCAATACAAGCTTACCTCAAGAAACAAGAGAAAAATCAAATAAATAATCTAACTTTACACCTAAAGCAACTAGAAAAAGAAGAAATGAAGAATCCCAGGGTTAGTAGAAGGAAGGAAATCTTAAACATTAGAGCAGAAATAATTGAAAAATAAATAAATGAGCCTACAGCATAAAAAAAAAAAAAAAAAAACTAAACTAAAAGCCGATTCTTTGAGAAGATAAAATAGCAAAACCATTAGCCCCATTCATCAGAAACAAACAAACAAAAAAAGAATCAAATCAAATCAACCAAATTAGAAATGAAAATAGAAAAATCACAACAAACAACACAGAAATGCAAAGGATCATAAGAGACTACTATCAGGAACTATATGCCAATAAAATGGACAGCTTAAAAGAAATGGATGAATTCTTAGAAAAGTATAACCTTCCAAAACTGAACCAAGAGACATACAAAATCTTAGCAGACCTATCACCAGCATGGAAATGAAAACGATAATTAAAAAATCTTTCAACAAACAAAAACCCAGGACTAGATGGCTTCACAGGTGAATTCCGATGACATTTTAAAAAAGAGCCAGCATCTGTCCTACTCAAATTCTTCCAGAATTTTGCAAAGGAAGGTAAACACTCAAACTCATTCTGTGAGGCCACCATCACCCTAATATGAAAACCAGGCAAAGATGCCACAAATAAAATAAAAATACAAGCCAATATCACTGATGAGCATAGATGCAAAAATTCTCAACAAAATTCTAGCAAACAGAATCCAACAGCATGTTTAAAAAGATCATACATCATGACCAAGTGGGCTTTATCCCAAGGATTCTTCAATATTTGCAAATTGATCAATGTGATACACCACATTAACAAATTGCAAGATAAAAACCATATGATTATCTCAATAGACACAGAGAAAGCCTGTAACAAAATTCAACATCCATTTATGACACAAAGTGTCCAGAAAGCAGGCACAAAAGGAACATACCTCAACATAATAAAAGCCATATATGATAAACCCACAGCAAACATTGTCCTGAATGGCAAAAAATCAAAAGCATTTCCCCTAAAGTCAGGAACAAGACAAGGGTGCTCACTCTCAGCACTACTATTCAACATTGTTTTGGAAGTTTTAGCCACAGCAGTTAGAGATGAAAAAGAAATAAAAGGAATCTAGACTGAAAATGAATATATAAAACTCTCACTGTTTACAAATGATGTGATCCTCTAAATAGAAAACCCTAAAAACACAAAAAGAAAATTACTGGAGCTAATCAGTGAATATAGTAAAGTTGCAGGATATAAAATTAATACACAGAAAGCTTTGTATTCTTATACACTAGCAAGGGAAAACAGAAAGAGAAATTAAGGAAACAATTCCATTGACCATTGTGATGAAAAGAATAAAATATTTAGGAATAAATCTACCTAAAGAAATAAAAGATCTATTTATAGAAAACTGTAAAACACTGATGAAAGAAATCAAAGATGACACAAATAGATGGCAAAATATACCGTGTTAATGGATCAGAAGAATCAATATAGTGAAAATGAGTATACTACCCAAAGCAATCTACAGACTCAAGGCAATCCCTATCAAGCTACCAACGGTATTTTTCACAGAACTATGACACCTCATATGAAGAGCTGACTCATTGCAAAAGATTCTGATGCTTGGAGGGATTGGGGGCCAGAGGAGAAGAGGACGACAGAGGATGAGATGGCTGGATGGCATCACCGACTTGATGAACATGAGTTTGAGTGAATTCCAGGAGTTGGTGATGGTCAGGGAGGCCTGGTGTGCTGCGATTCATGGGGTCGCAAAGAGTTGGACATGACTGAGTGACTGAACTGAACTGAACTGATGACATATAAATTCATAATGTTTATGGAAATACAAAAACCCTTGAATAGCCAAAGCAATCTTGAGAAAGAAGAATGGAACTGGAGAAATCAACCCACCTGACTTCAGACTATAGTATGAGTATACCAAGTATAAAGTATGAGTATACAAAGCTACAGTCACCCAGACAGTATGGTACTGGCACAAAGACAGACATACAGGTCAGTGGAACAAAATAGAAAGCCCACAGATAAATCAATGCACCTATGGACACCTTATCTTTGACAAAAGAGGCAAAAATATGCAAAGGATAAAAGGCAATCTCTTTAACAAGTTGTGCTGGTAAACTGGTCAACTACCTGTAAAAGGATGAAACTAGAACACTTCCTAACACCATACAAAAAATAAACTCAAAATGGATTAAAAATCTAAATGTAAGACCAGAAACTATAAACTCTTAGAGGAAAACATAAACAAAACACACTCTGACATAAATCACAGAAAGATCCTCTATGGCCCACCTCCCAGAGCAGTGGAAATAAAGCTAAAAATAAACAAATGGGACCTAATTAAATTTAAAAGCTTTTGCACAATGAAGGAAACTATAAGCAAGGTGAAAAGACAGCCTTCAGAATGGGAGAAAATAATATCAAGTGAAGCAGCTGATGGAGAATTAATCTCAAAAATATACAAGCAACTCTTGCAGCTCAATTCCAGAAAAATAAATGATCCAATCAAAAAATGGGCCAAAGAACTAAATAGACATTTCTCCAAAGAAGACATACAGATGGCTAACAAATAAATGAAAAGTTGATCAATATAACTCATTGTCAGAGAAATGCAAATTAAAACCACAATGAGGTACCATCTTATACAAGTCAGAATAGCTGCTATCAAGAAGTCTACAAACAATAAATGCTGGAGAGGGTGTAGAGAAAGGGAACCCTCTTACATTGTTTGTGGGAATGCAAACTAGTACAGCCACTATGGAAAACAGTTTGGAGATTCCTTAAAAAACTGGAAGTAGAACTGCCATATGACCCAACAATCCCACTCCTGGGCATTCACACTGAGGAAAGCAGAATTGAAAGAGACATGTGTACCCCAAAATTCACCACAACACTGTTTACATTAGTTAGGACATGAAAGCAACCTAGATACCCATCAGCAGACAAATGGATAACAAAGTTGTGGTACATATAAACAATGGAGTATGACTCAGCTATTAAAAAGAACACATTTGAATCAGTTTTAATGAGGTGGATGAAACTGGAGCCTATTATACAGAGTGAAGTAAGTCAGAAAGAAAAACACCAATACAGTATATTAATGCATATACATGGAATTTAGAAAGATGGTAACAATGACCCTATATGTAGACAGCAAAAGAGACACAGATATAAAGAATATACTTTTGGACTCTGTGGGGGAAGGCAAGGGTAGGATGATTTGAGAGAATAACATTGAAATGTTTATATTACCTTATGTGAAATAGATGACCAGTCCAAGTAAGATGAATGAAACAGGGCACTCAAAGCCGGTGCACTGGGACAATCCAGAGGGAGGGATGGGGAGGAAGGTGGGAGGGTGGTTTGGTATGGGGAGAAACATGTATACCTGTGGCTGATTCATGTCAATGTATGGCAAACCCCACCACACTATTGTAAATTACCCTCCAATTAAAATAAATTAATTCATTAAAAAGGAAAACAGAAAAGAAAATTAATAACTAGAGACAGTTATGAATCTATTTACACAGCAGGGGAAGACAAATGATTTTAAAGAAATGCTAGAGAAAAGATATTGAGAATAGGAGAAGTTCTAACTTTAAATCAGATTGAAAGATCAGAAAGTAAATACAGAATAAGAGGATAATACAAAGATTTACATGTAAAGAGTTGGAAATAATAAAACACACATATTCCTAGCTTTTAGACACTAAGTTTTAAGTAATATAAATAAAAAGAAGCCTATGTGGAAACAAAGCATAATTATATGGCAGAACACCAAAGACAGAATGAAAATCAAAAGCTCACCTAAATTCACACAACAGAACTGTAACAGTGATACTAAATTCTCAAAAGGAACAGTAAAATTCAAACCACTTGAGAATTATATCTTCAAAGCAGTTATTGAATTAAAAAATAAGTACATCTAGGGGTATATCCAGTGATACTATCACTCAAGAAAGGTGATAAATAAAGCTCTTTACACAAATAGCCTATCTAGATACAACTGGTATGTATCAGTATTGGCAGTCAGTTCAGTACATTATTCCCAGATAAAGTAAAATTATAAAACAAAATAAATGGACACTATAACTGGTTCAGATGGTAAAAAATTTGCCTGCAATACAGGAGACCCAGATTTGATCCCTGAGTTGGCAAGTTCTCCTGGAGAAGGGAATACCCACTGCAATATTCTTGTCTGGAGAATTCTGTGGACAGAGAAGCCTGGTGGGCTACAGTCCATGGGGTCACAAAGAGTCAGATATGACTGAAGTCTTTCATTTTCACTTTTTTCTTTTTCATTCCTAACTTAGAAACATAAATTGTATTTTAAAAGAATAAACTTTTAATCTCTGGGTTAATTAATACATTGATATTTACCATTGTAACACTGATGTTTTGAAGCACGATCATGATTAAATGAAAATTTACTGCATAATTGCTAAAGCAATTAAATATTTTCCAAGTATATATGATTGAGTTTTTTTTTTCCTGTGTACTTTAACCTACAAACTAGATATGGTCTTAGCTAAAGTGTTAGAAACATTTATTCCTTTAGTATTATCGACCATTTAATTCCATACCAGATTTGACAAAGTTATCACCTCACTTGATTTCCATAAAATGATAGATTCACATCAAATATTTTGCCCTTCTTTCACTGAACTTAAGTTTCTCAAGAGCTCCTCTTTGCTAGGTTCTCAAAAATATACCAGCCACCTATTCCTAATTTTCTAAATCTCTCACTTGATTTAGAGTGAGACAGTTTCTAGGCTTCAGTCTCCAAACCTTCATAAACAGGTTTTCTTTTAATCAAAAGACACTTCACTTAGCATTTACCAAGGCATTCTCTTTAAAGACTTACTGATAAAAGTGATTTTCTGTTTGTTTGGTGTATAATTTTAACTCAAATTAATATCACCAGCAAATACTATTTTACTAAGGTACTATGCTATTTTAAGGAAATATACCTATACAATCTTTTTTTAGTAAAGACAACTGCAAAATTTTACTCACGTGTGATCCTGTTTCTGACAAGGGAACTTTCTTCACAGTCCTGCTCCTGATATCATAGAATCAGCAATACATAGAAATACAGTTGCCATGACAACTCTTTCACAAACTTAAAGCAAACACATATCATAGTATCTGCTGAGTCCCTGTACAGCAGGCAGATGGAGAGCCCAGGTTTATATCCAATTTTTTTTTTTCAGATTCTTCTGATCTGAAGAATGCATTTTACAATAGAAAACAGATTTATTGTAATCAAAGTTAAAAGTAGGTTGCTTTCTACATGCAACATTCTTTAGCCTTTTATGTGTGAAAGATTTTATTCAGTTCAGTTCAGTCGTTCAGTCGTGTCCAACTCTTTGCAACCCCATGAATGGCAGCACACCAGGCCTTCCTGTCCATCACCAACTCCCGGAGTTCACCCAAACTCATGTGCACCGAGTCGGTGATGCCATCCAGCCATCTCATCCTCTGTTGTCCCCTTCTCCTCCTGCCCGCAATCCCTCCCAGCATCAGAGTCTTTTCCAATGAGTCAACTCTTTGCATGAGGTGGCTGAAACTGGAGTTTCAGCTTTAGCATCATTCTTTCCAAAAAACACCTAGGACTGATCTCCTTTAGAATGGACTGGTTGGATCTCTTTGCAGTCCAAGGAACTCTCAAGAGTCTTCTCCAGCACCACAGTTCAAAAGCATCAATTCTTCAGTGCGAAGCTTTCTTCACAGTCCAACTCTCACATCCATACATGACTACTGGAAAAACCATAGCCTTGACCAGACGGACCTTTGTTGGCAGTGTCAGGCTCCTCTGTCCTCCACTATCCCCTGGAGTTTGCTCAAATTCATGTCCATTGAGTTGGGGATGTTATCCAGTCATCTCACCCTCGTCTGCCCTCTTCTTTTACTGTCAGTCTTTCCCAGCATCAGTGCCTTTCCCAATGAGTCAGCTCTTCACATTATGTGGCCAAAGTATTGGAGCTTCAGCATCAGTCCTTCCAATGAATATTTAGGTTCAATTTAGCTTAAGATTGACTTGTTTTATTTCCTTGCAGTCCAGGAAGTTGAGGATGATTAAATGTCCAGAAACTCTTATCAAAGGAGAAGTCCACAGGCTTAAATCTACATAGCAACCATAAACTTGATGTGCTTTTCTTGATAACCTCCCCTCCTCTCCCACATAATCTTTTATCTTTAGCTAGAAATGGTATTTAAGATGAGAGATTGGGCCATTTTAGGGAGTTACTCAGCTTTTCTGGGTCTGTGACATTGTACAGGAGATATATATAATATTAAACGTCTATTTTTCTCCTGTTAATCAGTCTTTTATTTTAGGGGGTTTCAGCCAAAAAGCCTAGAATGTGCAAAAATTTTTATTTTTCCTCTCCTATAATAGTATATCTAAAAAAACAAAATCAAAAAAGGCACAAGTACCAAATGTTCATTGCAGCACTGTTTACAATAGCTAGGGCACAGAAGCAACTTAGATGTCCATCATCAGCTGTGGTACATATATACAATGGAATATTATTCAACCATAAAAAGGAATGCATTTGAGTCAGTTCTAACTATGTGGATGAACCCAGAGCCTATTATACAGAGTGAAGTAAGTCTGAAACAGAAAACCAAATATTATGTATTAACACATATATATGGAATATAGAATGATGGTACTGATGAACCTATTTACAGGGCAGCAGTGGAGATGCAGACATAGAGAACAGACTATGGGCATAAGTTGGGAGGAATGAGAAGTTGGGATGAATGGAGAGAGTAACATGGAAGCATATACACTACCATGTGTAAAACAGATAACCAACGGGATTTTGCTGTATGACTCAGGGAACTCAAACCAGGGCTCTGTAAAAACCTAGAGGGGTGGGAAGTGGGAGGTATGTTAAAGAGGGAAGGAACACATGGATACCTATGACTGACCCATGTTGATGTATGGCAGAGGCCAACATATAATTGTGAAGTGATTTTCCTTCAGTTGAAAATAAATAAGTTTGGGGGGGAAAAGTATAC
>NW_011494748.1:2424384-2436817 GCF_000754665.1 Bison bison bison | reverse complement strand
GGAAAAGTATACCTGTATGTTTGATATTAAGTCAGTACTAGGGCTTAATGACTGAGTTTTACTTAAACAACATTCACTAGTAGTTTGGGAACAACCTGTATGTGAAGTTTAAGAGTAGTTGAGAGAAAGCTGCAAACAAGGTTTTCCCCTCATTACTTACTTAGATAAAGAGAATAAAACTTTTTCTTCCAGCACAGGTCAGCTCAGAAGGAGAATATTTGAGGATAAAACAAAATAATTAAAATATAATGGTGTTCATTTTAATACATATCAGCTTACAAAATTACATTTGTAGATTCAGATTGAGAAGTACCAGTGGCAAGCAGTTTCACGAATTCCAGAGGTAGTATCTATGCTAAAAACAAAAACCTGCAAATGATAATTAAGGAAATTAAATATGCTCACAGCTTTTTATGATCTTAAAGAGAATACTAACTGAAAAAAAATCTAAAGTTTAGGTGATATATTTGAAAAAATGTATTTTAGTCACTGTTTTGAGTGGAATTCAAATCAACATAATTTTTTCATACACATATGTGACACATTACACATACATATAAACAGTATCTAAGAATTTTACCTGGGTTCAATTCCTGGGTTGGAAAGAACCCCTGGAGAAAGGAAAGGCTACCCACTTCAGTATTCTGGCCTGGAGAATTCCATGGACTGTATAGTCCATGGGGTTGCAAAGAGTTGGACATGGCAGAAAGTCTTTCACTTTCAATATTTTGAGATATTTTTGAAAACTCTATTTTTAAAATGAAAAACACAGCTATTTAATTGTCATGGAGCTTTAAGATTTTTGTTTTTTTAATTGAAGCTATGTATAAGAACAAGGTTGGGCTTCCCTGGTAGCTCAGCTGGTAAAGAATCTGCTGGGCAATGCTGGGGATGCTGGTTCGATTCCTGGGTCAGGAAGATTCTGTGGAGAAGGGATAGGCTACCCACTCCACTATTCATGGGCTTCCCTGGTAGCTCAGTGAAGAATCTGCCTGCAATGTGGGAGACCTGGGTTTGATCCCTGGGTTGGAAAGATTCCGTGGAGGAGGGCATGGCAACCCACCCCAGTCTTCTTGCCTGGAAAATCCCCATAGACAGAGGAGCCTGGTTGGCTACAGTCCATGGGGTTGAAAAGAGTCAGACATGACTGAGCAACTAAGCACAACATAGCACCTAAGAAAAAAGTACTGAACTCTCACTGGGAAATTTTATTAAGCTTATTGCCAGAGAACCATACAATTTTGCATGGTATTTTCCATGTTTCATTTCTATGAAAGTAGAGTCAACTGTATTCATTTCTTCAAGTTTCCCTGTCATTGTATTTTCTACTGTATTTTCCTGAAATAAGGTATAATAAAATGTTATCAGATTCTACTAGTTAATATTTAAGCACATTGGTTTCAAATCTTTTTTCCTTTGGTACTGAAAAAACAACTTATCCTACTCATGCTTTCGGACTTTGGAAATCTTGTATATTTTGCAAGTCATTATAGCAATTACTACTTTCTCCCATCTATTCCTTCTTCACCTTCTTACCCCATTGCCACCACTTGATCATCATAGCATCTATTAGTGTGCTCCATCCTATGCTTAGCATGAGACTTAAGATATATTTACAGATGTTTATGATAAACCTTTAGAGAAACAAACAAAGCTATACTTTCTATACTGTAATATTGAAGTTCACATGAGTTAAATTAATTTGCCCAAGTCTATGTTATATGTTAGTGGTATAATCAGGATTCAGTCCCTGTTTGTTCATCTTCTAAATTTTATCATCTTTCTCTTTCTATAAAATATCTTTCTGTTCTTTGAAATTTCATGATATTTTTGGCTCTTCTATTTTCACTTAACTTTTCCCTTCTCATTATCTGTCATATTTATGTTTTCAGTAACACATTCTAGGGCTTCCCTGGTGATTCAGCAGTAAAGAATCCACCTGCAATGCAAGACATGCAGGAGACTTGGGTTTAGTCCTTGGGTTGGGAAGATCCCCTGGAGGAGGGCATGGCAACCCACTCCATTATTCTTGCCTGGGAAATCCCATGGAATGAAAAGCCTGGAGGTCTACAGTCCATGGAGTCTCAAAGAGTTGGACACAGCTGAAGGGACTGAGCATGCACGCAACACATTCTAAATGGTTCAGGAAAATATTCTTATTTTTTATTTTTATTTTTTTCATTGATTAGGGTCATATCTTTTATATGAAATAGTTTACAACCATCTAGAACAACTGAAGAACATATAGCTTCTAGTCAAATGACCTTCCTATCTGTAAGGAATGTATGCCTTTCTCTCTTAACAATCAACTACTCAGAGCAGCCAGTTCCGATCTAGCTCAGGATCCTCTTTGATCATCCATCATCAGTTTGCAAAGAGTGCAAAGGACTGCAATCTGTCCATAGCTGATATTCTGGAACAGTATATTTGATGACATTTATTCTTTAATAGTGTCTTGCTGTTGTGTTGTTCAGTTGCTAGTCATATATGACTCTTTGCAACCCCATGGACTGAAATAGGCCAGGCTCTTCTGTCCTACACAAGCTCCCAGAGTTTGTTCAGATTCATGTGCATTGAGTTGGCGATTATATCTTTCATCTCATTCTCGGTGGTCCCCTTATCCTTTCACCTCCAACCTTTCCAGATTTACAATCTTTTCCAATGAGTTGTCTCATTGCATCAGGTGGCCAAAGCATTGGAGCTTCATCTTCAGTATCAGTACTTTTAATGAATATTCAGGATTTATTTCCTATAGGATTGATTCATTTGCTCTCCTTGCAATCCAAGGAACTATCAAGAGTCTTCTCCAGCCCCACAATTTGAAAGCTTCAATTCTTTGGTAACTCAGTCTTCTTTATGGTCCAGCTCTCACATCCGTATATGACTACTGGAAAAACCGTGGTTTTGATAATATAGACCTTTGTCGGCCAAGTGATGCTTCTGCATTCTAAACTATTTCTTAGATCCTGCCTAAAGGAAAGAGAAAAAAAAAAATTTCGAGATACTTTGGTTATATATGAATTAACTTTTGTCACTAATTTAGAGTAACAAACAGCTTCCAAATATCAATAACTTTCATAAATTTTTTTTTTTCTCATCCAGTGACCTCAGTTCAGTTCAGTTGCTCAGTCATGTCTGACTCTTTGTGACCCCATGAATTGCAGCACGCCAGGCTTCCCTGTCCATCACCAACTCCCGGAGTTCACTCAGACTCACGTCCATTGAGTCAGTGATGCCATCCAGCCATCTCATCCTCTGTCGTCCCCTTCTCCTCCTGCCCCCAATCCCTCCCAGCATCAGAGTCTTTTCCAATGAGTCAACTCTTCGCATGAGGTGGCCAAAGTACTGGAGTTTCAGCTTTAGCATCATTCCTTCCAAAGCAATCCCAGAGCTGATCTCCTTCAGAATGGACTGGTTGGATCTCCTTGCAGTCCAAGGGACTCTCAAGAGTCTTCTCCAAACCACAGTTTGAAAGCATCAATTCTTTGGTGCTCAGCTTTCTTCACAGTCCAACTCTCACATCCATACATGCCCACTGGAAAAACCATAGCCTTGACTAGACGGACCTTTGTTGGCACATGATGCTTGTTAAAAGTGCTTCTGTGACAGGATGTGGGTTATATTCAGGTCCGCTTCATGTGTCTTCAGGTCCTGGATTTCAAGCTTAAAGAGCACATTCTACTTGAAATGTGCTGCACTCCTGTTAGAGGGCAAGAGCTCAGGAGAGCTGGATCATATTTGTAATGCATCTTAAAGCCCCTTGCATAGAACACTTCTGCTTTGACTCTATTGGAAGAAGAAATCTACTGGATAAAACTCAAAACCTAAAATTTCAAGCACCGTACTTCACTTCATCTGGTTGGGATATAAAATAGAAAGTCAGTATTTGCTGATTAATAGTAATTTCCACTATGGTCCGCTTTTTTGGTCACATTCCTATCCTTTTTTCCACATATAACACATATTCATCTCTCCCCAAGGAAGACACACTGAAATTCTCATCCCAACAGAGTATCAGGCTCAAAACACAGTATTTCCTGATGGTGTATAGATCAGTCCAGATGTAAGTTATTAGCAGTCTCCTCCTTACATACATGCACACATATGAGTGACAGAGAGACCAAATAACTTCAGTAAACATTCACATTCAAACAGGGAGGGAATGGGTAACTAATAGCAACGCTTATTATGACAATCCTAAAATACTGTTAGGCTAATAGTGCAAGTTGTTCCCAACCAAGATGGCAGTGTTCTTTGATTAGGCTCCACTATTGCTCCCAGGAAGTTGCAGTCTTAGCTATGAGTTTTGAAACTCAATCGGACTCTGTAGTGTTCTTGGGCACAGAATCCTTTCTATGTCCCCTGTTTCTTGTTTATAACAAATAGACACCTGCTTCCATGACCTTCCCTGAGTTACAAAGGGCAGATGCAAACAGTTACTAATCAGGAAAGGTGGAAGATGCAGAGACAAGGGAGGAGAACACCTTGGTCACATTAGAAAAAAAAAAAAAAAAGTTTAGGCCCTGCACACACCCAGATTCTTATCAGCAGCTCAGACTTTGAACCATTGCTGTAAAACACCTCACCTAATCCCCTTAGGCTGGGACACAGTTTTTGAGGCATAAGCCCACTGCAGCCCCCTTTGCCTGGCAAAGTAATAAAGCTATTCTTTCTACTTCACCCAATATTATATCTCTGTGGTTTGATTCAGCACCATTTTACAGAGACTGAGTTTTCAGCATAATTCATGGATCCTCCTTTGGGACAACCTTCCTATCCCTTTATCAACCTTGACCATCTTTTATGATAGGATTGGGAATTATGTATTTCTTTTCACTAGAGTGCTTAGACTACTTCCTGGCCATAAAAACTTAAAAAAACATTTAATGTGTTGAATTATCAGTCTCCTTTAATTCAGATTCCCTCCCCAAAGAGGGGAAGAAGTAAATAATCTAAGCCAATCAGTTACATATAATCATACCAACTTTATTCAACAACTATATTGCTATTTATAAATTCAGTGACAAGTACTTTGAGATTATCAGTCATCCATGGACTTCAACCTTATTCCTTTTAATGGAATTATTTGGCCCAACTAAAAGGATTTGCTGGGGCCATTTGTCCAATCAGGATTCTTAACAAATGTCTTATGATGTCTCAAGACTCAAAGTATATCTGAATTTTATATTTAACTGGTAAAATAGAGGCAATTGTTTCCTTTCATATCAGTTCAAATCCTGAAATTTCTGTATTATTTCCTTCTTTCTTCACAAATTTAACTGTGATAATTTGTTTTTCTGACCTCACCTACTCTTTGCAGTATCTTATCCCAGCAGTCCCCAAACTTTTTGGCACCAAGGACTGGTTTCCGAGTACTGGGGAGAGGGTTGGTTTATTGGGATGATTCAAGCATACTACATTTATCGTATCCCCCACTCACCTCCTGTTGTATGGCCTGATTCTTAACAGGTCATTGGCTGGTATGGGGATTGGAGACCCCTGCCTTCATAAATGCAGTTAACAAAACACAAGTCCTTCCAGTAACTGTCTTCTAAAAATGTCTTTGGTGAGATCCATACATTCATTAAGTATACTTTCTGCCTCTCAAATATTCTTGGTCAGTAGGTTTACCAAGTGTTTCATCATTATATAACACGGCACTATTGTAATCTCTATAAATGGATTCCTCACTGTCTGCCAAATTAATCCTAAATGAATCCCAACTACTTTGCTATCTTTAGTCATCTGTTGCAGATGACTAAATATAAAAAACTTTTTATATTGTGCACTTTGAAAAATATTCCCTCTTAGGTAACATTAATAGGACTTTGAGAGGGTAGTAACTGTCATGGTAGGATTGCAATATTGTTTTTTGGTATAGTTTTTCCCTTCCTGTTCTGGGAAATGCAGTCACTTCAGACAGCTACAGTACAAAACTAGTATATGCATTCATATCTTGTCCGGTTTTGTAACTGCAAAGTTCTGTCCTCAAGAAATGTGGGCTTTGTTGGGAGTCATGAAGGAAAATAAAAGAACAACATTTATTTGAACTAATTCTAGACGTGATTTATGCTCCATCATTCTCCTTAGGCATTTTTTGACACCAAAGCAGTCACTGTATCTCCATGCCTTCTTACTTTATCTTTGTTTTTCTAGATTAGCAGTCAGTAATATCATTTGTAAATGAGAAGGAATTTTATTTTTTACATTTTAAAGTGTATATTTTTATAAAACAGTCAAAACACTATGGTAGTCTTTTTAAATGAAACAAACATCCCACACCATGTGTTTCTTTTTCATCACTTAATCTTTCATATTCACTATTGTATTTGAGAATATTCTTTCAGTACAATCACTCTAAGCTACAAATTTTATTCACATTATGAAGTACTTGATACATGCACAACCAACAGCATGAACTCAATAACTATTGTTATTTAGAACTCTTTTAACCATGAAATTGAAGGGAATCACACGGAGAAGGCAATGGCACCCCTCTCCAGCACTCTTGCCTGGAGAATCCCATGGATGGAGGAGCCTGGTTGGTCGCAGTCCATGGGTTTGCTAAGAGTCAGACACGACTGAGCAACCTCACTTTCATTTTTCACTTTCATGCACTGGAGAAGGAAACGGCAACCCACTCCAGTGTTCTTGCCTGGAGAATCCCAGGGACAGGGGAGCCTGGAGGGCTGCCATCTATGGGGTCGCACAGAGTCAGACACGACTGAAGTGACTTAGCAGCAGCAGCACACATTTTGTAAAAATGATGAATCATAGAAATTTAGTCCAAGTACATGATTTTCCAACAACTCAACATTCTATTTCTACCATATCTCATTTTTCAAAATTGTAGTTTACTTCCTTTTCAATAACTAACCCTGCAATGCACAGCTCATATGGTGTTTTATTGTCATGAGTTATGCCCTCTTTCTCCCATACACACACTGCACACATTCACAAAACACACACATACATAAACTCCTCTGAGTTTTTAATGTTAGCAATTCTTTTAAAGTCATCATTAAATTTCTAGCAACTGCACAATTCTTAGACTGTATTGGGTATCTTATAAATTTGGGTTGTTATTTTTACCCATGAAGGAATGGGTGCTCAGATTGGCTAAGTGACATATTAAATATGATAGTCAACTATTAAAAATAGCTGGGTAAGAATCCAAATATACTAGCTCTCAATTTAGTGTTCCTTTATATGTAATATACATGAATAACTATAATACATATCATACAAATAAGAACATTGCAAACTATTTCTAAATCCCTAAAACTGAATTTCTGGAAAAAAAAAAAGCCTCATCATGTTGAACTTAACTATATGTAGTACTATTTTATTGTTCAAATAGTCCTGTCTAGAAACAATCTATATGACTTACTCAACTTTACATCAGGTAGGGAGGTATTTTTGTTTTTTCTATTTGTTTTAGTTATACATGTATCTCTTATAACATGTTGAAACAATAATAACTTGTTACTATTTTAACTTTCTATGTGTAACTTTCTTTGGTTCTGTCACATATTCATTCATTAGATTGTTTGTTTATTGCTGATCCTGTTGTTTTTTTAACAAAGGAGCTCTTTTAACATGAAAATAGCATCCAAAAGGATATCCTTTTTGCCTCTAACTCCAGGATGTTTCTGCAGTAAGCAGGTCCTTTTTGGGTGATTTCAAGAGGAAGGTCAGTGTGATGAGACTTGGCTGAATTTCTCTGCCTTTTCTGAACTTCCAAAACATTTTACCTGATTCAGTGCTTTTGGGACTGATGCTTTATTAGCTTTGGAGCTTTTGCTGAGAGTGCTCTGTCTCTGTTATTTTAACATACTAGACAGTTTATGGCTAGGATGAAGACAATCAAAGAAAGTTTGCATATGAGCATTTAAGCATGCTTAAAAAAAGTCAAAAGAAATCTTAAAATTAGTTTAGGAAGTTCATATATTTATAATGAGGTTTTTGATCTGAATTCAAATGGCATCTTTGCGGTTTACCTTTTAACTTATACAGGTACAGAAATTGACTGTGCAGATGTAGCATGGGTAACTTTCTCAAGATACATAATTATTTACCCCAGGAGCTACTACTTAAATATGCAAATTATTTTCCAGATGGTCTGTTTAGTAGTAGGAATATTTAAAAATAAATAAAATAAGACTAAACTTCTTTAAAGAGCATGTACCAGAATTCTTAAAGATAAGAAATAAGTGAGTACCTATATTGATGCATAAAATAATTCCATCTCACAATCAACTAACAAAGTTAATACTTAAGAGTCATGATATATGTTCTGAATAAGCAAATAGTGTCCTAGATCCTCATTAAAACATCATACTCATAGATTATATATTTAAACTATCCATGATAATATCCTTTTCCACAACTGTATAAAATTCTGAGCATTGTTTAGGAAAATCAGTCAAAAAACATTGACTACGATTTATGTGAGTGGCATCTTCAAATACTGGAAATACAGAGACTCTGGTGCCACTTGACCTGGTTAATTTTCTGCGGGGCCACATAAAATTCATATATATGTAAACATCCAGTGCTATATTAGAATATGTAGCTTTCTTCATGGGGCTGTTGTGAGGTTTGTAAACAAAATATTGTAAGGATTTGGATGATATAAGGAACTTATAAACTATTACCTATTGTCTCTGTGCTTGTCCTTCAACTGGAGTTTCTCACACTGAAGTATACATATATTTAAGGTCACATGAAGACTCCTTCAAAACCAAATTTTAAACTATATTTAAGGAAATAAATTTGCATACCTTCAACTTTTTTAAAATCTATTATTATAAGAATGCATCTATGTTGGGCAAATTTTCCTTTTTGACTCCTTTTCTCAAGTATTATTCTCATAAGTTTAGAGAAAGAATGAAAGGAAGATAAGAAAGCAGGTAAAAAAGAAGACAGAGAAAGAAAGAAAGAAAGGATGGAAAAAGGGAGCAATGAAAGAAATAAGGAACAAAAGAAAGAAAAGAAATTCTTTTTCCCAAACTGAAACTTGTAGCGGACCATTGTGTATTAAAAACTCATAGACATTAAATAAAGGATATATTTAAATTGAAGAAGAACCCCTGAAAGTGAAAAAAAAAAAAAAAGTATATGTAAGGAAAAAAATGACAAAAGTACCATTTTAGTGAAAAATTCATGATAAACATTAAATGCCCTAAATTTGCTAGTACAAAGTTAGAAAAAAAAAAAAAGTGTTTAAAGCCTCTATTATTCAGTGTTCTCTAGAGAAACAGAACCAATTACACACACACACACTTATTATAAAGAATTGGCTCATGTGATTATGGAACTGAGAAGTCCCATGATCTGTTCTTTGTAAGCTGGAGACCCAGAAAACATGTCCAAAGACCTGAGAACTGGAAAACCAATGGTGTAAATTCCTTTCTGAGATGTTATGTCCCAGCTCACCATTGAGGCAGAAAAAGAATGCAAATTTATCTGTTTGTTCTATTCAGCCCCTCTTCTTACTGGATAATGCTTACCCACAATGGTGAGATAACTTTATTTTTCTTAGCCCTCCAATTCAAATGGTGGCCCCATCCAGAAAAACCCTCACAAGAATTATAATGTCTAAACTTAGCACTCCATGAAAAAATTCAAGCAATTAATTAAACATTTTGAAACATTTCAATACTGTCTAAAATATTAGGTCACATATCTTTTGAAACCTGTTAAACTTATGAGAAATATTTTTGACTATCAAAATGAAAATAATGTATGAGGCTAATTCCAAAGGGAAAATATGTACTTTTACAATGCTGGCATCTGCTAATCAACCTCCAAACAGTTTATCAAACTCACTATGGCAAAAAAAGAAAATGTAACATATTGTGGAATCTGACTGAGACAAGGTACCACCTATACATGCTGCAAATATTTAACTTTTAGACCTAGATTTTCATTTACTGGCAATATAAAGGGGACATAGCTTTGCTATATAACACTATGAGAAAGCAATTAAACAAAGTCATATTGTGAGTGTTTCTATGGTGAACTGTCCTGGCTGCTTCAATAAAGTTAATGTCACAAAGAAGAAAAACAAAACAAGAAAGAAATTTTGGAAGAAAGTGGCTCTGGACTTCCCTAGTGGCTCAATAGTAAAGAATCCACTCGCCAATTTAGGAGACGTGGTTGGAACCTCAGTCGAGAAGATCCCCTTAAGAAGGAAACGGCACCCCACTCCGGTATTCTTGCCTGAGAAATCCAATGGAGAGAGGAACCTAGTGGGCCAAAGTTCATAGGGTCACAAAAGAATCAGACACAACCTAGTAACTAAACAGCAACACAACAACAAAAAAATGGTTCTAGGTTAAAAGTTTCCAAACAGAGAAAGCAAATGCAATGGTGAACTTGACTGGATCCTAGATTAAAATGATAATAACAGAGTAAAATATATTTAAGGCAGTTAGAGAAATATGAATATAAACTGAAGTGATTTATGCTGCTGCTGCTGCTGCTAGGTCACTCCAGTCGTGTCCAACTCTGTGCGACCCCATAGATGGCAGCCCACAAGGCTCCCCGTACCTGGGATTCTCCAGGCAAGAACACTGGGGTGGGTTGCCATTTCCTTCTCCAATGTATGAAAGTGAAAAGTGGAAGTGAAATCGTTCAGTCAGGTCCGACTCTTAGCGACCCCATGGACTGCAGCCTACCAGGCTCCTCCGACCATGGGATTTTCCAGGCAAGAGTACTGGAGTGGGGTACCATGTGGGGTTTATTTCTAAACACAATTTTTCCCCTCCTACCATCTTGCTGGGGCTTCTCCTTTGGCTTTGGACGTGGGGTATCTTTTATTAGTGGGATCCTACATTCTCCCATCAATGGTTGTTCAGCAGTGAGTTGTAATTTTGGAGTTATCGCAGAAGAGGAACGCATGCCACCATCTTGGAGTCAAATATAAATCAAACTTCTAGAGCAGGAGAATGAGTGCTCATTATGTTGGTTATCATGTTTAACAGCTATAATGCAAAATATTCTTCAAAAGTCAGAAATTCTCTTAGACACGTCCAGGTTCTCTATTCCAGTGTGTGGCTGGCACCACTCACCTCATTCCTCAGGAAAGTCTGTGAGTGTCCAGGAGTCTCTGGTGGATGCATGGGTTGACAGTGGCCTGCCATGGCGTCTGTGTGTGAGTGTCACCTGTGGATGCATGGGTTAGCAGTGGACTTCTGGAGGGGCAGGGGCTCTGGGTGGTATACACCTGGGAATGGCATAAGTCTTATTGGAGGAAGTCACCATTAACCCCACCATAGAACCACCAGAACTTACACAGGACTAGGGAAACAGAATTTTAGAGGGCACAACAAAACTTTGGGCACACCAAGACCCAGGAGAAAGGAGCAGTGACTCCACAAGAGACTGATCCAGACTTGCCCATGAGGGTCCAGAAGGCTCCACCAAAGGTGTGGGTCACTGGTGGCCTGCTGCAGGGTTGGGGACCCTGAGTACTGCATTACTTGCATAGGACCTTTTGAAGGAGGTCACCATTATTTTCATTACCTCCACCATAGTTTGGCCTCAGGTCAAAAAACAGGGAGGAAACACAGCCCCACCCATCAACAGAAAATTGGATTAAAGATTTACTGAGCATGGCCCTTCCCATCAAAACAAGACCCTGTTTTTCCCTCAGTCAGTCTCTCCCATCAGGTAGCTTCTATAAGCCTCTTATCCTTCTCCACCAGAGGGCAGACAGAATGAAAACCAAAATAACAGAAAACTAGCCAATCAGATCACATGGACCACAGTCTTGTCTAACTCAATGAAACTATGAGCCATGCCGTGTAGGTACACCCAAGATGGATGTGTCATGGTGGAGAGTTCTGACCAAACATGGTCCACTGGAGAAGGGAATAGCAAACCAGTTCAGTATTCTTGCCTTGAGAACCCCATAAACAGAATGAAAAGGTAAAAATATAGGACACTGAAAGATGAACTCCCCAAATCAGTAGGCACCAAATATGCTACTAGAGATCTGTGGAAAAATAACTTCAGAAACAATGAAGATACAGAGCCAAAGTAAAAACAACACCTAGCAAAAACAACATGCAGAAGAGGCTAAAGATGAATAGTTCTATGAAGACAAACAAGATCTTCTAGGACTAACACCTAAAACAGATATCATTTTCTTTATAGGGGACTGGAATGCAAAAGTAGGAAATCAAGAGATACCTGGAGTAACAGGCAAATGTGGCCTTGGAATACAAAATGAAGCAGGTCAAAGGCAAACAGAGTTTTGCCAAGAGAATGCACTGATCATAGCAAATACCCTCTTCCAACAACACAAGAGAAGACTCTATACATGGACATCACTAGATGGCCAACACTGAAATGAGACTGATTATATTCTTTGCTGCCAAAGATGGAGAAGCTCTATCCAGTCAAGGAAAAAAAAAAAAAAAACAAG
>NW_011494748.1:2418587-2423952 GCF_000754665.1 Bison bison bison | reverse complement strand
TCTTTAAGAAAATTAGATATATCAAGGGAAATTTTCATGCAAAGATGGTCACAATAAAGGACAGAAATTGCATGGACTTAACAGAAGCAGAAGATATTAAGAAGAGGTGGCAAGAATACACAGAAAAACTATACAAAAAAGATCTTCATGACCCAGATAGCCACGATGGTGTGATCACTAACCTAGAGCCAGACATCCTAAAATGTGAAGTCAAGTAGGCCTTACAAAGCATCACTATGAACAAAGCTAGAGGATGTGATAGAATTCCAGTTGAGCGATTTCAAATCCTAAAAGTTGATGGTATAAAAGTGTTGCACTCAATATGCCAGGAAATTTGGCAAACTCAGCAGTGGCCACAGGACTGGAAAATTTTCATTCCAATCTCAAAAAAAAGCAATGCCAAAGAATGCTCAAGCTTCCATACAATTGCAGTCATCTCACACACTAACAAAGTAATGGTCAAAATTCTCCAAGTCAGGCTTCAACAGTACATGAACCATGAAATTCCAGATGTTCAAGTTGGATTTAGAAAAGACAGAGGAACCAGAGATCAAATTGCCAACATTTGCTGCATCCTTGCAAAAGCAAGAGAGTTCCAGAAAAATATCTACTTCTGCTTTACTGACTATTCCAAAGACTTTGACCATGTGGATCACAACAAACTATGGAAAATTCTTAAAGAGATGGGAATACCAGACCACCTGACCTGCCTCCTGAGAAATCTGCATGCGGGTCAAGAAGTAACAGAACTAGACATGGAACAACAGACTGGTTCCAAATTGGGAAAGGAGTACGTCAAGGCTGTATATTGTCACCCTGCTTATTTAACTTATATGCAGAGCACATCATGAGAAATGCTGGGCTGGATGAAGCCCATGGTGGAATTAAGATTTCTTGGGGAAATATCAACAACCTCAGATATGCAGATGACACCACATTTATGACAGAAAGCAAAGAAGAACAAAAACACGTCTTGATGAAAGTGAAAGAGGAGAGTGAAAAAGTTGGTTTAAAACTCAACGTTCAGAAAACAAAGATCATGGCATCCGGTCCCATCACTTCATGGCAAAAAGATGGGGAAACAATGCAAACAGTGACAGACTTTCTTTTTTGGGGCTCCAAAATCACTGCAGATGGTGACTCAGTCACGAAATTAGAAGATGCTTGCTCCTTGGAAGAAAAGCTATGACCAATCTGGACAGCATAATAAAAAGCAGAGACATTACTTTGCCAACAAAAGTCCATCTATTCAAAGTTATGTTTTTTCCAGTAGTCATGTATGGATGTGAGAGTTGGAATATAAAGAAAGCTCAGTGCCAAAGAATGGATGCTTTTGAACTGCGGTGTTGAGAAAGACTTTTGAGAGTCCCTTGGAATGCAAGGAGATCCATCCAGTCTATCCTAAAAGAAATCAGTACTGAATATTCATTGGAAAGACCAATACTGAAGCTGAAACTCCAACACTTTGGCCACCTGATGTGAAGAACTGACTCATTGGAAAAGACCCCGATGCTGGGAAAGATTGAAGGCAAGAGGAGAAGGGGATGACAGAGGATGAGATGGTTGAATGGCATCACCGACCCTATGGACATGAGTTTGAGTAAGCCCCAGGTGTTGGTGATGCACAGGGAAGCCTGGCATGCTGCAGTCCATGGGGTCCTGGAGAGTTGGACATGACTGAGTGATAGAATTGAACTGAACTGATGTTATGGTATGATTTTTAATTTCTAGGTCATGTTCAGTTCAGTTCAGTTCAGTTCAGTCACTCAGTCATATCCAACTCTTTGCGACCTCATGAATTGCAGCACCCCAGGCCTCCTTGCCCATCACCATCTCCCAGAGTTCACTCAAACTCACGTCCATCGAGTCAGTGATGCCATCCAGCCATCTCATCCTCTGTCGTCCCCTTCTCCTCCTGCCCCTAATTCCTCCCAGCATCAGAGTCTTTCCAATGAGTCAACCTCGCATAAGGTGGCCAAAGTTCTGGAGTTTCAGCTTTAGCATCATTTCTTCCAAAGAAATCCCAGGGCTGATCTCCTTCAGAATGGACTAGTTGGATCTCCTTGCAGTCCAAGGAGTCCAAGAGTCTCCTCCAACACCACAGTTCAAAAGCATCAATTCTTTGGTGCTCAGCTTTCTTCACAGTCCACCTCTTACATCCATACATGACCACTGGAAAAACCAAAGCCTTGACTATGGACCTTTGTTGACAAAGTAATGTCTCTGCTTTTCAATATGCTATCTAGGTCATGAAATGGTATTAAATTTGTTATACAATGTGTTTATTCTTATAAAATCCATACTTAGGTATTTTGATATGAAGTGTTTTGATGTTCCCAAAGTACTTTCAAGTATTTTGAGGAATTACAAGTGTATGTGTATGTGTATGTGTGTGTGTGTGTGTGTGTGTGTGCATGCATCTGCGCAGAGGATAGGACACATAGCCCATGAATGTAGGAGAACGATAGAGTGATAGCATACATGAAAGAATTTTAATAATAAATCTAGTGAAGGATATATAAATATAGTAGTTTTTAAACTTTTTATAGATTTGATGGATTTGATAGGTTTGACATTTTCTAAATTAAAAGCTGGTGGAAATGTTATATGTAAACATTCTAACATTCTAAAGGTATAGTGAACAAAGATATGTGAACAAAAACATTCAAGAGCACTCTTTAAACAAAGGACTGTTGAGATGACATAGATGTATTATCCATATGAAAAACATAATCCAAAATTCAACATAAATAAACCATCATGTTGTTCTGGGCTTTGCAATGTACTTTGACTCAGTATAGATTTTATCTTACTTGAGAACTGTTAATACAGTTACAGTTCACCAGATTGCTTGCTTTATAAACTATGCATCAAGGAAAGCATGAAATTAAAGCATAAAAAGGCTTAAGCTTCAACATATGCTCAGAGAATACCTTCGTATCTATCCATTTCAGATGCTATCATATAAAATAAGTAGTTCTGTGTTTTGCTAAATTCATCCAACCTCATTGTCTAGTCTACTAGTTTGCATACATAAAAATCAAGGATTTTTGCTTATATTCATTATCTATAATATACCTTAAAATCATGTGCATATTAATTTTAGGATAAACATGAATAATAACTGATATTTTGTCAGTGATTTATATTAATTTTTATAATATGTCTGTAAACCCAGATTGACACAGAATATTTTGATGTATACTGTGTATATAGCTCCATTTGACCAGCTCTCAATAAGTAAGATATATATATATATATATATATATATATTTATATATGTATCTGAGACAGCCTGATCTTTGAGACAGCAAAAAAGACAATCCAATGGGTAAAAGATAAGCTTTTTAACAGATGATGTTGAAACAACTAGACAGCCACATGCAAAAAAAAAAAAAAAAGAAAGAAATCAATCAACACACAACCTCACCCTTTATGAATATTAACTCAGATTGGATCAAAAATCTAAATGTAAATGCAAAATTATAAACCTCCTAGAGGAAAACATACAAGAAAATCTAGGTGACCTTTGGTATTTAGATAACTTTTTAGATACAGCACTATAGGTGCAACTTGTAAAGGAAATAATTGTTAAGCTGGAATTCATTAAAATTAAACATTACTATTCTGCTAATTACACTGTCAAGAGAATGAAAAGACAAGCCACACAATGGAGTATATACTTAAAAATGACATATCCAGTAAAGGGCTATTATCTAAAATATATAAAGAACTTTTAAAACTCAACAATAAATGAAACAAATGACCCAAGTTAAAGAAATAAGCCAGAGCCTTAACTAATGCCTCAGTGGAAAATAAGCCTGTAGAAAGACACTCTACATCATATGCCATCAGAGAAATGCAAATTTCCCCAGGGAACAGCAAGAGGCATCAGACCCTGGAGACAGGACTTTCTGTGAAGGAGAACTATTAGCTAATCATAATGCCTGGAACCTGAGAGGCAGGCTTCTAATTAAGCATGCATCTAAGGAATGCTGATTAATTCTTTCCGGAGACATGTGGGGCACTCTTCTGAAGTCCTTCAGAGCACAAGTACCTTCTGGAGGCAGCATTGCAGTTGGCTGGTACCCTGGTTTTTGTATCTGGTGCCCCAGTTTTTGAAGATGCCACCCAAATGCTGCCCTTAATTACCTGACCCTTTGTGGTCTGGAAGATTCACATTTCTGGGTCACATAGGACAGTAGTCATCAGGGAGTCTGCCACCAACAGGGCACTGTGCAAAAATATGGTATATTTTCCATATTCCTGTGAAGAAGTCCTCTTGTCTTATTATGGAGCTTCAGTCTTAAAGGTAGCCTTCAGGTTTGGTTTACATTTAGAGGACTATAAAGCTGATCTCAAGAAGGAAGGTTATAGACACCATTTTGGTGCTGTCCATCTGTCTTGCTCCAGCTTGTCAGTACCTCCTATAAAATAACTTATACACTTTTTTGGACATTTGATTTTTATGACTCTCACACAGGAGACACTGCCAGATTACCTGGTTAATGTTGGGGATGGGTTGTGCTTGCAAAACCACGGATTAATATATATTTGTATACTTTTAGAAGATGTTGCATCCTGTTGTCTGGCTACCAAATAGCCTGAATCTAGGTGCTGAGATACTCCTCTTAGAGACACTGACAGGTCTTGGCACATCCTCAGTATTGGGAACTAACTAGTAAATGTATAATAAGCTGCTTGGAAAGCAAAAATATTTGAAAGATGACAAAGAGTTGGAGCAAGGTTGGACTACCAAGTTTCTCTCTTACACAAGGCAACTCCTTCAAGTCTGGGAGAGGTGGTTGTTTTATCTACATTATAGAAATAAACACAGAGAGTCAAGGCAAATGAAAATAACAAAATAAAATAAAACAATGAAATATATTCTAGATAAAATAACAAGGTAAAATTTTAGGGAAAAAATAAAAAAGAACTCAGTGACATGGTAATAAGTAATTTACCTGATACAGAGTTCAAAGTAATGGTCATAATGATATTCACCAAACTTAGATGAATGCAAAAAGATATAAAATATAAAAAAGTACCAAATAGATGTCACATAGCTGAAAAACTTAATAACTTAACTGAAAAAGTACATAAGAGGGGTTCAACAATCAGAGCTGCAAAAAGAAACATAAATTTAAAAAGTGGGGGAAAAAAAGTTTAATAGGCTTACATTCAGAAAACTAAGATCATGGCATCTGGTACCATCACTTCATGGGAAATAGATGGGAAAACAGTGGAAACAGTGTCAGACTTTATTTTGGGGGGCTCCAAAATCACTGCAGATGGTGATTGCAGCCATGAAATTAAAAGACAATTACTCCTTGGAAGGAAAGTTATGACCAACCTAGATCACATA
>NW_011494748.1:2407149-2418460 GCF_000754665.1 Bison bison bison | reverse complement strand
GACTCATTGGAAAAGACTCTGATGCTGGGAGGGATTGGGGGCAAGAGGAGAAGGGGACAACAGAGGATGAGATGGCTGGATGGCATCGCTGACTCGATGGACATGAGTTTGGGGAAACTCCGGGAGTTGGTGATGGATAGGGAGGCCTGGCGTGCTGTGATTCATGGGGTCACAAAGAGTCGGACATGACTGAGCGACTGAACTGAACTGAACTGAAGACAAAATAAATGAAGTAATAAGCACTTACAGGGGCCTCAGAAGGAGAGAAAGAAAAAAGGGGCAGAAATGCTGTTTGAAGCATGGCTGAAAATGTCTTTAATCTGGGGGAAGAAACAGACATACAGATACAGAAAGCCCAGCAATTGCCAAATAATATTTAATCAAAGAGAATCACAGTAATATATATCATAATTAAAACGTCAAAATTCAAATCCAAGGAGAGAATGCTAAAAGCAGAAAGAGAAAAACAACTTGTTATGTATAAGGGAGCTGTCAGCATATGACTATCAGCAGACTTTTCAACAAAAAATTTGTAGGCCTGAAAATAGTGGCACAATATATTCAAAGTGCTGAAAGAAAAAAAGAATCAAACCAAGAATATTATACCTGGAAAAGTTATTTTTCAGAATTGGAAGAGAATTTTAAGAGGTTTCCAGACAAGGAAAAGCTAAAAGAGCCATTACTACTAAACTAGCCTTTTAAGAAATGTTAAAGGGACTTCTTTAAGCTGAAAAGGAAGTGTGCTAATTAGTACCCAGGAAACATGAAAGAAGAAATCTCATTGGAAAGGAGTATATATTGTATAAGCATTGAATTAATCATTAACAAAGTGAGTATGAAGGTTAAAAAAAAAGCAGTAAAAATAATTATGATTACAATATTTAGTGAAGGGATATTCAAATGAAATATGGCATCAGAAACAAAATATGAAGAGGGAAGAGTAAAAATTTTAAGCTTTAGAAGGGATCACTTAAGTTGTTATCAACTTAAAATACATTCTTATGAGATGGTTGGATAGCATTATCGACTCAATGGACATGAGTTTCCAGCAAACTCCAGGAGATAGTAAAGGACAGGGAAGCCTGGCATACTGCAGTCCATGGGGTTGCAAGGAATCAGACACAAATGAGCAACTGAACAAAAACAAAGAGATATAAGTTGTTATATATAGCCCTCATAAAAATGACAAAGCAAAACTCTATAGTAAATACACAAAAGTCAAAAAAAAAAAAAAAGCTTACAAAAACAGCCAGTAAACAATTAACAATATTGAAAAAAGTACATACCTACTAATAATTTAAATGTAAATGAACTAAATCTTCAATAAAATACATAGAGTAGCTGAGTATATATTTTTTAAAAAAGATATCTATCTGTGGCCTACAAGAGATTTACTTTAGATGTAAAGATAGACTAGAAAGGAAAAAATGGAAAAAAAAAAAAGATATTTCATGCAAATGAAAACCTAACAAACCTAGTGTAGCTATGCCTACATCTGACAAAATAGATTTTATGTAAGACTTCAATAGAAGGTAAAGATGGATGTTACATAAATATTAATAGACCAATCCAAGGAAAGGATATAGCATTGCAAATACTCATACACCTGACAGAGGATCACTTAAATATATAAAGTAAACATTAGCAGATGTAAAGGGAGAAATAGACAGCACTACAGTACTAGTAGAGGATTTTAACACTCCAAAACACATCAATGCATAGAGCAACCAGACAGAAAATTAAAAAGGACACCTTGGCTTTACATGTCAGTTATATCAGATGAACATAATAGACACATAAATAATTCACCCAAAATCAAAAGAATGTGCATTTTTCTTCTCAAATGCACATGGAACATTTTAAAGGCTAGACCATGTTAGGCCAGAAAACAAGTGAAAGCTAAAATGTTGGTCATTTAGGCATGTCCAACTCTTTGTGACTCCATGTATCTGGTCAAGCTCCTCTGTCCATGGAATTGTCCAGGCAAGAATACTGGAGTGAGTAGCCATTCCCTTCTCGTGGGATCTTTCCGACAGAAGGAGATTAAACAGCGTGCTATGAAACAACCAATGGGTTAAAGAAGAAATCAAAAGAGAAAGTAAAATTTACATTAAAGAAAAATTAAAATAGAAATGTAACATAATATGTGAGATGCTGCAAAGTCTGTTACAAAAGAAAAGTTCTTAGCAAAATATTTACCTCAGCAAAAAAGAAAATTCTCAAATAAATAGCCTAAGTTTACACCTCAAGGAACTGAAAGAGAACAATGTATAAGACTCAATGGTAGTATTATAGAAGGAAGGAAATAAAGATTAGAGATGAAATAATGATTAAAAAGACAATAGAGAAGATCTAAATGAAATTAAGTGCTGATTTTTGAAAAGAAAAACAAAGTTAACGGGCATTTAGTTATATTCACCAAGAAAAAAGAAGGAGGATTCAAATAAACAGTTAGAAATAAAAACAGAGATCAGTTCAGTTCAGTTCAGTTCAGTCACTCAGTCATGTCCGACTCTTTGCAACCCCATGAATCGCAGCACACCAGGCCTCCCTGTCCATCACCAACTCCCAGAGTTCACTCAGACTCAAGTCCATCGAGTCAGTGATGCCATCCAGCCATCTCATCTTCTGTCGTCCCCTTCTCCTCCTGCCCCCAATCCCTCCCAGAATCAGAGTCTTTTCCAATGAGTCAACTCTTCGCATGAGGTGGCCAAAGTACTGGAGTTTCAGCTTTAGCATCATTCCCTCCAAAGCAATCCCAGGGCTGATCTCCTTCAGAATGGACTGGTTGGATCTCCTTGCAGTCCAAGGGACTCTCAAGAGTCTTCTCCAACACCACAGTTCAAAAGCATCATTTCTTCGGTGCTCAGCCTTCTTCACAGTCCAATTCTCACATCCATACATGACCACAGGAAAAAGCATAGCCTTGACTAGCCGGACCTTGGTTGGCAAAGTAAAAAAAACAGAGATACGAAAGCTTTATTCCCAGAGATAAAAAAAGATCCTAAAAGGTTACTCTGAATGATTACACACCAGCTAATTGGAAAACCTAGAAATGGATAAATCTTAAAAACATACAACCTACCAAGACTGAATCATGATGAAATATAAAATATGAACAGCAGGAATATTTGCAAGGATATTGAATCAGTAATTAAAAATCTTCCAAACCAACTGCCACAACCAGACAGATTTACTGGTAAATTTTACCGAACATTCAAGGAAGAATTAATACCAATCCTTTTCAAGCACTACCAAAAAACAGAGGAGAAGGAACTATTCCCAATTTATTTTATGTTGCCAGAATTATCTTGATATGAAAATCAGACAAAAAATGCCAAAGAAAAAGAAAACTACAGGCCAATATCTCTGATGAATATGTATGCAATAAAATATTACCAAACAGAATGCAAAAATACATCAAAAGAATAATAGATCATGATCAAGTGGGATTTATTGCAGGGATAGCAGGCTGGTTCAACATCTACAAATTTGTCAATGTGATACACCATCTTAACAAATTGAAAAATAAAAATCGTGATCATCTTAATATAGGTATAGAAAAAGCATTTGATAAAATTTAAAATCCACTTGGGATAAAAAGCTTTCAACAAAGTTGGTATAGAGAAAATATCCTCAAATAAAACAATGTATGACAAACCCACTGCTAACATTATGCTCAATATGAAAAGCTGAAAACCTTTGCTCTAAGATTGATAGCAAGAAAAGAATGGTCAGTCTTGCCACTTCTGTTCAACATAGTATGTTAGAATTTCTAGTCAGAGAAATTGGGCAATAAATAGAAACAAAAGGAATCTAAATTTAAAATGGGGGAAAAAAACTGTCACCATTTGTAGATAATATTATATATAGAAAATCCTTAATACTCCAACAAGAACTGTTACACCTAATAACTCAGTGAAGTTGCATAATACAAAATCAATAGACATAAATATGTTGCAATGACAGATTAAAGAGAAATTAATAAAAATATTTAAAATTGCATCAAAAATAATAAAATATCTAGGAATAAATTTAACCAAAGTGAAAGATCTGTGTATCAAAACTTACAAGACATTAATAAAAGAAATTGAAGAAGACAAAATAAATGGAAAGATATTCTGTGCTCATGGATTGGAAGAATCAATATGTTTAAAATGTTCATACTACTCAATCTACAGATTCAATACAATTTTGATAAAAGTTCTATTTTTTTCAAAGAAATAGAGTAAATAAACTTAAAAATTGCTTGAGATCACAAAATAGCCAAAACAATTTTGAAAAAGAACAAAGCTGGAAGCATCATATTTGTTGGTTTTAAACTATATTTCAAACTTATAAAAATAGTGTTGTATTGATATAAAAGCAAATAAATGGATCAACAGAACTGAATACAGCGTACTTCTCCCCAAAAAATACATTTACAATCAATTAACTTATGACAGAAAAGCCAAGAATGTGCAATAGATAAAATCTAGTGTCTTCAGTGAATATATTGGGAAAACTAGACAACCAAATGCCAAAGAATGAAACTGGACCACTATTTTTTACCATAGACAAAAATTAACTCAAAAAGGACTAAAAACTTGATCATACAAATTCTGAAAACATAAAAATTCTGGAGAAAAATACAGGAAAGAAGATCCTTGACATTTGTCTTGGGAATGATTTTTTTTGGCTATGATACCAAAGCATAAGTAATGAAAGCAAAAATAAATAAGTGTAGCTACATTATAATGGAAAGATTCTACAAAGCAAAGAAAATTATGAATGAAATGAAAGACTACCTACTGAGTGAAAGAAATCATTTGCATATCATTTATTGATATGGGGTTCATATTCAAAATATATCAAGATCTTATACAACTCAATAGCAAATATATATATATATATATATATATATATATATTAAAAGGTGGGCAGGAGATATGAATAGACATTTTCCCAAGGAGGACATAGCCAATAGATACATGAAAATATTCTTAACATCATTAATTAGAAGGGAAATACAATTCAAAACTACAGTGAGGTATCACTTCACACCTTTTAGAATAGCTAGTATCAAAAAGACAAGAAATGATAAGTGTTTGTGAAGATGTAGAGAAGGGGAATGTATAGTTAACAATGGAAATATAAATTGGTTGCAACCTCTGTGGAAAAACAGTATGGAGGTTCTTCTAGGATTACAAATAGAACTATCACACAATCCATCAATTATACTTTTGATATTCAACTAAAGAAAACAAACACACTAATTTGAAAAGATATATGTTCCCTTATGCTTGTTGCTGCTTTATTTACAGTAGCCAATATATGGATACAATATAAATGTCCATGGATGGATAAATGAATACAGAAGTGAGATGGAGATGGAGAAAGGAATGGCAGCCCACTCCAATATTCTTGCTTGGAGAATTCTGTGGACAGAGGAGACTAGTGGGCCATAGTCCACAGAGTCACAAAGACTTAAACAGCACTGAGCAACTAACACACACACACACACACACACACACACATACATTTACCCACAAAAAGAATGAAATTGTGCCATTTGCAGCAACATGTATGGATCTTGAGAGCATTAAACTAATTGAAGTAAGTCAGAGAAAGACAAACACAATATGATCTCTCTTATACACGTAATCCAAAAAGATCAGTACTTGCCAGGATGTGAGGAGGATGAGATGGATAGGAAGGCCACAGAGGTTTTTAGCTCAGTGAAACTAATCTGCGTGTTACTATAATGGTGTATACCAGATAACTGTGATGGTGTGATCACTCATCTAGAGCCGGACATCTTGGAGTGCAAAGTCACGTGGGCCTTAAGAAGTATGACTACAAACAAAACTAGTGGAAGTGATGAAATTCCAGCTGAGTTACTTCAGATTATAAAAGATGATTCTGTTAAAGTGCTACACTCAATCTGTCAGCAAATTTGGAAAACACAGCAGTGGCTACAGGACTGGAAAAGGTCAGTTTTCATTCCAATACCAAAGAAAAGCAATGCCAAAAGAAAGCTCAAACTACCACACAATTGTACTCATTTTACATGCTAGCAAATAATGCTCAAAATTCTCCAAGCTATACTTCAGCAGTACATGAACAGAGAACTTCCTGGTGTTCAAGCTGAATTTTAAAAATGCAGAGGAATCAGAGATCAAATTGCCAACATCTGTTGGGTCATAGAAAAAGCAAGAGAATTACAGAAAAACATCTACTTCTGCTTCACTGACTACACTAAAACCTTTGACTGTGTGGATCACAACAAACTGTGAAAAATTCTTAAACAGATGGGAGTACCTGACCATTTTACCTGCCTCCTGCAAAATCTGTATGCAGATAAAGAAACAACAGCTAGAACTGAACATAGAACAACAGACTGGTTCAAAATTGGAAAAGGAGTACCTCAAGGCTGTATATTGTCACCCTGTTTACTTAAATTATATGCAGAATACTTCATGTAAAATACTGGGCTGGATGAAGCCCAAACTGGAATCAAGATTGCCGAGAGAAATATAAATAACCTCGGATATGCAGATGACACCAACCTTATGGCAGAAAGGGAAGAGGGACAAAAGAGTTTCTTGATGAAGGTGAAAGAGGGAAATGAAAAAGCTGGTTTAAAACTAACTCAACATTAAAAAAAAACTAAGATGATGGCATCCCATCTCATCACTTCATTGCAAACACATGAGGAAACAATTACAAACTTCATTTTCTTGGGTTTAAAAACCATTGCATATTGACTACAGCCACAAAATTAAAAGACACTTGCTCCTTGGAAGAAAGCTATGACAAACCTAGACAGTGTATTAAAATCAGAGACATTACTTTGCCAACAAATGTCCCTACAGTCAAAGCGATGGCTTTTACAGTGCTCATGTATGGATGTGAGAGTTGGACCATAAAGAAGGCTGAGCACTGAAGAATTAATGCTTTTGAAGTGTGGTGCTGGAGAATACTCTTGAGAGTCCCTTGGACTGAAAGGAAATCACACCAGTCAATCCTAATGGAAATCAATTCTGAATATTCATTAGAAGGACTGATGCTGAGGCTGAAGCTCCAATACTTTGGCCACCTGATGCAAAGAGCTTACTCATTAGAAAAGACTCTAATTCTAGGAAAGATTGAAGGAACGAGGAGAATGGGAAAACAGAAGATGAGATGGTTGGATGGCATCACTGACTCAATGAACATGAGTTTGAGCATGCTCTGGGAGATGGTGAAGGACATGGAAGCCTGGTGCGCTGCAGTCCATGGGGTCACAAAGAGTTGGACATGACTGAGCTACTGAACAACAAGAGTCCAGATATTAAAGGTACAGCTCCTGCTTCTCCCAGGTAGTCTCAGTATAGAGAGAAACAATCAAGTTAGCTAAAAATGAGAACACAGGTAAGTGTGATAAATCTCATCCATGGTTCTACACACTGAGAAAAATGCTCAAACTCTACTTTAAGGACAAATAGACTAGGAGGATCATTAAAAAGGGAGTTTGATTCTTTCAGTCTTGAAGGACTAATGTAAAAACATTAAAGTAGAGGAAGAAGAAGGTTTAAAAAAAATATGATATTTCTTTAAGCCACTTCACCTAGGGAATCACTCTGTAGAAGTTGTAATATTGTGCATACTGGTGGAAAGACAGTTATTTGCCTTAAACTTCAGTTTAACTACTGATGCTGCTGAAAAATAATTTTCCTTCAAAGAGATATTTCTCTATTTAAACTTTACAGCTCAATCGTGTACGACTTTTTGCAACCCCATGAACTGCAGCACGCCAGGCCTCCCTGTCCATTACCAACTCCCAGGTTCACCCAGACTCATGTCCATTGAGGCGATGATGCCATCCAGACATCTCGTCCTCTGTCATGCCCTTCTCTTCCCTCCCCCAATCCCTCCCAGCATCAGGGTCTTTTCAAATGAGTCAGCTCTTCACATCGGTGGCCAAAGTATTGGAGTTTCAGCTTCAACATCAGTCCTTCCAATGAACATGCAGGACTGATTTCCTTTAGGATGGATTAGTTGGATCTCTTTGCAGTCCAAGGGACTCTCAAGAGTCTTCTCCAACACCACAGTTCAACAGCATCAATTCTTCCGCACTCAGCTTTCTTTATAGTCCAACTCTCACATCCATACATGACCACTGGAAATACCATAGCCTTGACTAAATGAATCTTTGTTGGCATTTCAGTTAGCTGAGCATTTAGTAGACTCTCCTATTTTGTGTGAGGAACTGCACTTAATGTATGATAAAGTCAGTCAGTTTCCGCATTTATTTGCCATGAAGTACAAGCTGGAATCAAGATTGCTGGGAAAAATATCAATAACACCAGACATGCAGACGACATCGCCCTTATGGCAGAAAGTGAAGAGGAACAAAAAAGCCTCTTGATGAAAGTGAAAGAGGAAACTGAAAAAGTTGGCTTTAAAGCTCAATATTCATAAAACTAAGATCATGGCATCTGGTCCCATCATTTCATGGGAAATAGATGGGGAAACAATGTCAGACTATTTTTTTGGGCTCCAAAATCACTGCAGATGGTGATTGCAGCCATGAAATGAAAAGACACTTACTCCTTGGAGGGAAAGTTATGACCAACTTAGATAGCATATTCAAAAGCAGAGACATTGCCAAAAAAGATCCAGCTAGTCAAGGCTATGGTTTTTCCAGTGTCATGTATGGATGTGAAATTTGGACTGTGAAGAAAGCTGAGCACCGAAGAATTGATGCTTTTAAACCGTGGTGTTGGAGAAGACTCTTGAAAGTCCCTTAGACTGCAAGGAGATCCAACCAGTCCATTCTAAAGGAGATCAGTCCTGGGTGTTTTTTGGAAGGACTGATGCTGAAACTCCAATACTTTGGCCACCTCATGCAAAGAGTTCACTCATTTGAAAAGACTCTGATGCTGGGAGGGATTGGGGGCAGGAGGAGAAGGGGACTACAGAAGATGAGATGGTTGGATAGCATCACCAACTCGATGGACAGGAGTTTGGGTGAACTCTGGGAGTTGATGATGGACAGGGAGGCCTGGCATGCTGCAGTTCATGGGGTTACAAAGAGTCGGACAGGACTGAATGACTGAACTGATCTGAACTGAACTGATGGGACAGGATGCCATGATCTTAGTTTTCTGAATGTTGAGCTTTAAGCCAATGTTTTCACTCTCCTCTTTCACTTTCATCAAGAGGCTCTTTAATTCTTCTCAGTAGAGAGTGTAATACAGTAGTTGAAGACAGGAAATCAAATTGCTCAAATTCATACCAGCATCGTTTACAAACTATTTGGGCAAGTTATTCATTACTTTGTAGCTCTATTCCATCATTTGTAAAATAAAGCACCTATTTCTGTAAATAGTTGTGAAATTTAAAAACATAATATTTGTAAACTATTTAGCAGGCCATTTTATATGAACTAAGTTTTCAATGTATCAATTCATTATTGTTCTTTCACTATCTCCACTAGCCCCTGCTCCTTGAATATAACAATACCTCGTACTTCACTGAGAAAAGTGAAGTCAGCTGGTAAGGAAACTATCTTCTCAGGTTCTGTATACTAAATGCCTGAGTTTGGACCTTCCTTAAATTTCAGTGGCTTCCTCAATTCTTCAAAACTCTTTATCCAATGTTCTGGATACTGTATGTTCCTTTCTCTAACCTTATTCCATTGTTTCCTTTTGGTTTTTCAACACATTCCTTTCCTACTGGTTCTCTTCTATCTACATTTAGACACCTCATGTTTCTTCTGTCTCAAAACACTAAAATAAATAACCTTCCTACATTTGATGTTTCTTTCTGTCTAGCCTTCAGAGAATTTCTTCATGACTTAAGCAGGAGCTGTCCATTCTCAAGTATCATTTCTTGGAATTGAACTTCGAGTCATGGCATTCCATTGATAAATTGCCTTTAGTTTATTAATTACATAAAGTATTCTAATGAATATTTCATTTTCAAGTGTTTCTTCAGCTACTGAAGCATTTAACTGGCAGTTATCTTCTATATGTTTGTTTTTTTTTTTTTAATTCTCTCACCCATTTGCTTGCTTTAGTGGTACCAGTCTCTTCTGTTTCTCTCCTATCTTTCTGACTTCAATGCTTTCTCATCTTTTTTATTATTGGTGATACCAAAGTCCTTCCATTTTTTCACTTTACAGTATATCCTGTTAGAAATTGACCACATTCTAAGCATTCATTTCAACTCCTATGCACTACCAAGTCTTAAGTATCTATTTTTCTCTTCAAACCTCCCTTTAAATTATCAAAACTTTTATTCTGTTTGGATTATCTATATGTACCTTCAGCTCCACAATTCAACAAGTGAACTAAGTGTTTTCTAATCTGCTTCTTTTCCTTGCTTCCAATCTCATGAAATGGCACCGTCATCCCACAAATTGCTGCTGCTGCTGCTAAGTCGCTTCAGTCATGTCCAACTCTGTGTGGCCCCATAGATGGCAGCCCACCAGGCTCCTCTGTGCCTGGGATTCTCCAGGCAAGAATACTGGAGTGGGTTGTCATTTCCTTTTCCAATGCATGCATGCATGCTAAGTGCTTCAGTTGTGTCTGACTCTGTGCGACCCCATGGACAGCAGCCCACCAGGCTCCTCTGTCCACAGGATTCTCCAGGCAAGAATACTGGAGTGGGTTGCCATTCCCTTCTCCACATCCTACAAATTCTGAAGCTCAAACTTCAGAATCACTTGAAACTGGAAATAGAACTGCCTTATGATCCAGCAATCCCACTGCTGGGCATACACACTGAGGAAACCAGAAGGGAAAGAGACACGTGTACCCCAATGTTCATTGCAGCACTGTTTATAATAGCCAGGACATGGAAGCAACCTAGATGCCCATCAGCAGATGAATGGATAAGAAAGCAGTGGTACATATACACAATGGAGTATTACTCAGCCATTAAAAAGAATGCATTTGAATCAGTTCTAATGAGATGGATGAAACTGGAACCTATTATACAGAGTGAAGTAAGCCAGAAAGAAAAACACCAATACAGTATACTAACGCATATATATGGAATTTAGAAAGATGGAAACAATAACCCTGTGTACGAGACAGCAAAAGAGACACAGATGTATAGATCAGTCTTATGGACTCTGTGGGAGAGGGAGAGGGTGGGGAGATTTGGGAAAATAGCATTGAAACATGTATAATATCATGTATGAAACGAGTCGCCAGTCCAGGTTCGATGCACAGTACTGGATGCTTGGGGCTGGTGCACTGGGACGACCCAGAGGGAGGGGAGGGGAGGGAGAAGGGTGGAGGGTTCAGGATGGGGAACGCGGGTATACCTGTGGCGGATTCAT
>NW_011494748.1:2386972-2407049 GCF_000754665.1 Bison bison bison | reverse complement strand
ATTTTGATATTTGGCAAAACTAATACAATATTGTAAAGTTTAAAAATAAAATAAAATTAAAAAAAAAAAAGAAAGTTCTCTGTCACTCTCAAAAATATTACACTAATCCCCACAGAATTCACCACTTCATCCTCTGAGATGAAGTCTTCATTATTTTTGGCTTGTACTGCTGAAGTGACTAATTAATTAGCCTTGAGAAATAGGACAGCATGATGCGTAAAGGAGCAGTCTCTACATCCCCACTGTCTGAATTCAGTTCTTGCTGCTTCCACTTTACAGCTGTGTGACATTTATAACCATTCCTCAACCTCTGAATTTATAAAGCGAGGATAGTCATAACATCTATATCTAGGGATTATTGTAGTAACCATGTTAGCATGTGAAACTCCTATCTGATATAAAGTAAATGTGTCAGGGTTAGTTGCTATCTTAGCTATCAGTAAAATTTTTCACTCATAGCTTTCAAGACAAATATTAATCTTTTTAAAAATTTTGCACATAAATCATTTTATGATTTACCCTATGTTTATTTCTGTTATTTCTTGCCCCTCCCCAGAAAACATTTTGAGATTCAACCACAACATTATATTTAAGCCTTCCATAATATTGTTTTTCTATTTTCATAGTTTCAACCCTGTTTATGTTAATTTTTTTCAACCTTAGGATTTAGTAGTCATAGGTGTGTTTGTGTGTATATATGCCTGTGTGAGTGTGTGTGCTATCATAGATAGCTAGGTTAATTTCAGAATACTATAAGAGAGTTTTCTGGGGTGAAGTGATGTTTCATTTTTAGAAGTCAGAGTAGAATCAGTACCAACCTGAATTTTTGAGGATGTTCTTTTTTATATAAAGGTCAATGCACTTTCTTAGAAAAGTTTTGAGTTCTAAAACTGATATCTTCATCAAAACATGTAAGTATTCATTTAACTTTTCTGTAGCTTATTTTTATTCATCTCTAAAATTAAAGTATTTAATATTTAAGGATATATTGAACAGGGATGACACAACAGTGCCATGTATATGAGAAACTGTTTCTTTAAGGAATGCAAATACATTCAAGAATGTTATGGTAATACTGTATTTCAATTCTATAATATGTACGTGTGTGTGTGTGTGTGTGTGTGTGTGTGTATAACCTACTACTCCCACTTCCATAATAAATTCTGATCATGTTTGTGAATCCCTTATTAGTATACATTACTTTAAACTGAAGTTTTAAAAATACTTTTTAGTTTGCCTTTTTCAGAAGTAATTCAGTACTCATCGTAATACTATATGTATTGCTTTAAAACTGTTTAAAATACTGTGAAAGAATAAGTACTTCTAGAAACCTATTTCAACTAAAGAAAAAAATAAAGTAACATACCATGTTTACCAGCACATCTTTTTGCCATGAAAGTAAATGTGTTTTGACTGTTTGTTTTTTTTAGCCCTCCTATATATTTAGCTCTGCAAGCTAACTGAAAATTCATAAATTGCTAACATTATCATTATGCATACTACATTTTTGTTCAACTTCACAATGCTTTAAGCACATTGATATTTATAAAAGTTCCATAGCAATTGGAGTAGCATTTTTAATCTTACAGACTCTCATTATAAATGCATGAATGATGGTATAAACAGCATAAAAAACTCCCTGACTTTATTTTGCATTTCCTTATCTCTTTCACTAGCTTTCAATTTGACAGATTCAGTGATGATTTTCTTCGCTGTCACACTCAAAATATAACATTTATATATTTTTCCCCTTAACTATTTGTCATTTAATAAATGCTATTAAAATTCTGATTAGAACTGCACCAGAGTATTCTGATATTCTTCAAACAACCAAAAAAAAAAAACCAATGAATATTATAGCCACATAAAAGTATTGCTTTATTATAAAGTTGTGCACTCATTTTAATTTCAGTATCCACTCTACTTTTTCCTAATAGAATTTGTTGTTAACTTTGATTATTGTAAGACTGGATTATATATTATTATTAAACAGAAAATTAATATTAACATTAGGAATAAGAATCCTTTTCAGCTAATTTTTTCTCTCAGTTTATCAGGATAAAATCATTTATCTTTCTCATTCAAATATATGGATTCACATAAGCATCTGAAAAGTGAAGGCATATTTTATTATTGGATATTGTATGCTTGAAATCATAGTCAAGGAAGAGAAAAAGCATCCTTTAAAAGAGTAGCATGTGCAAATTCTCACAGTTATTTAGACAGAGATCAAAACTGACAGTCTAAATTAATTGTATACATAATGGGACAGAATCTGGCAGTATAGACAAGTGTTTGTCTCATGGATGGGAGCCCGGCCTTTTACTCCTAATACACTTGCCTTTGAATGCCATTTTGTTTTATATGTTGTTGATAGCATCCATAGTAATGTTATTTAAAGCCCCAACATTCCAACTAAACAAACTTGTGCATTGTAACTGTGCTGTCTATCTACATCTATATCTATCTATCTATCTAGTCTATCTGTTTCCAAACAAAAAGTCTGTAGCTTATGCTATGATCCTTGACCTCTCAGCAATATTTCACATATGTGATGCCCCCTCTTCCTGGGGAACAAGTAAGACAAAAAATTATATCCAAGATTCTATTTTCTGTTCTTTATACTTCTCTGGCTTCTTTACACTCTATATGTAGAAAGTAAAGGGTGAAATATTTAAGAGAATGTGAACTTAAAGAAAAAAGATGGAAAACAGTAAAAATATAAACTGTTGGGAAAGAAGACAAATGCTAAACAGAGCCAAAGCTTTTACTCCTAAATGACAAAGGAAGATGTGTGTAATTATACAAAATAGGACAATTAAGGAAAAATTTTTAAAAATGTGGAAACCATTTAATTTTCCTGGAAAACAGTGGAAATTTATGAATAGAATTTAATAGAATTTTTAAAATGTAACTCTGCCCCATAATGACAAAATTCATTAAGACTCTACCAGTAATGCATGTATTATATTATTTTCAAGGGCAAAAGTTTGCTCTTTACATTTAGAAAAATATAAACACCCTTCAAAAGTGCTGTAAACAATGTGAATAGTAAGAAGTGTCAAACTGCAAATAAATTTTTCTCTGAAAAGAGTAACACATATTTTAAGGGGAAAGTGAACATTTCCAAGAGCTAGATTTTCTTACCCTCCAAAATGGAGATGGCAGAAAAGCCATTGACTAAGGGAAATAAAATAACAGCAAAGAAAGAAAGTATATAAATAAACATTCAAACTATGTTTAATATCTGGTCTAGATATTTTATACTAAAATTCTAAGCATTCAAATGAGGTTCTCTGCATACTCTTTAAAAATTAATTTATTTATATTAATTAGAGACTAATTACTTTACAATATTGTGGTGGTTTTTGCCATACATTGACATGAATCAGCCATGCGTGTACATGTGTCCCCCATCTTGAACACCCCTCCCACCTCTTTCTCCATCCCATCCCTCAGAGTGGTCCCAGTGCACCAGCTTTGAGTGCCCTGTTTCATGCATTGAACTTGGACTGGTCATCTATTTCACATATGGTAATATACATGTTTCAATGCTATTCTCTCAAATCATCCCACCCTTGCCTTCTCCCACAGAGTCCAAAAGTCTGTTTTTATATTTGTGTCTCTTTTGCTGTCTATATATAGGGTCATCATTACCATCTTTCTAAATTCCATATATATGCATTAATATACAGTATTGGTGTTTTTCTTTCTGACTTACTTCACTCTGTATAATAGGCTTCAGTTTCATCCACCTCGTTAGAATTGATTCAAATGTGTTCTTTTTAATAGCTGAGTAGTATTCCATTGTGTATGTGTACCACAGCTTTCTTATCCATTCATCTGCTGATGGACATCTAGGTTGCTTCCATGTCCTGGGTATTATAAACAGTGCTGCGATGAATACTGGGGTACACGTGTCTCTTTCAATTCTTGTTTCTTTGGTGTGTATGCCCAGTAGTGGGATTTCTGGGTTGTATGGCAGTTCTATTTCAGGTTTTTAAGGAATCTCCATACTGTTCTCCATAGTGGCTGCACTAGAGGGCATTCCCACCAGCAGTGTAAGAGGATCCCTTTTCACCTCACCCTCTCCAGCATTTGCTACTTGTAGACTTTTTCATAGCAGCCATTCTGACCGGCATGAGATGGTACCTTATTGTCATTTTGATTTGTATTTCTCTGATAATGAGTGATATTAAGCAACTTTTCATTTATTTGTTAGCCATCTGTATGTCTTCTTTGGAGAAATGTCTGTTTAGTTCTTTGGCCCATTTTTTTTATTAGGTCATTTATTTTCCTGGTATTGAGCTGCATGAGCTGCTTGTATATTTTTGTTATTAATTCTTTGTCAGTTTCTTTGTTTGCTATTATTTTCTCCCATTTGAATGCTGTCTTTTCACCTTACTTATAGTTTCCTTCATTGTGCAAAAGCTGTTAAGTTTCATTAGGCCCTGTTTCTTTATTTTTGCTTTTATTTCCATTACTCTGGGAGGTGGATCATAGAGGATCTTGCTGTGATTTTTGTCAGAAAGTGTTTTGCCTATGTTTTCCTCTAGCAGTTTTATAGTTGCTGGTCTTACATTTAGATCTTTAATCCATTTTGAGTTTATTTTTGTCTATGGTGTGAAAAAGTGTTCTAGTTTCATTGTTTTACAGGTGGTTGACCAGTTTTCCCAGCATCACTTGTTAAACAGAATGTCTTTTCTTTCTTTTTCTTTTTTTTTGAGAGTGTCTTTTCTCCATTGTATATTTTTGCCTCCTTTGTCAAAGATAAGGTGTCCATAGGTTCATGGATTTATCTCTGGGCTTTCTATTTTGTTCCATTGATCTATATTTCTTTCTTTGTGCCAGTACTATACTATCTTGATGACTGTAGCTTTGTAGTATAGCCTGAAGTCAGGCAGGTTGATTCCTCCAGTTCCATTCTTCTTTCTCAAGATTGTTTTGGCTGTTAGAAGTTTTTTGTGTTTCCATACAAATTGTGAAATTATTTGTTCTAGTTCTGTGAAAAACACCCTTGGTAGCTTGATAGGGATTCCATTGCATCTATATTATTGCATTGAATTATTGAACTATCACACTGAATTATTATTGCATGAATCTATATATTGCATTGAATCTAGGGATTGTTTTAGGTAGTGTACTCATTTTCACTATATTGATTCTTCCAATCCATAAACATGGCATATTTCTCCATCTATTTGTTTCATCTTTAATTTCTTTCATCAGTGTTTCATAGTTTTCTATAAATAGGTCTTTTGTTTCTTTAGATAGATTTATTCCTAAGTATTTTATTATTTTTGTCTCAATAGCGATTGGAATTGTTTCCTTAATTTCTCTTTCTGTTTTCTCATTGTTAGTGTATAGGAATGCAAGAGATTTCTGTGTATTAATTTTATATCCTGCAACTTTATTATACTTATTGATTAGCTCCAGTAATTTTCTGGTGATGTCTGTAGGGTTTTCTATGTAGAGGATCATATCATCTACAAATAATAAGAGTTTTATTTCTTCTTTTCCATTCTGGCTTCCTTTTGTTTCTTTTTCTTCTCTGATTGGTGTGGCTAAAACTTCTAAAACTATGCTGAATAGTAGTGGTGAGAGTGGGCACCCTGGTTTTGTTCCTGACTCTAGGAGAAATGCTTTCAATTTTTCACCATGGAGGATAATGTTTGCTATGGGTTTAACATATATGGGTTTCATTATGTTGAGGTATGTTCCTACTATGCCTACTTTATTGAGGGTTTTTAATCATAAATAGATGTTGAATTTTTTCAAAAACTTTATCTGCATCCATTGAGATAATCAAATGGCTTTTAACTTTCAGTTTGTTAATGTGGTGTACCACATTGATTGATTTTCAAGTATTGAAGAATCCTTGCATCCCTGGGATAAAGCCCACTTAGTCATGATGTATGATCTTTTTAATATGTTGTTGGATTCTGTTTGTTAGTGTTTTGTTGAGAATTTTGTATCTATGTTCATCAGTGATAGTGCTCTGTAGTTTTCTTTTTTTGTGGCATCTTTGCCTGCTTTTGGTATTAGGGTGATGGTGGCCTCATAGAATGAGTTTGGCAGTTTAACTTCCTTTGCAATTTTATGGAAGAGTTTGAGTAGGATAGGTATTAGCTCTTCTGTAAATTTTTGGGTAGAACTCACCTGTGAAGCCATCTGGTCCTAGGCTTTTGTTTTTTGGAAGATTTTGATTATAATTTTGATTCCCATGCTTGTGATGGGTCTGCTAAGATTTTCTATTTCTTTCTGGTTCAGTTTTGGACGGTTATAGTTTTCTAAGAATTCATCCATTTCTTCCAAGTTGTCCATTTTATTGGCATATAGTTGCTGATAGTAGTCTCTTATAAGCCTTTGTATTTCTGTGTCATCTGTTGTGATTTCTCCATTTTCATTTCTAACTTAATTGATTTGATTCGTCTCCCTTTTTTTCTTGAGGAGTCTGGCTAATGGTTTGTCTATTTTATTTATCTTTTCAAAGAACCAGCTTTTAGTTTTGCTGATTTTTTGCTATAGTCTCCTTTGTTTCTTTTTCATTTATTTCTGCTTTAATTTTTATGATTTCTTTCCTTCTACTAACCCCAGGAGTCTTCATTTCTTCTTTTTCTAGTTACTTTAGGTGTAAAGTTAGATCATTTATTTGATTTTGCTCTTGTTTCTTGAGGTAAGCTATGAACAACATCAACAACAAAAAAGTTGATTAGCACTGGTTTTACTGAATCCCGTATGTTTTGGGTTGTTGGGTTGTTATGATTTCATTTTCATTTGTTTCTATACATATTTTGATTTCTCTTGTGATTTCCTCTGTGATTTATTGTTTACTCAGAAGAATGTTGTTTAGCCTCCATATATTTGTGTTTTTAATTTTTGTTTTCTGTAGCTGACATTTAATCTTACCACATTGTGATCAGAAAAAAAATGCTTGAAATGATTTCAATTTTTTTAATTTACTAGATTTATGGCCTAGGATGTGATCTATCCTGGAGAATGTTCCATGTGCACTTAAGGAAAAGGTGAAATTCATTGTTTTGGAATGAAATGTGCTATAGTTATCAATTAGATCTAACTGGTCCATTGTATCATTTAAAGCTTGTGTTTCCTTGCTAATTTTCTGTTTAGTCGATCTATCCATAGATGTGAGTGGGGTATTAAGTTCTCCCACTATTACTGTGTTACTGTTAATTTCCCATTTCATACTTGTTAGCATTTGCCTTACATATTTTGATGCTCTTATGTTGGTTGCATATACACATAATTGCTATATCTTCTTGGATTGATCCTTTGATCATTATGTAGTGTCCTTTGTCTCTTTTCATGGCCTTTATTTCAAAATCTATTTTATTTGATATTAATATTGCTACTCTTGCTTTCTTTTGGTCTCCATTTGCATGAAATATGTTTTTCCAGCCTTTCTTTCATATGTGTCCCTTGGTTTGAGGTGGGTCTCTTTTCAGTTCAGTTCAGTAGCTCGGTTGTGTCTGACTCTTTGTGACCTCATGAACCACAGCATACCAGGCCTCTATGTGCATCACCAACTGCTGGAGTCTACCCAAACCCATGTCCATTGAGTCAGTGATACCATCCTACCATCTCATCCTCTGTCATCCCCTTCTCCTCCTGTCCTCCATCTTTCCCAGCCTCAGGGTCTTTTCCAATGAGTCAGCTCTTTGCATCAGGTGGCCAAAGTATTGGAGTTTCAGCCTCAACATCAGTCTTCCCAATGATATTGGGATCTTGTTTTTGTATCCATTCAGCCACTCTTTTGTCTTTTGGTTGAGTCATTAAACCCATTACACTTAAGTTAATTATTGATAAGTATGATCCCATTTCCATTTACTTTGTTGTTTTGAGTTTGAATTTAAAAGCCTTTTCTGTGTTTCCTGTCTAGAGAAGATCCTTTAGCATTTTTTGAACAGCCGCTTTGCTGGCACTGAATTCACGCAGTTTTTGCTTATTGGTAAAGCTTTTGGCTTAAAGCTCAACATTCAGAAAATGAAGATCATGACTTCATGGGAAATAGATGGGGAAACAGTGTCAGAATTTATTTTGGGGGGCTCCAAAATCACTGCAGATGGTGACTGCAGCCATGAAATTAAAAGACTTTTACTCCTTGGAAGAAAAGTTATGACCAACCTAGATAGCATATTGAAAAGCAGAGACATTACTTTGCCAACAAAGGTTCGTCTAGTCAAGGCTATGGTTTTTCCAGCGGTCATGTATGGATGTGAGAGTTGGACTGTGAAGAAAGCTGAGCACCGAAGAATTGATGCTTTTGAACTGTGGTTTTGGAGAAGACTCTTGAGAATCCCTTGGACTGCACGGAGATCCAACCAGTCCATTCTGAAGGAGATTAGCCCTGGGGTTTCTTTGGAAGGAATGATGCTAAAGCTGAAACTCCAATATTTTGGCCACCTCATGCGAAGAGTTGACTCATTGGAAAAGACTCTGATGCTGGGAGGGATTGGGAGCAGGAGGAGAAGGGGATGACAGAGGATGAGATGGATGGATGGCATCACTGATCGATGGACGTGAGTCTGAGTGAACTCCGGGAGTTGGTGATGGACAGGGAGGCCTGGCATACTGCAATTCATGGAGTCACAAAGAGTCAGACACGACTGAGCGACTGAACTGAGCTGAACTGAACTGGACTGAACTGAAAGATTTTGATGTCTTTTTCATATTTGAATGAGATCCTTCCTGGGTATAGTAATCTGGGTTGTAGGTTTTTCTCTTTCATCACTTTTAGGATGTCCTGACATTCTCTTCTGGCCTGAAGTGTTTCTATTGAAAGATCAGCTGTTATCCTTATGGGGATCCCTTGTGTGTTATTTGTTGCCTTTCCCTTGCTGCCTTTAATGTTTCCTCTTTGTGTTTTATCTTGATTAATTTGATTCATATGTGTCTTTGGGTGTCTCACTTTGAGTTTATCCTTTTTGGAAATCTCTGGGTTTCTTGGATTTGGGTGGCCATTTCCTTCCCCATTTTAGGGAGGTTTTCAAATATTATCTTGAAGTATTTTCTCATGCCCTTTATTTTTGTCTTCTTCTGGGGCTCCTATGATTCGAATGTTAGGCTATCTAACACTGTCCCAGATATTTCTGAGGTTGTCCTAATTTCTTTTAATTCTTTTTTCTTCTTTCCTCTCTACTTCATTTACTTCCACCATTCTATCTTCCACCTTACTTATCCTATCTTCTGCCTCAGTTATTCTACAGTTGGTTCCCTCCAGAGGGCTTTTGATCTCAGTTATTGTATTATTCATTATTGATTGATTCTTTTTTATTTATTCTAGGTCCTTGTTAAGCATTTCTTGCATCTTCTCAAACCTTGTCTCCAGTGTATTTATCTGTAACTCCATTTTGTTTTCATTTTGGATCATCTTTACTATCATTATTCTGAATTCTTTTTCAGGCAGTCTCCCTTTCTCTTCCCCTTTGTTTGGTTTGGTGGGCATGTATCATGTTCTTTTACCTGCTGAATATTTCTCTACATTTTCCTTTTGTTTAGTTTGCTATGTTTGGAATGGCCTTTCTGTAGACTGGAAGTTTGTAGTTCCTCTTTATTGTGGAGCTTGCTCCCTATGGGTGGGGTTGGAAGAGTGGCTTATCAAGGTTTCCTGGTTAGGGGAGCTTGCTTCTGTGTTCTGGTGGGTGTTAATTGTGAAACAATTCTCCGCAGTGAAGGAAACCCAGAAGGGTTCACAGAGTTACATGGAGAAGAGAAGAGGGAAGCGGGAGATAGAGATGACCAGGAAGAGAAGCGGGGGAGTCAAAAGGGGAGAGACCAGTCTAGCCAGTAATCGGTTCCCTAACAGTTCTCCACATCCTGGAATACCCAGAGAGATTCACAGAGTTAAGTAGAGAAGAGAAGAGGGAAGGAGGAGATAGAGGTGACCTGGGGGAGAAAAGGGAGAGTCAAAAGGGGAGAGAGGAATCACACCCCTAAGTGAAAATGAAGAATGAAGACTAGATTCTTAAAGGTACCAAATTGATAACAAATACCAAAAAGCAAAGATTAAAAATCTAGGATAGAAGTTAGACTCTCAAAATACAATATTAAAAATACAAAACCAAATCAATCATATATATGTATGTGTGTGTGTGTATATATATATATATATATGAATTTTGCTTTAAAAATAGGGTCTTTTTTTTGCAAGGCAATGGTAGGCTATAAAAATGAAAATTAAGGGAGTAATAAAGAACTTAAAAAAATGATAATAGTAAAAATATATCTAGAAATTTCTCTGGAGCTGTTGTGGGCAGTGTGGCATCAGTTCAGTTTCAGGTAGCTCCTTGTTCCAGCTTATAGTTCTCAAGGTCTATAGGCTCCTTCCAGTACTTAGTTAATGTTAACTGCAGGGTTTTGATTTGCTGCATCTGTCACTTCCAGAGCAGTTCTCTCTTCTTTGTTTATTTTGGTTTCCTCTGTTTGCAAGTCTTTTCAGTGTCTAATTTCTGCCCTGACGCAAGGGAGTGAAGGTGGCCACTTATTTAGGCTCACTTGTTCAGTTGTGTTGTGGGGAGGGAGAAAGACTGCAAACAAATATTGCTTGCATGTATGGGGTGTGCTCACAGTGTATGGACCACGATGGATTTGCCCCAGCTCACAGGACTGTGTATTTTCTGGGTCTACACTGCTCAGGCTCCAGGTCACTCTGCAGGGGTACTGTTCAAAGCAAGCCCTGCATTTCTTGCACTTCCCATGTGTAAGCTGCTCAGGTTCAGTTTCTCAAGTACTTGGCAAGGGCACAGACTCAGTTGGGTTTTTTGCCCTTCCCTGGTCTGAGCAGCTCAGGTGACCAGGTGCTTGGCAAGTGTACTGCTCCAGGTGAACCAGGTGTCTTAATCACCTCCCTGGTCATGACCACTTGGTTTCCTGGGTGTACTGTGAGAGCACTGTCTCAAGTGTGCCATGTGTCTCCTCTGAGGAGTTGACCTCAGGCTGAAACCCTCTTGGCAGATGTCAACCATCCAGGATGCCATGAAGATGTAGTTAGCAACTGGGAGCCTGCTCACAGTTTGGTGGAGAATACCAGTCTCTGGGGCTGAGATTGCTTCCTGCCTTCTGGCTCTGGCTGTTGCGTGCCTGCCTCTCTGCCTCCGGCAGTGGGGTGGGGAGGGTCCTGTCCACAGCCAGCTAGCTCTCCTTTGGTATTTGCTGAATCTTTTGTTCTGTGAGTGGTTCAGGCTTCACATTACAGCCTTTTGTGGAATATTTCTCTCTTTCTCTCTCTCTCTCTCTTTTTTTTTTTTTTTCCCCTCTCTGGCTATCCCACAGATTGGGTTGCTATCTCACATTAGCTTCCTCAGATTGTCCTCAGGGCATTCAAGCCCAGTCCTTACCCTAAGGATGCAACACGTGCCTCCCTATCCAGCCCCTCCAGTGACGGATTCGAGTTTCTGGTCTACTTCTCCCCTGGGAGTTGTAGTTAGGCACATAATCTTTTTTTTTTTTTTTTTTTTTTTTTTTTTCCTCTTTCTGGTTATGTTGCCCTCTGAAATTCCAAAACTCCCCACAGACCTGCCAGTGAGACGGTTTCCTGTTATTTGGAAACTTCTCCTTCACAACTCCCTCTGCAGGATGGGTCTCCAATCCCTAACTCTGTTGTTTCTCTTTTTGTCTTCTATATTTTGTCCTACCTCCTTTTGAAGAGAATGGGCTGCCTTTCTGGGATCCTGATGTCCTCTGCCAGTGTTCAAAAGTTGTTTTGTGGAAGTTGCTCAGCATTCAAACGATCTTTTGATGAATCTTTTGGGGAGAAAGTGGTCTCCCCATCCTATCTCTCTGCCATCTTGTGACCGTCCCCCCTTCATACTTTTTGAAACATATTAAGAATCAGAAAAGAATCCATAAGGATAGAGAAAAGCAAATATGTTGCTTTCCAAAAGGGGAAATAGATTTCAGCCTATATTGCAATGTTTGTTATCAATGATGGGAAAATGGATCAAAGAATTTTAAGAATTTGTAAACTCCAGAAATCAGTGATCAATATTCACAATTTGATGGATTCATTTGGACAGTTAAATAAATGTGATAGGGAGGACATCTTTATTTCATAAGTATATTTTATTTTCCACACAACTTAACACAATAAGGGCATTTGAATGGAATGCTATTAGTTGAACAATTTTATTTAAAAAAAAAACTTGAAAAATAGAACAACTAGATGTTTTAAACTGTTCTTTCCTTGTGATGATTATTCAATAGTTTTATCTATCAGTCTGCCAAAGGTTAGCGATCATACATATCACATTTGTGTAACTGCAATGTAAAATATTGCAACGTTTTATGTCTCATAGTCCAAAAGGAAGCTGCAGCTTATTTTGATCCAGGGATATTTAGGAAATATGTGAGCTCTGCACTGTCTGCCCCTGGTAGCTCTTAGAGACTCTGCCTGCCAACGCATGAGACGCAAATTTGATCCCTGAATTGCAAAGATCCCTGGAGAAGGAAATGGCAATCCACTCCAGCATTCTTAGGTGGAGAATCCCACAGACAGAGGAGCCTACTGGGCTACAGTCCATGGGGTCACAAAAGAGTCTGACACAACTTAGTGACTTAAGAACAACAACAAAGCTCTGCCTTGGTTCCAAAAATAAAAGATATGAATAGGATATACAAGTGTTGTCTTAGTAAGGCTGTATGTCGAGCATAAATTCAGAGTTTTAGTTATTAGTTGCAGTTCTTATTTCCTTTTGATTATTATTATTATTATTTTGTTGTTTGTTTTATTTTTTATTTTTATTTTTTTAATTTTATTTTATTTTTAAACTTTACATAATTGTATTAGTTTTGCCAAATATCAAAATGAATCCATCATAGGTATACATGTGCTCCCCATCCTGAACCCTCCTCCCTCCTCCCTCCCCATACCATCCCTCTGGGTCGTCCCAGTGCATTAGCCCCAAGCATCCAGTATCGTGCATTGAACCTGGACTGATTATTATTATTATTTTTAATAGGAGGATGATTGCTTAACAGTATTGGGTTTATTCCTGAAATATAACAATGTGAATTCGCCATAAGTATCACCGTCCTGTTGAACTTCTCTCCAATCCCCCACTCATCCCACCACTCTAGGTTATCACAGAGCACCAGGTTGAGCTCCCTATTTTATACAGAAACTTCAGACTAACTGTGTATTTCACATGTTGCTGCTGCTTTGTCACTCAGTCTTGCCCGACTCTGCAGTGCCATGGACTGTAGCCACCAGGCTCCTCTGCCTATGGAATTTTCCATAAAAAAAATACCTGGAGTGGGTTGCCATTTCCTACTCCTCTATTTTACATATGGTAGTGTATGTGTTTCCATACTATTCTCTCAATTCATCCCATCCTTTCCTTCCTCTGCTATATCTGCAAGTCTGTTTTCTGTATTTGTGTATCTATTCCTGCCCTGCAAACATGTTTATCAGTACTACTATTCTAGATTCCATATATACATGTTAATATATGGTATATGCTTTTCTTTTTCAGATTTACATCACTCTGCATAACAGGCTCTAGGTTCATGCACCTCACTACAACTGACTCAAATTTTTTCCTATTTATGGCTGAGTGATATTCTATATATATATATGGTAGTTTCCCTGGTGGCTCGATGGTAAAGAATCTGCCTTCAATGCAGGAGACACAGGAGATGGGGTTTGATCCCTGAGTCAGGAAGAAACCCTGGAGGGGGAAATGGCAATTCACTCCAATATTCTTGCCTGGAAAATCCCAAGGACAGAGGAGCCTGGCAGGTTACAGTCCATGGGCTCAAAAAAATCAAACACGATTGAAATGACTTAACACACACACATGGTAGTTTTATTCCTATTTTTTTTTTTTTTTAATTCTTTCTTTACCCCGCCCAGGGAAGGACGCGGACTGGACACAGAGAGGACCAGCTTCCGCCGCGCAGTTAGGACTGCGCTCCCTATTCCTATTTTTTAAAAAGACTCTCCATATTGTTCTTCATAGTGGATGTATCATTTGTATTCTCACTAACAGTGCAACATGATTCCTTTTCCCCCACATCTTCTCTAGCATTTTTGTTCTTAGACTTTTTGGTGACAGCCATTCTGATTGATGTCAGATGATACATTATTGTGGCTTTTATTTGTTGAATATTTTTTCATGTATTTATTAGCCATGTGTATGTCTTCTTTGGAGAAATGTCTGTTTAGATCTTTTTCCCATTTTTTGATTCAGTTGTTTATTTTTCTGATATTGGGTTGCATGAACGACTTGTATATTTTGGAGATTTATCCTTTGTTAGTTGCTTCATTTGCAATTAGTTTCTTCCATTTTGAGGATTGTCTTTATATCTTCTTTCTTTAGTTTCCTTTGATGTGCAAAAGCTTTTAAGTTTATTGTTTTTTTAATATAAATTTATTTAATTGGAGGTTAAGTTAATTAGATCCAATTTGTTTATATTTGTTTTCATTTTCATTAAGAAGGTGGGTCAAAGAAGATCTTGCTGTTTACTTATATCAAAGAGTGTTCTACCTGTGTTTTCCTTTGAGTTTTATAGTTTCTGGCCTTACATTTAAATCATTAATCCATTTTGAGTTTATTTTTGTCTGTGATGTAAGGAAATATTCTAATTTCCGCTGTTCAGTTTTCATAGCACAATTTATTAAAGAGACTCTTCATTGAATGTTCTTGTTCCTTTATTAAAGATAAGGGGCCCATAGGTGCCTGGGTTTATCTCTGGGCTTTCTACTCTGTTTCATTGATCTATATTTCTGATTTTATGTGTGTACCATACTGTCCTGACTACTCTAGCTTTGTAGCATGTATGATCTGAAGTCAGGAAGATTGATTCCTCCAGCTCCATTTTTCTTTCCCAAGATTGTTTTGGTTTTTCAGAGTTTTTTGCTTTTCCAAACAAGTTGTGATTTCTGTTGTTGTTGTTGTTATTGTTGTTCTAGTTCTGTGAAAAATGCCATTGGTAATTTTTTAGAGGTTGCATTGAATCTGTAAACTGCTTTAGGTAGTACAGTCATTTTCACAATATTGGTTCTTCTAATCCCAGAACATGATATATCTCTCTGTGTCAACTTTAATTACTTTCATAACTGTCTTCTAGTTTTCTTCATACAGATGTTTTGTCTTCTTAGGTAAGTTTGTCCACTACATTGTAGGCAAATTCTGTATTATCTGAGCCACCAAGTAGATTTATTCCTAGCTATTTTGTTCTTTTCATTGCAATGGTGAGTGAAATTGCCTCCTTAATTTCTCTTTCTGATTTTTCTTTGTTAGTATATAGGAATGTAAGAGATTTCTGTGAATTGATTTTGTATCCTGTGATTTTAATAAACGCATTGATTAGTTGTTATAATCTTCTGGTGGTATCTTTAGGATTTTCTCTGTATCTATCATGTCATTTGCAAACTGTGAGAGTTTTACTTCTTCTTTTCCAATCTGATTTCCTTTCATTTCTTTTACTTCTCTGATTGGTGTGGCTAAACCTTCCAAAACTATGTAGAATAGTAGTGGTGGAAGTGGGCACCCTTGTCTTGTTCCTGACTTTTGGGGAAATACTTTCAACTTTTTGCCATTGAGGATAATGTTTGCTGTGGGTTTGTCATATATGGTTTTTATTATGTTGAGGTATGTTCCTTCTGTGCCTGCTTTCTGGAAACACAGCAAATTTAACTATGTTAAATAATTGTGGTGAAAGTGGGCATCCAGCAGACAGCCCTGTCATACTCTTCTCAATCTTGAGCCAATCAGTTATTCCATACAGGGTTCTAACTGTTGCTACTTGACCCACATATAGGTATCTCAGGGAACAGATAAGACAGCCTGGTTTTCTCATCTCTTTAAGTGCTTTCCACAATTTATTATGATGCATGCAGTCACTGGAGGATATTCCAAGGGAGGAAGGAATGGCAAACCACCTCAGTATACTTACCATGAGAACCTCATGAACTGTACAAATGGATTTGTCATATATGGCCTTTATTATGTTGAAGTAGGTTCTTTCTATGCCTATTTTCTAAACAAGTTTTTATAATAAATGGATTTTGAATTGTGTTGCAAGATTTCTTTGCATCTACTGAGATGATCATATGGTTTTTATCTTTCAGTTTGTTAATGTGGTGTATCACATTGATTGATTTGTACATATTGAAGAATCTTTGCATCCCTCGGATAAACCCCAGTTGATCATGGTGTATGATCCTTTTAATGTGTTGTTAGATTCTGTTTGCTAGAATTTTGTTTAGTATTTTTGCATCTATGCTCATCAGTGATGTTGGGAATTTTCTTTTTTTTATTATCTGTGTCTGATTTTGGGGCTTCGGTGGTGACTCAGTGGTAAAGAATCTGCCTGCAATGTAGGAGCCACAAGAGACATCAGTTTGATCCCTGGGTCAGGAAGATCCCCTGGGGGAGGAAACAACATCCTACTCCAGTATTTTTGTTGCCTGATTTTGGCATCACGAGATGGTAGCCTTATAGAATAAGTTTGAAAGTGTTCTTCCCTCTGAAATTTTTTGAAAGAATTTGAGAAGGATAGGTATTAGCTCATCTTTAAACATTTGATAGAATTCACCTGTAAATACATCTGGCCCTGGGTTTTTGCTTCCTGGAAGACTTTTGATCACAATTTCTATCTCTATTCATAATTTCTATTCCTTCCTGATTCAGTTATTATAGAAGATTATACTTTATATAAATGTATAGTCTAAAAGGGGCTTCCCAAGTGGCACTAGTGGTAAAGAACCTGCCCACCAATGCAGGAGACATAAAATTTGTAGGTTCAGTCTCTGGGTCTGGAAGATCCCCTGAAGGAGGGCATGGCAATCACTCCAGTATTCTTGCCTGGAGGTTCCCCTGGAGAGAGGAGCTTGGTGGCCTACAATGCATACAACTACAAAGAGTCAGACATGACTCAAGTGACTTAACACAAACACACATACTATAAAAGGTTATACTTTTCTAAGAATTTGTCCATTTCTTCCAGGTTGTTCATTTTATTGGCATAAAATAGTATTTTATGGTCTTTTGTATTTATACATAGTCTGTGTGTAACCTCTCCTTTTTCATTTCTAATGTTGTTGATTTGAGATTTTCTCCCTTTTTTCTTAATGAGTCTGGCTAATGGTTTGTCAATTTTGTTTTGTTCTCAAGAAACAAACTTTTAGTTTTATTGATCTTTGCTATTGTTTCCTTCATTTCTTCTGCTCTGATCTTCACAGTTTATTTCTTTCTACTAACTTCTGGTGTTTTTGTTCTTCTTTTTATAATTGTTTTAGTGTATATTTAGGTTGTCTATCTGATATTTTCCTTGTTTCTTGAAGTAGGATTGTATTGCTACTTGTATAAAATTCCCTCTTTGAGAACTTCTTTTGCTGCATCCCTTAGGTTTTGAGTTGTCATATTATCATTGTCATTTGTTTCTAGGTTTTTTTTAATGTGTCATCTATTTTTTATTTCCTCTTTGATTTCTTCAGTGACCTCTTGGTCATTCAGAAACATATTGTTTAACCTCCATGTGTTAATGGTTTTTATATTTTTTCCCCTATAGTTGGTATGTAATCTTACAGCATTGAAGTCATAAAAGGTGTTTGATATGATTTCAATTTTCTTAAAGTTACTAAGGCTTGATTTGTGACCCAAGATATGATCTATCCTGGTGAATGTTCTGTGTGCACTTGAGAAAAACATATATTCTGCTCTTTTTGGATGGAATGGCATTAGATATCAATTAGGTCCACCAGGTTTAATGTGATGTATAAAACTTAAGTTTCCTTATTAATTTTCTCTCTGAATACAGGTCTATTGGGTGCAGGTGAGGTGTTAAAATTCCCTACCATTACAATGTTACTGTTGAGCTCCCCTTTTGTGTCTGTTAGTGTTTCCCTTATGTATTGAAGTACTCCTAAGTTGAGTGCATAAATATTTACAAGTGATGTATCTTCTTTGATAGATATCTTGATCATTATGTAGTCTCCCTCCTTGTCTCTTGTAATACTTTTTTTATTTTAAAGTCTATTTTGTCTGACATGGGTTTTGTCATTCTTACTTTCTTTTGATTTCCATTTGTATGGAATATATTTTTCATCCTCTCAGTTTCAATGTGTATGTGTTTCTAGGTCTTAAGTGGGTCTCTTGTAAACAGCATATATATGGGTCTTGTTTGTATATCCATTTAGCCCATCTGTGTCTTTTGGCTGGAACATTTAGTCTTACATTTAAAGAGATTATTTATATATACGTCACTATTTGTATTTTCTTAATTGTTTTGTGTTTGTTTTTGTAGCTCGTTTCCTTCTCGTGTTTCTTTCTTAGAGAAATCTCTTTAGAGTTTGTTGTTAAGCTGGTTTGGTGGTGCTGAATTCTCATGTCTTCTTTTTGTCTGTAAAACTTTTGATTTCTCAATCGATTTTGACTGAGATACTTCCTGGGTAGAATAATCTCGGTTGTAGGTTTTTTCTCCTTTCATTATTTTAAATACATCCTGTCACTCCTTTCCATCCTACAGAGTTTCTGATGAAATGTTAGCTGTTGATTTTATGGGATTTTTGTTGTATGTTACTTATTGCTTTTTCTTTACTCCTTTATTTTGTGTGTGTGTGTGTGTGTGTGTGTTCAACCTTTGTTGGAGAAGGAAATGGCAACCCACTTCAGTATTCTTGCCTGGAGAATCACAGGGACAGAGGAGCCTGACAGGCTACTGTCTTGGGGTCTCAAGAGTCAGACATGACTTAGCGACTAAACTACTATTACATTAGTTTGATTGATATGTGTCTGCTAATGTTTCTCCTTGGGTTTATCCTGTATGTGACTCTCTGTGCTTCTTGAATTCAATTGACTATCACCTTTCCCATGTTAGGGAAGTTTTCAACTCTAATCTCTTCGAAAATTTTCTCCAACCCTTTCTCTTTCTCCTCTGAGATCCCTATATTTCAAATGTCCACAAGTTTAACATTGTCACAGGGGTCTTTGAGACTATCCTCAATTCTTTTAATTTTTTATCTTTTATTCTGCTCTTCAGCTATTATTTCCACCATTCTATCTTCCAGCTTACTTATCTGTTTGTATGCCTCAGTTACTCTGCTAATGATTCCTTTTAGAGTATTTTTAATTTCAGTAACTGTTGTTTGCCACTATTTGTTTATTCTTTATTTCTTCCAGGTCTTTATTGCATGTTTTAGAGGATTCTTGTATTTTTTTCCTGTTTTTGAGATTTTATATTATCTTTACTATCATTATTCTGAATTATTTTTTAGGCGGCTTGCCTATTTTCTCTTCACTTATTTGGCCTTGTGGCTTTTTATCTTGTTTCTTCATCTGCATAATAGTTTTATTTCTTTCAATTTTGTCTAACCTACTGTGTTTGAGATCTCCTTTCCCAGACTAGAGTGTTATAGTTCTTCTTGCTTTTAGTCTCTGTCCCTGGTGGATGAAGTTGATCCAGCAGTTTGTGTGACTTTTTTTTTTTTTTTTAATTGTCATTATCCAGGTTTAGTGGTGGGCCTACTACTTTAGGATGAAAAACAGAGACCAGTCAGAATGGCTGCGATCCAAAAGTCTACAAATAATAAATGCTGGAGAGGGTGTGGAGAAAAGGGAACCCTCTTACACTGTTGGTGGGAATGCAAACTAGTACAGCCACTATGGAGAACAGTGTGGAAATTCCTTAAAAAACTTGAAATAGAACTGCCTTATGATCCAGCAATCCCACTGCTGGGCATACACACTGAGGAAACCAGAAGGGAAAGAAACACGTGTACCCCAATGTTCATTGCAGCACTGTTTATAATAGCCAGGACATGGAAGCAACCTAGATGTCCATCAGTGGATGAATGGATAAGAAAGCTGTGGTACATATACACAATGGAGTATTACTCAGCCATTAAAAAGAATACATTTGAATCAGTTCTAATGAGGTGGATGAAACTGGAGCCTATTATACAGAGTGAAGTAAGCCAGAAGGAAAAACATAAATACAGTATACTAACGCATATATATGGAATTTAGAAAGATGGTAACAATAACCCGGTGTACGAGACAGCAAAAGACACTGATGTATAGAACAGTAAAAAAAAAAAAAAAAAAAAGAAAAACAG
>NW_011494748.1:2383332-2386872 GCF_000754665.1 Bison bison bison | reverse complement strand
AGAAAAACAGAGAAACATTAATTCATTCTCTGAGGGATATATTTAAGATGGTATAGCCAAGGTAGCAATGTCAATTAGTACTTATCTATTAATGGAAAAACAACAACAATAAAAATATAAACTAGGCAAAGTGCATTGTCTAGTTAAGTGATAATATCATTAAGATATGTGCCAGAGAAGAAAAAAAAAAATTTTTTTGAATGACAAAAATCTTCAAAAATCATCTATATTTTCACTGCATTTAAGTTGCACCAAAGATAATATTTTCTAGCAACTTTAATTTAAAAAATACACATTATTTGACACTCCAATAACATTTTGATTCATGAGATTTATATAAAAATAAAATTCACACTAAGTTATATTCTAAATTACATTTGATTTATATGCACTTTCTATGCATATAGAAAATGACATTTTACAGGGTCATTTGGGAGCTCTATTTTTAGTTTAGTTTAGAACCTGCATGCTGTTTTCAATCGTGGGTATACTAATTTACATTCCCACCAACAGTTCCGGAGGGTTCCCTTCTCTCCACATTCTCTCCAGCTTTTGTTCTTTGTGGATTTTTTGTTGATAGCCATTCTTACCAGTGTAAGGTGATATATCACTGCACTTTTGATTTGCATTTCTCTAATAACTAGTGATGTCAAACATCTTACATGCTTATTGGCCATCTGTATGTCCTCTTCAGATAAATGTCTATTCAACTCTTCTGCCAATTTTTTGATTGAGGTTTTTTTTTTTTAATTTTGATGTTATTAAGTGTCATAAGCTGTTTGTAAATTTTGGAGACTAATCCCTTACTAGTCACATCATTTGCAAATGTTTTCTCTCAATCTGTGGGTTATCTTTTCATTTTGTTTATTGATTCCTTTGCTGTGCAAAACTTTTCAATTTAAGTAGGTCCCATTTGCTAATTTGTGCTTTTATTTCCATTAATCTGGGAGATGGATTGAAAAAGATGTTGCTGTGATTTTATGTCAGAGTATTCTGCTTATGTTTTTGTCCAAGTGTCTTATAGTGTCTTATCTACCATTTAGGTCTTTAATCCATTTTGAGCTTATTTTTGTATATGGAGTCAAGAAATGATTTACTTTCATTTATTTACATGTGGCTGCCCAGTTTTACCAGCACCATTTGTTGAAGAGACTGTCTTTCCAACATTGTGTAGACTTGCCTCCTTTGTCATAGATTAGTTGCCTACAGGTGTATGGGCTTATCTCTGGGTTATCTATCCTGTTCCATTGATCTATATTTCTATTTCTGTGACAGTACCACACTGTTTTATTGACTGTAGCTTTGTAGCATATTCTGAATCCAGGGAGTTTAATTCCTCCAGCTCTGTATCTTTTTTTCAAGATATCCAGGGGGATAAAAAAAAAAAAAAAAAAAAGGCCTGAAAAGTAGCATGCACTCAAGTGTTCATTGAAACAATGTTTACAACAGCCAAGACATGGAAACAACCTAAGTGTCTATTGACAGAGGAATGGATAAAGAAGTTGTGGTACATAGGTACAATGGAATATTACTCAAACATTTAAAATAATCAAATAAGGTCATTTGCTGTAACATGGATGGGCCTAGAGAGTGTCATACTGAGTAAAATAAATCAGACAGACTAGAAATATCATATGACATCCTTCATATCTGGAATATAAAAAGAAATGATGCAAATGAACTTACTTCCACAGATAAAGACTCACAAATTCAGAAAATGAACTCACTGTTGCCAGGGCAAAGGGGTCATTAAGGAATTTGGGAAGGTCATGTACACACTGCTATACTTAAAATGAATAATCAAAAAAAAAATCTATTGTATATCACATGGAATTCTGCTCAATGTTATGTGCTAGCCTGGATGGGAGGGGGATTTGGGGGAGAATGGATACATATATATGTATGGCTAAGTCCCTTTGCTATTCACCTGAAATTATCACAACATTGTTAATCAGCTATACACCAATATAAATATTTTTGGTGTTAAATAATAAATAAAATTAAAAAAAATGAAAGTGTATTATTAATGTGCTGGTTTGCTTATACAGGAAGCAACCCAGATGTCCATCAGCAGACAAACAGATAAGAAAGCAGTGGTACATATACACAATGGAGTATTACTCAGCCATTAAAAAGAACACATTTGAATCAGTTCTAATAGGGTGGATGAAACTGGAGCCTATTATACAGAGTGAAGTAAGCCAGAAAGAAAAACACCAATACAGTATACTAAAGCATACATATGGAATTTAGAAAGATGGTAACAATAACCCTGTATGCGAGACAGCAAAAGAGACACAGATGTACAGAAAACTCTTTTGGACTCTGTGGGAGAAGGACAGGGTAGGATGATTTGGGAGAATGGCATTGAAACATGTATTATATCATATATGAAACGAATCACCAGTCCAGGTTCCATGAATGATACAGAATGCTTGGGGCTGGTGCACTGGAATGAGTCAGAGGGATGGTATGGGGAGGGAGGTGGTGGGGGGGTACAGGATGGGGAACATGTGTACACCCGTGGTGGATTCATGTTGATGTTCGACAAAACCAATACAATATTGTAAAGTAATTAGCCTCCAATTAAAATAAATAAATTTATATTAAAAATGTTTAATTAAATCATCAGTATACAGTGATAGAAACGAAAAAGAAGCTCTTTATTTTCCAGTTACTCTTTTTCATTTTCTTCAATGAAGACATCAAATTTGAAAAAAAAAAAAAAGAAAGAAAAGAAAGAAAGAAATATAACATTGGAAAACTTGCTGATTTTACATTTATATGCTATGTATTTCAGCTGGATCCTACAGGAAACTAAGATAGTCTTAATTTTTGGAAAGGAAGCAAATAGAACATGAAACATTAGCAAAAAAAAAGTATATATATATATTTTAAATTTATTGCTTTCTGAATTAAGTTTCAAATATTTTGGTTTATATAGTATTTTAAAAGCCTAGAAATTTATGGTATTACAAGGTCTATAATTTGGTTTATTGAATTTTTCTGCTAATCATGAATTTTTTTAAGCTAATCTTAAATAATATGCAAGCCTTCATTTTCTTTTACAAGGGATACCTTGAAACCCTGTAACTACAATTCCATCGCCAGGGTTTCATTTACATTTTTCTTTTTATATTTTATTGATCAGTCACTCATTCTTGTCTGACTCTTTGCAACCCCATGAACTGCAGCACCCGAGACTTCCCTGTCCTTCACCATTGCTCAGTTTGCTGTAACACATGTCCACTGAGTCAGTGATGCTGTCGAACCAACTCATCCTCCGTCATACCCTTTTCTTTCTGCCGTCAGTCTTTCCCAGCATCAGGATCTTTTCCAGTGAGTTGGGTCTTCGATCAGGTGCCCAAAGTATTGGAACATCAGTCTTGCCAATGAATATTCAGGGTTGATTTTCTTTAGGATTGACTGGTTTGGTCTCCTTGCTACTCAAGGGTCTCTCAAGAGTCTTTTCCAGCACCACAGTTCAAAAGCATCAATTCTTCAGTGTTCATTCTTTTTATTTTCCTGCTCTCACATCCA
>NW_011494748.1:2383027-2383232 GCF_000754665.1 Bison bison bison | reverse complement strand
TGCTGCGACTTACCCCCCCCCCGCCACTCGGTTATCTGGGTGTAAAACCGGCGCACCATCTCAGGCAGATGTTAACCGCCCAGACCCCCAAGAAGTTTTAGTTAGCAAAGAAGCCTGCTTACAGTTTTATAGATAATGTCTCTCTGGGGCTGCGATTGCCCCCTTCCGGCTCTGGCTGCCTGTCACCGGAGGGGGAAGGTCTGCA
>NW_011494748.1:2378202-2382927 GCF_000754665.1 Bison bison bison | reverse complement strand
CTGTGTTCATTCTTTTTATTTTCCTGCTCTCACATCCATACATAACTACTGGAAAAATCATAGCTTTGACTATATGGACCTTTGTTATGCAAAGTAATGTCTCTGCTTTTTAATACACTGTCTAGGTTTGTCATATTTTTTCAACCAAGGAGCAAGCATCTTTTAATTTCAAGGCTGCAGTCATCATCCACAGTGATTTTGGAGTCCAAGAAAATAAAATCTGTCAGTTTCCTTTGTTTCACCATCTATTTGTCATGAAGTGATGGGACCAGATGCCATGATTTTTGTTATTTGAATGTTGAGTTTTAAGCCAACTTTTTCACTCTCCTTTTTTACCTTGTTCAAGATGTAAAACTCAAGAGTTGAGTTCTTTGCTTTCTCCCATAATGGTGGTGTCATCAGCATGTCTGAGGTTATTGACATTTCTCCCCACAATCTTGATTCCAGCTTGGGCTTCATCCAGCCCAGCATTTTTCACGATGTACTCTGCATATAAGTTAAACAAGCAGGATGACAATATAAAGCCTTGCCCTACTCCTTTCCCAATTTTAAACCAGTCCATTTTTCCATGTCAGGTTCTAACTGTTACTTCCTGACCTGCAAACATGTTTCCCAGGAAGCAGGTAAGGTGGTCTGATATTCTCATCTCTTTAAGAGTTTTTCACACTTCATTGTGATACCCACAGTCAGTGAATTTTGCATAGTCGATGAAGCAGAAGTAGATATTCTTCTGGAATTCTCATCTGGATCCAACAAATGTTGGCAATTTGATCTCTGGTTCCTCTACCTTTCCTAAATACAGTTTTTACATCTGGAAGTTCTTGGACACATACTGCTGAAGCCTAGGTTGAAGGATTTTGAGATTTCTTTGCTAGCGTGTAAAATGAGTGCAACTGTGTGGTAGTTTGAACATTCTTTGGCATTACCCTTCTTTGGGATAGGTGTGAAAACTGATGTTTTCCAGTCCTGTGGCCACTGCTGTGTTTTCCAAATTTGCTGGACTATTGAGCACTTTAACAGCATTGTCTTTTAGAATTTGAAATAGCTCAGGTGGAATTTCATTGCCTCCACTAGCTTTGTTGATAGTGATGCTTCTTAAGGCCCACTTGACTTCATGCTCCAAGATGTCTGGCTCTAGGTGAGAGATCACACCATTGTGGTTATCTGGGTCATTAATTTCTTTTTTGTATAGTTCTTCTTTGTATTCTTGCCACCTCTTCTTAATTTCACATTGCTCCATTAGGTCCATTTCATGTCTGTCCTTTATTGTACCTATCTGTGAAGGAAATTTTCCCTTGCTATCTCTAATTTTCTTGAAGAGATCTAATTTTATTGTTTTCCCCTATTCTTTGCATTATTCACTTAAAATACTTTCTTATCTCTCTTTACTATTCTTTGGAACTTTGTATTCAAATGGGTGTATCTTTGCTTGTCTCCTTTGCCTTTCACTTTTCTTCTTTTCTCAGCTATTTGTAAGGCCTCCTCAGACAATCATTTTGCCTTTTTGCATTTCATTTTCTTGGGGATGGTTTTGATTACCACCGACTATACAATGTTACAAACCTCTGTCCATAGTTTTTTAGGCACTCTGTCTATCAGATCTAATCCTTTACTCTATTTGTGTTTTTGCTTTATGGAATCCATATTAGCCAGTCAAGGGATTATGACAATATCTTTTGACACACACTAGTAGACACATTGCTGAAAATACTACAATTTAATTAATATTTAAGACACACTGCTTAATTTTCAGACATGTTGCTGAAAATACTATAAATAATATGATATATTTTGATTATAAGAAACATTTAAAAGGGCAGTATAAAAATAATACTTTAGAAATACTAGAGAAACTAGCTTTTAACATTGTAAATTACCTATTTTTTTTTTTGTCAATGAAATGTCTCTGGGAATTCAGTGAAGTACATAATAGGGAGAGTAAAAGGAATCATTTGCCAGAAGGATACAATTTTATTATTTCTTTAATGAATGAAATAAAAAATATTGGCAAATTCCATGGTGATATAGCCATTACCGTCTTCATGGTTCTATCAAAAGTATTTAAAGAACTTCATTTTTATTTATTATTTTTTTATTTATTTGACTGCATTGGATCTCTGCTGCAGCATGCTAGATCTTCATTACATCATGTGGGATCTTTCATTGTAATGCATGGATTCTCTAGTTGAGGCACACTGGCTATAGAGTGTTCAGGATTCAGTAGTTGTGGTCCATTGGTTTAGCTGCTCTGTTGTGTGTGGGATTTTAGTTCCCTGATCAGGGATCAAGTCCACATCCCCTGTACTGCAAGGTAGATTTTTAGCCCCTGGGCCACCAGGGAAGTCCCCTGATAAGCTTCATCTTATCATACTTTCTTTACTTGGCCCTTTGAGATACCAATACCTTTCAGTTGTTTGTCTTTGACTTTCATCTTTAACTTTTTTTTTGCAAGTTCTTCTCAGCTTCAATTGCTGGTTATTCTGAGGACTTCATTCTTAAACTTTCTACCTTTACTACATATGGTCATTGTGTATGTGATCTGCCTCAGTGGCATGGTTTTAAATATTGTCAATAAAAAATATGCCAGCCAAATGTATTATTCAAACTCCCAACTTTCCTAGCACTCAAGAATTTTATCCAATAGCCTATTTGATATTGCCACTTGGATTTACTCTGGCACTGAATTCTTGTTTATATTCATTTCTCCTGGCCTTTTTCTTTTTCAATTATATATGGTTCAAAATTATCCCCAGACTTGTTAAGGTAAAAAACCTATACATAATCCTGTATTCCCTTTTTTACATTATATACTTTCATACTTGACACCAATCTATATAATCTATCAGCAGTACCTTTGAGGAATATTGCAAATGCTTATCTTCTTTCAGTTCAGTTTAGTTCAGTCGCTTAGTCGTGTTTGACTCTTTGCGACCCCATGAATTACAAAAGGCCAGGCCTCCCTGTCCATCACCAACTCCCAGAGTTCACTCAGACTCATATCCATCGAGTCGGTGATGCCATCCAGCCATCTCATTCTCTGTTGTCCCCTTCTCCTCCTGCCCCAAATCCCTCCTAGCATCAGAGTCTTTTCCAATGAGTCAACTCTTCACATGAGGTGGTCAAAGTACTGGATTTCAGCTTTAGCATCATTCCTTCCAAAGAACACCCAGGGCTGATCTCCTTTAGAATGGACTGATTGGATCTCCTTGCAGTCCAAGGGACTCTCAAGAGTCTTCTCCAACACCACAGTTCAAAAGCATCAATTCTTCAGTGCTCAGCTTTCTTCACAGTCCAACTTTCACATCCATACAGGAGCACAGGAGAAACCATAGCCTTGATTAGATGGACCTTTGTTGGCAAATAATGTCTCTGCTTTTTATATATTATCTAGGTTGGTCATAACTTTCCTTCCAAGGATTAAGTGTCTTTTAATTTCATAGCTGCAATCACCATCTGCAGAGATTTTGGAGCCCCCAAAAAAATAAAGTCTGACACTGTTTGCCCATCTATTTCCCATGAAGTGATGGGAGCAGATACCATGATCTTCATTTTCTGAATGTTGAGCTTTAAGACAACTTTTTTCACTCTCCACTTTCACTTTAATCAAGAGGCTTTTGAGTTCCTCTTCACTTTCTGCCATAAGGGTGCTGTCATCTGCATATCTGAGGTTATTGAGATTTCTCCTGTCAATCTTGATTCCAGCTTGTGCTTCTTCCAGCCCAGTGTTTCTCATGATGTACTCTGCATATAAGTTAAATAAGCAGGGTGACAATATACAGCCTTGATGTACTCCTTTTCCTATTTGGAACTAGTCTGTTGTTTCATGTCCAGTTCTAACTGTTGCTTCCTGACCTGCATATAGGTTTCTCACGAGGCAGGTCAGTTAGTCTGGTATTCCCATTTCTTTCAGGATTTTCCACAGTTTATTGTGATCCACACAGTCAAAACATTGTCATAGTCAATAAAACAGAAATATATGTTTTTCTGGAACTCTCTTGCTTTTTCCATGATCCAGCGGATATTGGCAATTTGGTCTCTGGTTCCTCTGCCTTTTCTAAAACCATCTTGAACATTTTGAAGTTCATGTATTACTGAAGCCTGGCTTGGAGAAGTTTGGGCATTACTTTACTAGCATGTGAGATGAGTGCAATTGTGCGGTAGTTTGAGCATTTTTTGGCATTGCCTTTCTTTGGGATTGGAATGAAAACTGATCTTTTCCACTCCTGTGGCCACTGCTATTTTCCAAATTTGCTGGCATATTGAGTGCAGCACTTTCACAGCATCATCTTTCAGGATTTGAAATAGCTCAACTGGAATTCCATCATCTCCACTAGCTTTGTTCATAGTGATGCTTTCTAAGGCCTACTTGACTTCACATTCCAGGATGTCTGGCTCTAGGTGAGTGATCACACTATCATGATTATTTCGGTCATGAAGCTCTTTTTTGTACAGTTCTTCTGTGTATTCTTACCACCTCTTCTTAATATCTTCTGCTTCTCTTAGGTCCATCCCATTTCTGTCCTTTATTGAGCCCATCTTGGCATGAAATGTTCCCTTGGTATCTCTAATTTTCCTGAAGAGATCTCTAGTCTTTCCCATTCTGTTGTTTTCCTCTATTTCTTTGCATTGATTGCTGAGGAAGGCTTTCTTATCTCTCCTTGCTATTCTTTGGAACTCTGCATTCAGATGCTATATCTTTATTTTTCTCTTCTGTTTTTCACTTCT
>NW_011494748.1:2376550-2377708 GCF_000754665.1 Bison bison bison | reverse complement strand
TTTGGCTCCATCCCTTCATTCTTTCTGGAGTTGTTTCTCCACTGATCTCCAGTAGCATATTGGGTACCTTATTGACCCGGGGGGTTCCTCTTTCAGTAGCCTATCATTTTGCCCTTTCATACTGTTCATGGGGTTCTCAAGGCAAGAATACTGAAGTGGTTTGCCATTACCTTCTCCAGTGGGCCACATTCTATGATACCTTTCCACCATGACCTGCCCATCCTGGGTGGCCCCACCCATGGCTTAGTTTCATTGAGTTAGACAAGGCTGTAGTCCGTGTGATCAGATTGGCTAGTTTTCTGTGATTATGGTTTCAGTGTGTCTGCCCTCTGATGCCCTCTTGCAACTCCTACCGTCTTACTTGGGTTTCTCTTACCTTGGATGTGGGATATCTCTTCAGGGCTGCTTCAGCAAAACGCAGCCACTGCTCCTTACCTTGGATGAGAGGTATCTCCCCACAGCTGCCCCTCCTGACCTTGAATGTGGAGTAGCTCCTCTTGCCCCTCCTAAGTCAATAAGAACTAATTTATTTGATTACATCATAATGGGAGATTTATATTAGTGAAAAATTAAATTTCTATCTCTTTTGGCACATAAATGCATAAGTGTGCATACTTGGTCAGTTGAGTTCAGTTCAGTCACTCAGTCATGCCCGACTCTTAATGACACCGTGGACTGAAGTACACCAGGCCTCCTTGTCCATCACCAACTCCTGGAGCTTGCTCAAACTCATGTTCATCGGGTCAGTGATGCCATCCAACCATCTCATCCTCTCTTGCCGCCTTCTCCTCCTGCCTTCAATCTTTCCCAGCATCAGGGTCTTTTCCAGTGAGTCAGTTCTTTGCATTAGGTGACCAAAGTATTGCAGTTTCAGCTTCAACATCAGTCCTTCCAATAAATACTCAGGACTGATTTCCTTTAGGATTGACTGGTTTGATCTTGCAATCCAAGGGATTCTCTCAAGAGTCTTCTCCAACATCACAGTTCAAAAGCTTCAGTGCATAAGTGTGCATGCTTAGTCAGTCGTGTCCAACTCTGCAACTCCATGGACTATAACCCATCAGGCTTCTATGTCAATGGGATTCTTCAGGAATCATCTTGACTTAGGGATTGAACCCATGTCTCTTGCCTGCATTGGCAGGCACGTTCTCTACCAGC
>NW_011494748.1:2375713-2376450 GCF_000754665.1 Bison bison bison | reverse complement strand
ATCAATCTGATTTTGATGTTGACCATCCGGTGATGTCCATGTGTAGAGTCTTCTCTTGTGTTGTTGGAAGAAGGTGTTTGCTATGACCTGTGTGTTCTCTTGGCAAAACTCTATTATCCTTTGTCCTGCTTCATTCTGTACTCCAAGGGCAAATTTACCTGTTACTCCAGGTGTTTCTTGACTTCTACTTTTGCATTCCAGTTCCCTATAATGAAAGGACTTCTTTTTTGGGTGTTAGTTCTAAAACTCTTGTAGGTCTTCATAGAACCGTTCAACTTCAGCTTCTTCAGCATTACTGGTTGGGGCATAGACTTGGAATACTCTGATATTGAATGGTTTGCTTTGGATATGAACAGAGATCATTCTGTCGTTTTTGAGATTGCATCCAAGTACTGCATTTCGGACTCTTTTGTTGTTCATGATAGCTACTCCATTTCTTCTAAGGGAGTCCTGCCCACAGTAGTAGATATAATGGTCATCTGAATTAAATTGACCCATTCCAGTCCATTTGAGTTTGCTGATTTCTAGAATGTCGATGTTCACTCTTGCCATCTCCTGTTTGACCACTTCCAATTTGCCTTGATTCATGGACCTGACATTCCAGAATCCTATGCAATATTGCTCTTTACAGCATCAGACCTTGCTTCTATCACCAGTCACATCCTCAGCTGGGCATTCCTTTTGCTTTGGCTCCATCCCTTCATTCTTTCTGGAGTTGTTTCTCCACTGATCTCCAG
>NW_011494748.1:2357455-2375613 GCF_000754665.1 Bison bison bison | reverse complement strand
TACCTTCAGAATCTATGTAAGAAAAAAGAGGAAAGTAGTGTAAGGAGAATAATCATTAATGTAAATGAGAACCATATAATTATTGGTGAGAGAATTACAGAAAATTTTGGGGACATATTAAAATAAATGACTTATTTTGCTGTTCCCAATAGATTTTTAATGCATATATTTATATGCATGTTTATTTGAGTGCATAACCAGCCGTGCACATGAGTGTATCCAAATATGGGGACCATATCTCCAGACACAGAAAATATATGCATTCTTGTACGTCCACAAAAATGACAAAAATCTTTACAACTTTGAAAAGATAGGACCCAAATGTGAAAGCTAGCTATGAGTCACAAGTGCATGTTCTCAAATGAATTAAACAATTTGACATTTCTCATAACCCTTTTTCCTGAGATGATGGATTCCCTGTATGAGTCAAAGAAGTCTCTTAATATTTATTTTTGAATAAATATTCAAAATTAAGCCTATAAAACAATCATGACAACCTAATTTTCAGTGCAATACATTGCAAATATGATTGAGCTGTGTAATAGGCCCTTCAGAAAATGATACTCTAAAATAAATACTTCTGGAGATTATGAAGTTGGAAAATTTAAAGCTAGGACTCTTACAGGAGAAGTATGGCATGATACTCAGGGAAACAGGATAGCAAGGAACACCAAATCAGAATAAACCAATACATATTAATGCCATATTATGTTAATTTTCAACATGGAACCCTAAACATTTTCATTTTATATATCATCTGGCATGTGGTTGGAAAAGAGCACTTATTGATTTTCAGATAGTATTTCCTGCCTATAAACCAGTTGTTTTATTATACCATATTTATTATTGTAGTAAGTCAAAAATAGTTGTATAAGGGTAGGTTTTAATCTTAACTAGTAATGTAAGTGTCAAAAAACTGTACCATTAGAAATACCTATCAACCTCTCCTAAGAAAGCATTACAATGGAGATTAGCTTGCCTTTTCTCAGTGGGTCTGAAACTATCTGATTTTTCTTCAAAACAGAAAACTTAATTTTTGTGTCTACTTTTTCAACATCGGATTTCTCAGCTAATCCATAGTAAGGAGTCAGGTGGCACAAGAAGTATGTATCACAGCTTATGTAAAATATTCTCTCCCAGAGAGAAACTTGAGGAACAGAAACCATCAAAGGAACCAGGGAGCTTATTCAGGCCAACTCTTGTGTTTGAGCATGCATTCTCTGAGTGGGAAGTCAAACCTGCTTGTTTTATTCAAATGAACAAAAGTCACATTTTATTTATTTTTTCCATATTTCGTACTGCCTTTCCTCTTACTCTGTTCATTACTTGAATTGCCACATGTCCAGAGTATAGAATTTCTTTTTCATAGTTAGAAATACATTCTTATAGTTTATAAGCAGCTGAAGAAAGAAATAATATGTTGCACTGTCTACAGTAATAGAAAGAAAATTTTTAAGGGAATCATAGGTCTCTTCACAGTCTTTGAATCCTCATAGTTAGGGGATATATCTGTGTCTGTGCTTGTTTTATTGTGTGTTCTAATAAATGTTTATGACCTGTATATATTATTTTTTTAATTACTTTAATGTGTAAAGTTAGGAAATACTAGACAAGTTGAGTTTTTTGCTATTAATGATTCACCAACAAAGCTTAAATAAATTATAGGTGAAATGTTTCATAGCAAAGAATTTAAACAAAGTTTAAATAAAAAAGCCAAGTCCATCTCCACACTCTCAGATGAATTAAAAAAGATGTAAGGGCTTATATTTGGTGTTTCCCTTTGTATTATTGAAAAATATGTCAACCTTAGTCTGATTATCATTATTCTAAGCTATACTGTTTTTAAAGTAGATATTTCCCATGTATATATCAGCAACTTGGAATGTAAGATTCACTTAAATAATGAGTACATCAATATGTCCTTACATAGATGTGTATGTGTGCCTTTGTGTATGAGTGAGTTCTGGGAAAAGTTAATTTTTGAGCAGAATACTCTCAGAAAAAACATAATGAAGTCTAACTTCTATAATTTTATTATGAATCTTAGAAGTATATACTTTTCAGAATCAAATGCACATATTTGATTCACTGCAGTATGATATTTCAAATATATTTCCCCAATCTAATTAGTATCATAGGGCTTGTAGATAGATTCATGTATTATTTATACATTAAATTATTAGCAGTATTTCCTTTAATACCTATGATATCTGAGAAAACACTAGACTCATAATTGCAATCAGATAACTTTCTTAAACTACATTTTAACAATAGTCATAACTCTACAGGTTATCATTCATAATGCTAACAATATTTATTGAGTAAATAAAATATGGTAATCTATTTTTATTTAAAAAGCTAAAAGAAGAGGAATTTGTACATATGTAAGACTGTGCTTTTTTTTAGTTGCTCAGTCTTGTCTGACTCTTTGATACCCCATGGATTGTAACCTGCCAGGCTTCTTTGTCCATGGGGAGTTCAGAAGACTGGAGTGGGTTGCCATGTCCTCCTCCAGGCTATATTCCCAACCCAGGGATCAAACCCATGTCTTCCACATTGCAGGCAAATTCTTTACTATCTAAGCCACCAGGAAAGCCCATGAATACTGGAGTGGGTAACCTATCCTTTCTCCAGGGGATCTTCCCAATTCAGAAATTGAACCAGAGTCTTCTGCATTGCAGGCAGATCCTTTATCAGCTTAGCTACCAAGGGAACCTTATGTAAGATTAACTTGGAAATAAATAATGATTGCTCAGATCAAATTAATGTGATGATTCAGATTATTGCAGAATCCTATGAGTCTTTTCTACAATAAACTATCTAAAATTTGCTGCTGCTGTTACTGCTGGTAAGTCGCTTCAGTCGTGTCCGACTCTGTGTGACCCCATAGATGGCAACCCACCAGCCTCCCCCGTCCCTGGGATTCTCCAGGCAAGAAAACTGGAGTGGGTTGCCATTTCCTTCTCCAATTAATACATTACAAATATTTCCATTTGACTACATGTCAACTTTAGTTTATTTGTAGAAAAAGTTGTAACTTAAGTCACTATATTTAATAATTGCTGTTCATTTGCTATAAATATAAATCAAAATAAAAGCAGAGAGCAAATTATATTTTAAAATATTTAAGCATATTAACATTTTCATGGAACAGCTATTTTCTTTAAAATAAATGTATAATTTGATTAAAAAACACTAAATTTTAGCTAACCAGTTGCTAGACCTGAACAGACAGGATCTTCTAAAGCACAGGTGATATACTGTTTAAAACTAGATATTTATACATTTTTAGTTCATATTATTAGGCTGTAAGAGTGTCAAATTAGTAAATAGTAGTTATAGTTTATTGGGGGTATCTAGACATCTCAAAGATAATCTGTCTACCATGCAGGACATGAAGGAGACATACATTCAATCCCTAGGTCAGGATGATCCCCTGAAGAAGGAAATAGCAACTACTCCAATATTCTTGCCTTGAAAATCCTACGGACAATGAAGCTGTGCAGGCAACAGTCCATGGGGTCACAAAGAGTGGACGTGACTGAGTGACTGAGCACATAGTTTATTACTGTTTATTAACCTAGTTATCAATATAAATACTTAAGGAAATACATTCAATAGGAAAAATTTCCTAGACAGGCAACCCAGATTCTTTTACATAATTTATTTATTTAAAAAAATATTTGAAAAAAATTTTTTGCTCTAATTATATTCTACATATGAGCTTGTCAGTCTCCCAGCTCTAACAAACCTAAAGGAAGCAAAGTTTATTCTGGTACTTACTATGAGAGTAAGGAGGCTTTGTGTAAGAAACATTGAAAAAATGATTAATATCCTCAACAGTATTGCTGTAGAAACAGCACGGTTTCTAAAACATTGCCATTTAGAGTATCTCTTGATAAAAACTAATACTACAAACTTAAAATTAAATATAATGAAATAATTATTGAGTGGAATGAAATAAATTAACGCTCTTCATTGAATCAGAAGTTCCTATGTGTACAATTGGTGTTGTTCATTTGTTGTCTGGTCCGACTGTTTGCAATCTCAAGGACTGCAGCATGCCAGGCTTCCCTGTCATTCACTATCTCCCAGAGTTTGTTTAAATTCACGTTCGTGGAGTCAGTGATGTTATCTAACCATCTCATCCTCTGCCTCCCCCTTCTACATTTGCCTTCAATCTTTTCAGCACCAGGATCTTTTCCTGTGAGGAAGCTCTTTGCATCAGGTGGACAAAGTATCGGAGCTTTCCTTTAGGATTGACTGGTGTGATCTCCTTGCAGTCCAAGGGTCTCTTGTTAGTCTTCTCAAACATCACAGTTTAGAAGCATCACTTCTTCGGTGCTCAAATTTCTTTACGGTCCAACTTTCACATCCATACATGACAACTGGAAAAAAACACAGCTTTGACTATATGGACTTTGTCAGCAAAGTAATGTCTCTGCTTTTTAATAAGCTGTCTAGATTGGTCATAGCTTTACTTCCAAGAAGCAAGTGTCTTTAAATTTCATGGCTGCAGTCACAATCCACAGTGATTTTGGAGCTCAGCAAGAATAAAGCCTTTCACTGTTTCTGTTGTTCCCCATCTATATGCCATAAACTGATGGGACTGGATGCCATGATCTTAGTTTTTTGACTGTTGAGTTTAAGCCAGCTTTTTCATTCTCTTCTTTCACTTTCATCAAAAGGCTCTTTAATTGCTTCTCACTTTCTGTATAAGGGTGGTTTAGTTCGGTTCAGTTCTGTCGCTCAGTCGTGTCTGACTCTTTGTGAACCCTTGAATGGCAGCACTCCAGGGCTCCCTGTCCATCACCAGCTCCCAGAGTTCACCCAAACCCATATCCATTGAGTCGGTGATGCCATCCAACCATCTCATCCTCTGTCGTCCCCTTCTCCTCCTGTGTCATCTGCATATTTGAAGTTATTGATATGTCTCCCAGCAATCTTAATTCTAGCTTGTGATACATCCAGTTCAGCATTTTGCATGATGTACTCTGCATATAAGTTAAATAAACAGGGAGACAATACACAGCTTTGACACACTCCTTTCCCAATTTTTTACCAGTCTGTTGTTCCATCTCCAGTTCTAACTGTTGCTTCTTGACTTGCGTACAGTTTTCTCAGAAGACAGGTAAAGAGATCTGGTATTTGCACCTTTTAAAGGATTTTCCACAGTTGTGATCCACATACTCAAAGGTTTTATAGTAGTGAAGCAGATGTTTTTCTGAAACTCTCTTGCTTTTTCTATGATCCAGTGGATGTGGGCAATTTAATCTCTGGTTCCTCTGCCTTTTATAAATTCAGCTTGTGCATCTGGAAGTTCTCGGTTCATGTACTGTTGAAGCTAAGCTTCAAGGATTTTGAGCATAACCTTGCTAGCACATGAAATGAGTGCAGTTGTACAATAGTTTGAACATTGTTTAGCATTGCCCTTCTTTGGGATTGGAATGAAAACTGACATTTTCCAGTCCTGTGGCCACAGTTGAGTTGTTCAAATATCCTGGCACTTTGAGTGCAGCTCTTTAACATCATCGCATTTTAGTATTTAAGTAGCTCACTTGATTTCCATGACCTCCACTAGCTTTGTTCGAGTAATGCTTCTTAAGGCTCACTTGACTTCACACTCCACAATATCTGGTGCTAGGTGAATGACCATACCATCATGGTTATCTGGGTCATTAAGACCTTTTTGGTATAGTTTTTCTGTGTATTCTTTCCACCTCTTCGTAATCTCTTCTGCTTCTTTTAGATCCTTATGATTTCTGTCCTTTATAGAGCCTATCTTTGCATGAAATATTCCCTTGATATCTTAAATTTTCTCAAAGACATCTCTAGTCATTCCCATTCTATTGTTTTCTTTTATTTCTCTTAATTGTTTATTCAAAAAGTCCTTCTAATGTTTTCCTGAATTTCTCTAAAATTCTGAATTCCATTGAGTATTTTTTTATTTCTCTAATATTATCTGATTCAAATGTTTCTAAAAAATATTCATTTATTCAAAATATAAATCAGTAGCTATGTACTGAGGTATATTTATATATAGTTTTATAATTCATAAAAAGATGCATGCAATAAAGGACAGAAATGGTATGGACCTAATAGAAGCAGAAGAAATTAGAAGAGGTGGCAAGAATTTGCAGAAGAACTATACAAAAATGGTCTTAGTGACCTGGAAAACCAGGATGGTGTGGTCACACACCTTGAGCCAGACATCCTGGCATATGAAGTCAAGTGGGCTTTATGAAGCATCACTATGAACAAAACTAGTGGAAGTGATGAAATTCCTGCTGAGATATTTCAAATCCCAAAAGGTGATGCTGTTAAAGTACTGCACTAAATATGCCAGCAAATTTGTAAAACACAGCATTGGCCACAGGACTGGAAAACATCAATTTTCACTCATCTGAAAAAGGGCAATGCCAAAGAATGCTCAAACGACTGCACAATTGCACTATTTCACATGCTAGAAAGGTCATGCTCAAGATACTTCAAGCTATGCCTCAAGAATATGTGAACAGACAATTTTCCAGATGTACAAGCTGGATTTAGAAAAGGCAGAGGAAGCAGAGGTCAAATTGCCAACATCCACTGGATCATAGAAAAAGCAAGAGAATTCCAGTAAAAAATCTACTTCTGCTTCACTGACTACACTTAAGCCTTTGACTGTGTGGATCACAACAAACTGTGGAAAATTCTTGAAGAGGTGAATACCATTCCACTTTATGCACCTCCTCTGACACCTGTATGCAGTTCAAGAAGAAGCAGTTAGACCTGGAGATGGAACAATTGACTGGCTCAAAATTGGGAAAGGAAAATGTCATGGCTCCATATTGTCACCCTGCTTATTTAATTTAAATGCAGAGTACATCATGTGAAATACTAGGCTAGATGAATCACAGGCTGGAACTCAGACTGCAAGGAGAAATATCAACAACCTCAGATATACATATGACACCACCCTAATGGCAGGAAGTGGAGAGGAACTAAAGAGCCTCCTGAAGATCAAAGAGGAGAGTGTTAAAGCTGATTTAAAATTCAACATTCAAAAAATGAAGATCATGGCTTCTGGTCCCATCACTTCAAGGCAAATAGATTGGGAAACAATGGAAAAGTGATAAACTTTATTTTCTTGGGCTCCAAAATCACTGAAGATGGTTATTGCAGCCATGAAATTAAAAGACGCTCCTTAGAAGAAAAGCTATGACCAAACTAGACAGCATATTAAAAAGCAGAGAAATTACCTTGCTGTCAAATGTGCATATAGTCACATTTATGGCTCTTCCATTAATCATATATGGATGTGAGATTTGAACCATACAGAAGGCTAAGCATCAGAGAATTGATGATATCTAACTGTGGTGCTGGAGAAGACTCTTGAAAGTTCCTTGGAATTCAAGGAAATAAAGCCAGTCAATCCTAAAGGAAATCAACCCTGAATACTCATTGGAAGGCTGATACTGAAGCTGAAGCTCCAATAGTTTGGCCACCTGATTCGAAGAGTTGACTCATTGGAAGAGGCCCTGGTGCTGCGAAAGATTGAAGTTAGGAGGAGAGGGAGCAACAGAGTATGAAATGTTTGGATGGCATCACCGACATGAATTTGAGCCAACTCCAGGAGATAATGGAGGACAAGGAAGCCTGGTTTTCTACAGCCCATGGGGTTACAAAGGGTCAGACATGACTCAGTGACTGAACTGAACTGATATTAGAATTTGATTGATTCTTTTCTCAGGGCTAAACTTGGATTATCGGTTTGGGGGAGAAATATCTAAGAGGTAATGTCACACAATATCAAAGTTACATTCCAAAAACATGACATTACTCTTGATATTAACCAGGACCAATTGGCTGAGGAAGTGTTTCCTTATTTTAAAGTTATGTTTTCTTCCTCCCTAATGACTTAATTTTCATTTTGATTTGTAGCTATCATGCTTTCCACAAATCCAAGTAGACCAAATCTAACTACCATTATAATGCACAGAATGTGTTTCTCTTCTTGTTGGACAAGGAAAAGCATGGCAAACCTAGCAACTTTCCTGTTCCTTAAGCTCAATTATCATCTACAGGTGGATCTTTTCATTATTAGTTAGCATTCAAGTAATGCTTATATGACTGGACAATATTATCTGTCATTGGTGAATAAGGCACTACTAACCCACTCCAGTATTCTTGCCTGGAGAATCCCAGAATGGAGGAGCCTGGTGGGCTGCCATCTATGGAGTTACACAGAGTCGGACACGACTGAAGTGACAGCAGCAGCAGCAAAAGCCTATGCATATGCTCACTACTACTTTGAGCAGCCCAAACAAAACACTCATATGCAAAACCACTGCAAATCTTATGTTGGCTCCAACTCTTTTCCAAAGAATTAGTTTAATAAGGGCAAACTTTATTTTACAAAGGGGAGAAGTTGTAAATACTTTACTATAGTTGGACTTTTAGCAAGCTAAAAAGTTGCCTTGTATTAAAAAGTAAATACATAAAAGGTAGAACTTCACAATCTAACCTTTAAGACAAGCTTTAATCCATTAGCTTATAAATATTCTTTGATATCTGAAAATGTATCTCATTTGGATTTTTTAAAAAATATTTATTATACTATGCCTCCTCACTTATTTCAATACATACTGTCTTAACTATTTTACATCCAGTAGCCAAGATCTAACTCCAGCAATTTTTCTAGAATCTTTGCTCCTTTTAAAATAATAGAGCATTGATTTTCCTATTATAAATAATGCATCTGTGCTGGTTAAAGTTAGCAGAAGACATTTGTTTAAAACTGGAAGTGGAGCATATAAATTAGGGTGACTGTCAAGTTCAGAATATAGTTATCCTCTTTTTTTTTTTTTTATTTTTGTCTCCAGTTGTATAAAGAAATAAAAGACTTAGGGACAGAAGAAGGAAGACAAAAAACAATGGTAATAAACCTACCCCACCAAGAAAACGGTATGATCCCTATTCCCTCTATAATTCAGTCAAAGAAACAGATCTTTTCTTCTCTTCCCAGAAGCAAAGAAATGAGGAGAGGGAATATCTTTACTTATACATGACAATAAAGGCATCAATAATGATAAGATACAAGAAGAAACTTGCACTTGCTAAATTTTGAAAGAAGGATTATGGGTCAAGAGAGATTGAGATGTCAGAAGGAAAAAAAAAAGTATTTAAAATGACAGAGGGTCCTTGTGGGATGGTTGTGAGAAAAGGGAAAAAGAGGAGCGGGCACTCACTTGAGACACTGTTATCCAGTCTCTCAAACTTGCATGAATTGAAAATCTGATTATTTGGCATACAGTGTAAGTTTAAAAAAAAAGAACTTAAGGTCTAAGGATTATTATACCTACTCATTCAATATACAAGGTTTAGATTCACTACTACAGACCTTGAATGCAATTAATCTTTTTTTTTTCAAAATCTCACACACACACACACTCACACACTCACATTCAGTTCAGCTCCTGGAAAAATAATTGCCCTAGGGAGGGAGAGTTTTTTTCCCCATCAATGACAGACACTGGGTGCTTCCCAGATGGGGCTGCTGGTGGTAAAGAACCTGCCTGCCAATGCAGGAGATGTAATAGATGCAGGTTTGATCCCTAGGTCAGGAAAATCTCCTGGAGAAGGGCACGGCAACCCATTCCAGTATTCTTACCTAGAGAATCTTATAGACGGAGGAATCTGGCGGATTATGGTACATAAGGTCGCAGAGAGTCAGACCTGACTGAAATGACTTAGCATGCACTGATGCAAGGGGTAAGAAAGCATCTATCTCAAGAAACTAATGTAAATAGAGTTTAAGATAAGGTCACTGTCTCCAGAGGGGAATTACGAACATATAAATGGTAAAAGAAAAGAGTCTTTTCATATGCAATAAGAGAGTTCATTGAAACTACTGAATGTGGTTAGACTCAGGGTTCCCTAATTAACTAGAGCAAACATGTAACATTCTTCAGGTTAGATTAATTAAACATTTGTGGAATAGAGTTCTTACAGATTTCACAACACTGGGCTAAATACCTGGTATACCAATCAAAACACATGTTTTCCACCTCTTACCACCTCATTTAAGACACAACAAGAGTGTGAAATTATTTTTGTACATTAAACAAAATATTTTATTGTACATTAAAATGAATTAATTAAATTCATTTCATCAAATTTTATTCACATTGCATTAAAATTTTTTATTGTTATAACATAATTTCCATTGTTCCTGGTAAAGACAAATAGACACTTAAAAAAAAAATCATAGTTATTGGTGGGGTGGATATGGACCAAAAATTAAAACAGAGGAGAAGGGATATATGAAACATCTGAAGAAAAGAATGGCACTATTTCAGTAACAGATACTTTATTGATAAATATTTCCTAAATTATTAAATATAATTTCCTTTGTTAAAAATGAATTCATCTTTAATCAGAGCACAGAAAAATTCCTCAATTTTTTAACTTCTTAATAAAACATTTTCTGTGAGTACTAGCCATAAAATAAATACTTTAAATCTATTGATGAATTCACTATGTCAGTTAACATGCAGTAAGATAAGCATTTTTGTAATATTTTGTGGACATTTATCTTATTTGTGGACAATTTATAAGGACCAAAATGGAAAACTGTTCACATAAATATGGATTAAATTTAAGTACATTAGAAAAAACTATTTGTATCAGCTATTTCTAAAGAATATTTTATTTTATGGCTGTAATAAATTTTATTTTCAGTTGCTTAACAAGCATAAATATCCCTTCAAACTTTATGTATCTTCAAGATGTCCATTTTTTCATAATGCTTTAAATGCAATATTAACCTGGATAAATAAAGATTTATTTATACATTAGTATTCCCCAAGCTTAAACATTAAATCAAATTAAATCAATTATATCCACATGTAATAACTTTTTTAATGGCTCCATCCACTCACTCTTGTGAATTATCAAGACTTATTGGTCTCCACTGAATTTTTCATATTAAAATTCTGTGGCAAAGTAAAGATGAATGTGGATAATTTCTGATTTCAAAAGTAATTCTAATTGTGCACCATCACATATCTCTAAAACTATCCACTGCTAGATATTATGATAAGCATATTGTTTACATTAACAGTTAAAAAAAAAAAAGAATGATATTTTGATATAATAACAAAATTTTAGAGTCAGCTTTAATTTTCCATAATTTAAACCAGAATTAGGTTAAGTAGCAGGTCAGGAAGCAACAGTTAGAACTGGACATGGAACAGCAGACTGGTTCCAAATAGGAAAAGGAGTAGTCAAGGCTGTATATTATTACCCTGCTTAATTAACTTATATGCCGAGTACATCATGAGAAATGCTGGACTGGAAGAAACGCAAGCTGAAATAAAGATTGCCAGGAAAAATATCAATAACCTCAGATATGCAGATGACAGCACCCTTATGGCAGAAAGTGAAGAGGAACTAAAAAGCCTCTTGATGAAGGTAAAAGTGGAGAGTGAAAAAGTTGGCTTAAAGCTCAACATTCAGAAAACTAAGATCATGGCATCTGGTCCCATCACTTCATGGGAAATAGATGGGGAAACAGTGTCAGACTTTATTTTTTTGGGGGGGCTCCAAAATCACTGCAGATGGTGCAGCCATGAAATTAAAAGACGCTTACTCCTTGGAAGGAAAGTTATGACCAACCTAGATAGCATATTGAAAAGCAGAGACTACTTTGCCAACAAAGGTCCGTCTAGTCAAGGCTATGGTTTTTCCTGTGGTCATGTATGGATGTGAGAGTTGGACTGTGAAGACGGCTGAGCGCCAAAGAATTGATGCTTTTGAAGTGTGGTGTTGGAGAAGACTCTTGAGAGTCCCTTGGACTGCAAGGAAATCCAACCAGTCCATTCTGAAGGAGATCAGCCCTGGGATTTCTTTGGAGGGAATGATGCTGAAGCTGAAACTCCAGTACTTTGGCCACCTCCTGAGAAGAGTTGACTTATTGGAAAGACTCTGATGCTGGGAGGGATTGGGGGCAGGAGGAGAAGGGGACGACAGAGGATGAGATGGCTGGATGGTATCACTGACTCGATGGATGTGAGTCTGAGTGAACTCCGGGAGTTGGTGATGGACAGGGAGGCCTGGCGTGCTGCGATTCATGGCGTCCCAAAGAGTCGGACACGACCGAGTGACTGAACTGAACTGAACTGAATGTTTGAAAAACTTTTTTTTTTTTTAATCTGTACACAAAATAACTGAAGTTCAATACTAGGTATTTGTATGTAATCAAGTAGAAATGCTTAAGGTGTGGTCCACAGTGTTTTTGGAGATTCAGGAGAGTCTTTAAGAAAATGATTAGCTTTGAACTAAGACTCAAACGATGTGCAAATATATATGGCAGACAGATGGAAATATGAGTTATTTCACCGATAGAAATACCCATAAGCAGGAACCAGGAAGTATTAATACCATGAAATTCTGCAAGAGAAATTGTAATTATTGATGTGGGAAACATCAGCATATGGTAAATTCTGAGTGACAATTGGGGTTTAAATTATGAAAATTTTTAGTTTACTTCTGTATTTATTTTGTGAATGAACCTTAGCCATTCCAGAATTTAATACTTTTTCAACTCTCATTTTAAAACCATCATAAATACCTGAGAATTCTGTTGACAATGAGTGGATCTGTTGACCATTCTGCATTGCCTATAGCTTGAGAGCCGTAGATGTAGAAAAGAGAAACTGCAAAATACTGTAATTATTTCTGCTCTATTCTGTATGTACCCTTATTTATGCATATCTTTGAGTGTTTGGGGTTTCCCTGGTGGCTTAGATGGAAAAACGTCTGTTTACAATGCGAGAGACCCGGGTTCAATCCCTGGGTTGGGATGATCCCCTGGAGAAGGAAATGGCAATCCACTCCAGTACTATTGCCTGGAAAATCCCATGGACAGAGGAGTCTGGTAGGCTACAGTACATGTGGTCACAAAGAGTTGGACACGACTGAGAGACTTCACTTTGAGTGTTTTAGAAAGTTTAATAGTGTACTGATGGCAATTCTAACATTCCACCATACTTTATTATAGAATTAAGCTGATTTTCCAGCTCATCTTTAGTTAGCCAAGGAAGTTTTGAAAAAGAATAGGGTGATATGCACACTGTATAAAATATATTTATAGCAATTAAAATAGTCTGAGGCATAGTCAGATGAGAAGATAGAATAGAGAGAAAATGACAAAATCATGTATATAAGGGAATCAAATCATAAAAATGACTTTCCCAGTTGGCTCAGATAGTAAAAAATCTGCCTGAAATGCAGGAGACCCAGATTTGATCCCTGGGTTGTGAAGATTCCCCTGGAGAAGGAAATGGCAACCCACTCCTATATTTTTACCTGGAGAATTAAATGGACAGAGGAGCCTGGTGGGCTATAGTCCATGAGGTCACAAAAAGTCAGACACAACTGAGGGACTAACACTTTCACTTTCAGTAAACATTGGCATATATTTATGGATTTCTACTATTTCTTACTAATAAATGTCAATACTAAGCTGATTTTACTGAAACACCTTTGGAGACTATATTGATGCCAATAAAGCAATGCTCCATTAATTATTATTCTTTTCTATAAATTTCCTTGCTATTTTCAGGTATTCTTTCATATAAAATATAAAATACTTTAGTCAAATTATAATAAAACATTTGTTTTTAATCACTAAAACATAATTTGTTTAAATGTTACATATGACTAATAGTAGATTAATCAGCTTTTATCTAAAATGAATTGCTTTTTAGAATATTTTATATTTATGTCAATAAATTTAAACTTCAATAAATAATTCTGTATTTTTTACTGTTGCTCAGGCAAAGTCTCTAATTCTCAAATTCTATTTAGAATTTGTATTCTAAATTACTGAAATCATTTTGGTTATTTATCTTAAATATTTATATTGTCTTAAGTCTGTTTAGTAAGAATCTAATTTAATTTATATGTATTCTTAAAGTCACTTTTGTACAATTGTGTTTAGTGCATGTGTTAGCATTTTGCATTATTCTGCAGGATAGACACATATTTTTCCATAGCATAGACATCAACACTTTTATTTCCCATGTTTGAAAAAAAATGAGCTCAACTGAATTTCAAGCTTCAGTTATTTGATATATCTGTATGTAGAATATCTCTTTGGATTGATTTTCTCAAAAATATTGAAAATATGCATGGGACATTATATGATATATATATATTTAGTAATGAATTTTGTAACTTCTTCGGGAAGATACATTGCAGATACATTAAATCATAGATGCATGCATGCTAAGTCGCTTCAGTCATGTCCAACTCTGTGCGACCCCATGGACAGCAGCGCACCAGGCTCCTCTGTCCATGGAATTCTTTAGGCAAGAGTACTGGAATGGGTTGCCATTTCCTTCTCCAAAAGCATAGATAAGCCTCTCACCTTCAAAGAATTTTGCAGTTACATTATTATTCTTTAAAAACCTGCACAGCAAGAAATTATATTCTAAGACATTGCATTCTCTATCTTTTCTTTCTTACTTGAATATATTTGAAATATATGTCTATGCAAAAAATAATAAAGTAAAAGTTATTTGCAGTAATTTTAATTATAAATGTAATTATCAAAGTGATTATCAAAGATAGTGTTTTTTAATTAACAGTATTTTAGCTACTATATTAACTTTCATTTTGCTTACCCCAGCACATTATTTTATTTCATACAATAAAATTATCTGAGAAATGAAAAGTGGAAAACAATTATAATATTTTAACAGAGCTATTATCACTGAGATATTTTTTCCTTAAGAGCAATTGGGTAATTTTGAATATGTCTTATAAGGTCTTGGTACACATAATGATGTGATGCTGAAATAAATATTAATGTTATTAATTGCATTATATCATCAAGATAATAAAACAAGGAAAACATGAACTTGACAAGATAAAAAGCTATCAATTTTAATATCCTCAAATGAAAACACAATTACTATACAGCCAAAATGTAACCTTCTAAGTGCTTTTCTGTGATCCAAAAAGGGCCAGGACAAAAGTTAAAGCAACATAATTTTGGATGCTTAGCACTTCATTCCCATGCTCCTCTGTCCGTGGAATTCTCCAGGCAAGAATACTGGAGTGGGTGGCCATTTCCTTTTCCAGGGGATCTTTCTGGCCCTAGGGTCAAACCTGGGTCTCCTTCATGGCAGGAAGATTCTATACCATCTGAGCCACCAGGGAATCAGAGGTTATTTCACTGGTTAGTCAAATGTTTTTATATTGTCATTTGTCATGGGAGTCTTTATTTATTTTCTGATCTGACATTTTCCTATCTGTCAGATCTATACAAGTAATTGTTTCACTATTTCTAAACTTTTTCTATTCCCAGCCTCTCATTTATGGAATTCCATTTCCATTAACAAAAAACTGGGTAATAAATTCCTGTTTAGAATAATGGTTTAAAACTTCTCACATACACCACATATGGGACATTTGTGAAGTCGCTCCATTGTGTCCGACTCTTTGTGACCCCATGGACTGTAGCCCACCAGGCTCCTCTATACATGGAATTTTCTAGGCAAGAGTACTGGAGTGGGTTGCCAAGTGTCCTTAAAGGTAGATCCCAAGTTAAAGTTATAATAAGTATGTGTAAACTAGTACCAGTGCATAAAAGCTTTTGGATATGCTTTAATACCTAGAAATGGGTTTACCCAAATACAGGCCTTGACCTTCAGGTGGTTTTGTAGGTTTTATTTTCATTATGCCTCCTCAATCCATATCTATTCTCTTAAAACTCCCTGTATTAAATCTTATCTGGTCCAGATCTGTATAGCCTTCTCCCTTGATTACTATTAATACAATAGTCTCCCTGTATGCAATCCATATATCACTTTCTGATCCATATATCCAATTTTCTCACTCCCTGGCTTTTAAATGCCTGATTACTTAAACCACTCTTTCCAAAGTGATCCTCAAGCTCCATAAAATATTAATAGGGGTTATCTTTGTGTCATTCTCCTTAAAAAATCAACACATATAACAAAAATTAAATTGTTTCAAAGATAAATGTATTTGGGTGAACAGAGCTAAACAAATTAAGGTCATTTTATTTATTTTCACATCCTTTGTTAATTTTAAGTGTAATAATAATCTCTAAAGGGAGGCAGTAATGGGGCATTATCTTCAAACTGATCATCTTTATTTTGATCTCATGATAAAAGTATTTCAAAAAATTTAGATGCAGCTTAAAAGATTGTTTACACTGGAAGAAGAAATGGCAGCCCATTCCAGTACACTTGCCTGAAGAATCATATGCACAGAGGAGCCCCGGGTACAGTGAGGAGAGGCTACAGTTCATGGGATCGCAAAGACGTAGCAGCTAAGCACACTTGTAAACTACAGCCTGAGTCCTGGGAACCTTAAAAACTTCCCAGTGATTCTAATAATCAGCCTTTATTTAGCAGCACTGCTCTAGAAGAAATCTGTGCCTTTAGGGAAAAGCATTGTGATAGATTGGTGATATTTGTTCTCAATGTCAAAATGTTTAGGAAAATATTATAAATATCAAATATTAATTTTCTCACCTTTGCTACTACTGCTAAGTCACTTCAGTCGTGTCCGACTCTGTGCGACCCCATAGACGGCAGCCCACTAGGCTCCCCTGTCCCTGGGATTCTCCAGGCAAGAACACTGGAGTGGGTTGCCATTTCCTTCTCCAATGCATGAAAGTGAAAAGTGAAAGTGAAGTCACTCAGTCGTGTCCGACTCTTAGCAAACCCATGGACTGCAGCCTATCAGGCTTCTCCTTCCATGGGATTTTCCAGGCAAGAGTACTGGAGTGGGGTGCCATCGCCTTCTCCTTTCTCACCTTTACTGTAAGACTAAACATTTTGGACCAAAAGGGCTTGATCAAAAAGGGAAAAAATATTTTCTGCATCATAGTTATAGAGCCCTATATGCTCACAGAATTTAACGCAGTTAAGGAGTATATTGTTTTCCAAACTAAAAGTAGGGGTACATGTTCCAATAAGCATGTTTCATTTTTAAAATTGTTTATTTGGACATTTAGTGTTTATACATTCAATCCTAATAAATCCCTTCATAAAAGAATAAAATTACCCCAAATTTTAATTATACCTGAACTTTAGGGAAGTATATAATCCAATTCAGCAGAATTTCACTGTTTGACTGTGAATACTAAACTTGGCTTATTCCACCTCTACTCCAAATATTCCTAACAAACAGTTCTCCCCTCAAATGATCTCATGTTAAGTTAGCATGAAAATGTTAATATTATTCTAGTTTGACACTACAAAAGATGCGAGTAAAGAGGTTGCCATTAAGATTAAACAGACTTTCAATGTAATTAGAACTTTTCTTCAGCTTATATTGACTTTTGACAATTTTGAGTAAGTTTCCGAGGCTATGTCTCATTAAGAAAAAAAAAAAAAAAAAATGCTGGTTTGTCTTGGTTTTGCCACATGTTTCATACACTAACTTATCAAGAAACTAAATAATGCCTCAAAAAAGATAGTTTATAATCCCTTTAATATGTCATTCAATGACAAAGGTGTATATTGTCACCCTGTTTATTTAACTTATATGTAGAGTACATCAAATGGGTATATCTTTCCTTTTCTCCTTTGCTTTTCTCTTCTCTTCTTTTCACAATTATTTGTAAGCCCTCCTCAAATAGCCATTTGGCTTTTTTGCACTACTTTTTCTTGAGGATGGTCTTAATCCCTGTCTTCTGTACAATGTCACGAATCTCTGTCCATAGTTCATCAGGCACTCTGTCTATCAGATCTAGTCCCTTAAATGTATTTCCCACTTCCACTGTGTAGTCATAAGGGATTGGATTTAGGTCATACCTGAATGGCCTAGTGGTTTTCCCCACTTTCTTCAGTTTAAGTCTGAATTTGGCAATAAGGAGTTCATAATCTGTGCCACAGTCAAGATATGGCAAGAATACACAGAAGAACTGTACAAAAAGATCTTCATGACCCAGATAATCACAATGGTGTGATCACTCACCTAGAGCCAGACATCCTGGAATATGAAGTCAAGTGGGCCTTAGAAAGCATCACTATGAACAAAGCTAGTGGAATTGATGGAATTCCAGTTGGGCTATTTCATCAAATCCTGAAAGATGATGCTGTGAAAGTGCTGCACTCAATATGCCAGCAAATTTG
>NW_011494748.1:2356723-2357355 GCF_000754665.1 Bison bison bison | reverse complement strand
TGAAAAATTCTGAAAGAGATGGGAATATCAGACCACCTGACCTGCCTCTTGAGAAACCTGTATGCAGGTTGAGACACAACGATTAGAAGTGGACATGGAACAACAGACTGGTTCCAAATAGGAAAAGGAGTACATCAAGGCTGTATATTGTCACCCTGCTTATTTAACTTATATGCATTATGCATCATGAGAAATGCTGGGCTGGAAGAAGCACAAGCCAGAATCAAGTTTGCTAGGAGAAATATCAATAACCTCAGATATGCAGATGACACCACCCTTATGGTAGAAAGTGAAGAAGGACCAAAAGAGCCTCTTGATGAAAGTGAAAGAGGAGAGTGAAAACATTGGCTTAAAGCTCAATATTCAGAAAACTAAGATCATGGCCTCTGGTCCCATCACTTCATGGGAAATAGATGGGGAAAGAGTGGAAACAGTGGCTGACTCTATTGTTTTGGGGCTCCAAAATCACTGCAGATGGTGATTGCAGCCATGAAATCAAAAGGTGCTTACTCCTTGGAAGGAAAGTTGTGACCATCTTAGACAGCATATTCAAAAGCAGAGATATTACTTTGTCAAAAAAGGTCCATCTAGTCAAGGCTATGGTTTTTCCAGTAGTCATGTATGGATGTGAG
>NW_011494748.1:2356253-2356623 GCF_000754665.1 Bison bison bison | reverse complement strand
GCAATATGTGAAAAGTGAACTTCCAGATGTTCAAGCTGGTTTTAGAAAAGGCAGAGGAACCAGAGATCAAATTGCTAACATCCTCTGGATCATCGAAAAAGCAAGAGAGTTGCAGAAAAAAAATATATTTTTGCTTTATTGACTATGCCAAAGCCTTTGACTGTGTGGATCACAATAAACTTTGAAAAATTCTGAAAGAGATGGGAATATCAGACCACCTGACCTGCCTCTTGAGAAACCTGTATGCAGGTTGAGACACAACGATTAGAAGTGGACATGGAACAACAGACTGGTTCCAAATAGGAAAAGGAGTACATCAAGGCTGTATATTGTCACCCTGCTTATTTAACTTATATGCATTATGCATCAT
>NW_011494748.1:2350782-2355945 GCF_000754665.1 Bison bison bison | reverse complement strand
AGAATTGATGCTTTTGAACTGTGGTGCTGGGGAAGATTCTTGAGAGTCCCTTGGACTGCAAGAAGATCCAACCAGTCCATCCTAAAGGAGATCAATCCTGAGTGTTCATTGGAAGGACTGATGTTGAAACTGAAACTTCAGTACTTTGGCACCTGATGCAAAGAGTTGACTCATTGGAAAAGACCCTGATGCTGGGAAAGATTGAGGGAAGGAGGAGAAGGGGATGACAGAGGATGAGATGGTTGGATGGTGTCACCGACTCAATGGACGTGAGTTTGGGTAGACTCCAGGAATTGGTGATGGACAGGAGGCCTGGCGTGCTGCGATTCATGGGGCAGCTAAGAGTCGGACACCATTAAGCAACTGAACTTAATGTGGCCATAGCCTTTTTTAAGTGAGTAACTAAACTCTGATCCTGTGGGCAAGCTCACTCTTTGAGCTTGCAGAGTAGCAGTTTGAAGAGACTTAAAAGCCTTTTGAGTCTCTGGGGACCATGCCAGATTGTCAGTTTGCTAAGTCTGAGTTGTAAGTTTATGTAAAAAACCATGCAATTCCCCATAACCCGGAACCCAAAGGAGAAATAGCCTGTAATGCCCAAGAATCCTCATGTCATAGACAGAGGATGATTTAGTATAGGTTTAACTCTAGAAAGTATCCTTCAAGTCAATGAATGAAAAATATATGTCTCATTCAGGAATTTCAGATAATAATGTATAAAGATTAGGCACTTATTATTCATATATCTTGAATTAGTCTCCCTTTATCATTTGACTTCTTTACACCCAATATAGGAGTGTTGTATGGACTGTTACAGGGAATTAATAGTCCTTGTTCCTTTAAATTTTCAATGATGGGTTTTATCCATTCCTTAACCTTGGGCTTTGATGTGGAAATAGGTGAGGGTCTTTGAGCTTGATAAGGAACAGCATTTTGTGTTCAACCCAGTTTTTCGTCAGCCCACACTGTAGGATTTACATTTTGTGCTATTAAAAATAGTGGGTTCCATATTCGTGAAATCAGAGGCCTGTATCTTCTTCACTATATCCCTCCCCAGAAGCGGTGAAGGAGTCTCTGGCATGATTAGAACATTGTGAGAAAATAGCACAGAGTCCCAGTTGCCACTTAAAGGATGACTGAAATAATAGCATTTGACTCATCCAGACAGCACATTACAGTAGTGGATTGGGCGAGAAGTGGACCAGGAACTTCAGTGAGCATAGAGAAAGTTGCCCCTGAGCTGATCCAAAAGAAAATCAACTGATTGCCCATACCCCTCTTCACCCACCCCGCCCCACTGCCACAGTTATTAATACTCAGGATTCCTCAGGTATAAATAGGATATGAGCTTGTGTAGGGACCCCCAGGCACCTACCATCTGGATTGTCTTGAGAGTCTGACCCCTGGGGCCTACATCTTGGAGGCACTCTCTTCTCTAGTATGGTCCTTTGCAGACTGGATATTGAGCTGAGGTTGGAGCAGATGCTTGAGGGCAATCCTGCTAGAGATGTCCTGCCTTCCCACAGCAATAAGAAGTCCATCCCTTTTCACTTTGGTTCCTCTGGGCATTATTCCTCAGGCTGTTTCAGAACAAATCTAACAGCCATTATTGGCTGCCTGCTTCTTTTTTCCTCCTATTTTCCTCCTCGTATTCTCTACTATAATATACCATCTGAGTTTGCTGTAACAGTTTTTTAAAGACTGATTTGGTCCAAATGTCTGTTTTTGTAACTTATGACAGATATCTGGAGGTGACTGAGTGTGAAATATATCTTTTAAGAAAATTTATCTCCATATTTTTGGATCAATGTCACTAAACTTGCAGAGAGCCTCTCGTAGTCTATTTAGGAATTTACCAGGGGTTTCCTTCTCTTCCTGTTCTGTCAGTCAGCTCAGCATAGCTTAAAATCTTAGCATGTGCTCACTTGAGTCTTCGAAGAATACATCCCACAAAGTGGCTCTGATTCCACCTTCCTTTAGCTGTGTTATCATCTCAGTCTGGCACCATTATGGGAACTGCTTGGCTCCCAGTAGGAAGGAGGGCTATTTCATGTTCCCTCTTTCCCTTTGTCTCACATTCAAGCAATTTGTCTCCAAAAGTTGTAGCTTCCCTGCAAACTAAAGCTTTTTGGGTCAGGGGTCAGCGACTGTCTCAAGACATACATTACATCTCTCCAAGTAAGCTCATAAAGGAAAGTTAGTTCCATAAAGGTTTCTATGTACTTTTTGGATCCTGTAAATAGTCTTGACCGCAATTAGTACTGTTTGAATTTTTATGAAAACTGAAACAACCCTTCCTGGAAGGGTGCCCTGATTCTCAGCCTGTTCAGTTGGGAGCCACAGATACAGGGGCAAAGGAAGAGGACAGGAGGGAGCTGAAGGTTTCATACCCAAGTCTGAACCCTTAGGACATAAGTCTGGCATGTCTCACAGAGAGATAAAGAGCAACACATATGTCACTTCTACCCATTTCCCTTGTTTTCTACAGAGCTGATCTAGTTGTAAAACAGTATGGTAATTAAGAGACCCTTCAACAGGCCAGCGTTCCCTGTCTTCCAAAGGATACTGTGGCCATTCAGTATCACAAAGATCAGACTTGTCTTTTTTAAATTTGGGGGATCAAATTTGTCACAGTTTTGAAACACACTTTAAAGGAGTGGTTCTGGAACTGCTAGCTCACATCTGTAAGAGAGAAAAATGTGGCATCGACAGCCATGGCTTCTTTCTATCAGAGGCATCCCTCGTTGCTCTAGATGGGGATGTAGGCAGACTGTCCACCAAAGCTTTCCTTCCCTGGTCGGACTTAGTCTGTTCCTTACCGACGCAGGCACCTTACTTGTGCCTCCTGGTTCTACCACCAAGGAGGGATGGAGATGCACCAGGAGTACACCTGATGGCATCCCAAATTGATTTCTAGTTCATACCACACGACCTTTGCTTAATTTGCCAGAGTAGTTTTCCAGAAATTTTCCCAAGCTAGTACTACTAGGGAAAGCATCAGTCTTCCATGTGCCCATTGACATTCTTGAGTACAGTCCTGACTGCAGTAGAAGTGATGAGTCATTGCCACATCAGTAAAACACTGGAGAACTTTATCTAGTCTGCTAAGAGCTAGTACTCCCAAGGAAGAAGCCCACTGTATTCCCAAACTGGGATTCCTGCCCTATGTTCTTAAACACCTCACCCTCACTATCAACATTTTCATATAGTTTGGAGGCACAGCTATGACAAGGACTCACTAGTTCCACTTAGTTCTTAAACATGATCCTAGAAAGTCTGTACCAAGCTTGGGGTCTAAGTAAAAGTACATGGTTAATGGCATGAATCACAAGTCCCTTGAAAGTCTATGATCTGACAGATTATGTTAGTAGTTCTAATTCTCCACATAATTATTAAATGGTCAAAGAGACCAGGAAAAGCTGACCAAGATAGGAAAGTTTGGCCCACACACTAGCCTATTTCTGGTTGCTCCCCTCACAGGGACCTTGGGTGTCTCTTGGCATTGACAGGTTGGTTTAAAGCCCTGACAAAGCTCCCCTTTTGGGGACTACCTTCAGTCATTACCATGAGACACTGCAGAACTGCAAAGCAGGGCTCATCACTTGCTTCGTGCAGAGTATGTCATTCATTCACACAGGCACACAGAAGAGTTAGTAAAATAAAGCAGAAAAATGTGTATACTGAGAAAACAGAGAGACTATTGCTCTCTGAACACATAGAGTGTTCTTATCTTGTCCTGAATATCCCGGACAAGCCCCTAAGATGATAGCTTATGGTGAAAGATGTTGGGTTCGTGATCTCTGAAGAAGATTTAGCTTCAGGACCAGGGACCTGGCTTGCTCACTCAAGAGTTTTAGTGTAGCAGAGTTTTATTAAAGTATAAAAAGGGACAGAGAAAGCTTCTGAGATAGACATCAGAAAGGGGACGAAGAGTGCCCCTCTCCTTGCTAGTCTTAGAAAATGAGTTATATGCTTTTTTAATTGGTTATTACAATAAATCAAAAGAATGTCTCAAGGTTGTAAAGATCTTACTAGACCCACCCCCACAATGTACATTTTAAGATAAAGTGAACTCACTCAATCGTGTCCGACTCTTTGTGACCCCACAGACCGTAGCTTACCATGTTCCTCCATCCATGGAATTTTCCAGGCAAGGGTACTAGAGTGGGTTGCTGTTTCCTTCTCCAGAGGATCTTCCCAACCCAGGGAATTGAACCCAAGTCTCCAGCATTGTAGGCAGAAGCTTTACCTTCTGAGCTACCAAGGAAGCCATTTTTAAGATAACAGGATTTTAACTAACAACAGAAAGATTTTACCAGTCCCACTCCCATAATATACATAAAATATATAATTTTAAGATAACAGGATTAGTCAGGTTTTCAAGAAGGAGAAACGGTCCTCAAGCAGGATACATTGTTGCTATATAATCCTAATCACAGAGTTGTTTCCTTGTATAATTGTCAGCTCTGGGCTTAAAGAAAAAAACGTTTTATGTGATTTAAGACTAAGGAATGTAGACAAGAAAACATTTATCCTTCCCTCCTCCTTGAGAATTCCAGACCCCTTTTGCATCTTCAAGAGCCCCAGACCCCTTTCTCCTCCTCGGGGACCCCAGACTTATCAACCTGCCTAGGAACTGACTTTCTCATAACTTAGGGAGAAGATATAAAAATCCTGCCATGGTAATTTAACTCAGATTTCTCACAAAATAAATCACTTTTTTTTTTCCTGATTAAATAGACCAAGTAAAAATTTGGTGGATGGACTATCCATTTCACACAAGTACCTTCTAATATATATATATATATCCCACCGCCCACCTCCCAGAGACGTTTCTAGGTAACTAAAATTTACTAATCACAATTTCATTCCCTTGATCACTAGTCAACTTTTTTTTTTTTTAATAAAAGACAAGATAGTAAAAATTTTTGGCTCCATGGGGCATATGGTCTCTGTAGCAACTAATTGATTTGCTGCTGTGGCAAGAAAGCAGCCATAGAGAACACATGATCTAACAGGTGTGGCTATGTTCTGATAAAACTGTATTTACCAAAACAGGTGGCAAGCTTGATTGGACAACTGGATAAAGACAAAACAACCATATTTTGTTGTATTCACAGGTACTGTCATTGACTACAATTTGTATCATCAGAATCTATAGTTTCC
>NW_011494748.1:2319853-2350682 GCF_000754665.1 Bison bison bison | reverse complement strand
GAGAGCTTTAAAAGTATGCTATTGATCTCTGTGCCAGTAAATTTCTTGATGGTAAAGGAATATTCACTAGGACATACAATAGTTATGGTTAAATAAGTTGGCCATAATAGATCTCCTGTACCATTCCATATACGAATCCATACAAAGTATGCTACCTGGGCTTCCCAGGTGGTGCTAGTGGTAAAGAACCTGACTCCCAATGCAGGAGGCGTAAGAGATGCAGATTCAATCCCTGGGTCAGGAAGATACTCTAGAAGAGGGCATGACAACCAACTCCAGTATTCTTGCCTGGAGAACCCCATGGACAGAGGAGGCTAGTGGGCTCCATAATGTTGCAAAGAGTCAGACACAATTGAAGTAAAGTGGCATACATGCACGCATAAGCACAGTGGAATGATATAAATAAGATAAAATAATACAGAATTATATGTTCATAAGTATTTTTCTTTCTTCTTTAGTATGACTGAGAAATGTTGACATTACGGATTCTAGGATTTCTGTTACTTCAGACTTCCTTTAGCCCATAATTGATGTTGCAGCCACTCTTCTGAGTCCTCTGAAACCACATAAATTCATTTTATACAGGTCAACCTTAACCTGATACCTTCTGAATATTTTACTATTAATGTTTCTCAGATCCCTGTCTATACAAATTAGCATCTTATTGTAATAATTTTAGTGTGTGATGTACCTTCTCAAGGCAGAATTTGCACTATTTTATCATTCATGTCAATTTCCAACTGCATTTCATATTAAGAGCACTTTCAGAATTTATACCATTTCATATTGCATGAATCTTTCTCTCTAAATTATCTTCTTGGATTTTTCCTTTTTTGAGTGTTGAAAATTTTCAGAATCTAAATGTGATTTACTCATCAACCATTAGATCATGGCCTGAAGCACAATTTTCCTTATACTGAATTTAATGTTCTTTAAAACATATCATTTCACTTTGTCTGATTTTACACATCTAAAATATATTTTTAAATATATTATACATATATATATGCATGAACTAGGCATTTAAAAATTTAAAACAAGTAAACCACAAATTTATTATTTGTTTTGTTTTTGTTTTATATATCTATTTATTGTTTAAAGTAGGTATGATTTTTAAAGCAACATACTGCACTGTACTGATATGCATCTAATTCACAAAAATACTCTTTCAATTTCACAAATACTATTGGTCACATTCCCACATTTAGATTTTTTTTGGAAATATGAATAAGAGCTTAAGTAACTAAGCAAATTTAAATATACACATTTATTTACACAAACATCTATGAGAAAGTTTATTAATGGTAATTCTATTTTACAGACAAATAGAGATTCAGAATGCATAGACACACACACACATTTATATATATTCAATTTTCCCTGACTCCTAAGTTATTGCTTTTATTTATTCCATCTTACCAATGTGTGTGGTGTGCTTGTGTGTGTGTGTGTTTCAACACTTCTGATAAGAATCCTTACTTAAAATTCTATTGTAATTATCTTATAACAGTTTATCCAAAAGAAATTAATGACTATATTCATTTTTTTTTCTTGTTTCTAAACAGTAGCAGATGGTGCTTGAACTTTATCCATTATATTTCCTCCATCTGAGCCTCTCTCCTGGAGATAATTGAAAGATTTAAAAATTATTGTGTTTAAAATAGCCAGACGTTTATTTTTATCATTAGTTTACTCTTCTATATCAACATATGAAGATGATGTTTCATATTCTAGTATTAAAATACAAAGTTGATTTTTTAAAATGAATTTATTTAAATGTTTTCCCTTTTCTTTTTCAAAATAACAAAACATTAACTCTAAGTGGAGGACTTCTGGAGTTAAATATATATGCAGTATTTGATTTTACTCTCTGAGAATATTTTTTCAATTTTTGAACTTTGAAATTATTTGTAATAATATATTTATAGTTTTAAAATTGAAATAAATGTGCTTTATATAAAATATTTAAGAAATGCAACAAAGGAAGAATATAACAAACTTTTGAATTTTCATGAAAAAAAAATTTTAAGTTAAAATAATTATCTTAATGAAAACACAATATAAATAAATGTACATTTTCTTCAATGTATACTAAATTTGCAGATTAAAATGGTTATTTTGTCATTTAAATAAAATAATCTTTTACTAATTACAGGCCTTCCCCAAGAACTATGCATGAGTAATTTTTTTAATATTGTTTTAGAAATGTTTTTGAAATTACTCTCACAAGACCACAGCTGACTAATTTCTCAAGATAAAACTTTTCTTGCAAATTTATCTTGCCATTTTAGTTCTACTCTTAATCATTGACATTAAAATGTTGTGCATGCATTCTCAGTTGGTTCAGCCATGTCCATGTCTGCACAATCCTGTGGACTGTAGCCCAACAGGCCCCTTTGTCTATGGGAATTCTCCAGGCAACAATACTGGGGTGAGTTGTTTTGCCCTTTTCCAAGGGATCTTCCTGACTCAGGGATAAAACCTGTGTCTCTTATGTCTCCTGCATTGGCAGGCATGTTCTTTACCACTAGTGCCACCTGGGAAGTCCAATAATGCTGAGATCTAGTCTTTGTCAGGGTTTCTTATTTGAAATAAATATATCAAAATACCTGTTTAGATTATTTTTTAAGTACTTACTACATTATATTTAGTTTACTCTTTAGTATTTTCACAGCATACGTAAATGCACTATGAGAGAATACACGGGAGTATATTCTGGTAATACTAGTTGCAAATATTTTGTTTTTGTTTGTTTGTTTGTTTGTTTTCTACTGAACTTGGAGCTATTGAAAATTTAGCAATAGCAATTCACTCAAACATTTAACAAATATTTCTGTTTGCCAGGCATTTCTGTTGGCTTTTGAGATATAAATGCCTTTACCAAAAATATATTCTTGCATTCTATGAAACAAATGCACATAAAATAGCTGATTTATTTCCAAATAGTTAATGAATTCCTAAAATATCTATATGCCAGAGGTGTATATAAATCATACTAGATAGTTAGCATATCAGGGTAAACTGCAACCTCTAAAGCTATGAAAATTAAAATATATCTTTCAGAAAGAATTGATATTTAAACTGATCTCTGAAGGAGTAAAGTTATTCATGAGAATCTCAATGTTTTATGCAAGTTTCACGTAAAGAAAAAAATTGTGTGTGAAAGCTTTAGAAGAAAGAAATCTAATACATAGCAGGAAGTAGAATTAGTATTCCTAGATTTAAAGATTGAGCTGAAGAGTATTAAAAGTTGAACTATCAGATCAGATAGGAACTTATAATGTGTGATTTGTTATTTCAACCAGGGAGGCAGTAAACACTGAGAGCTGCTTGGCAGTGTGCAGAATTTATGACGTAATAGTTTTGGATTGGCAGGTAGGTAGGCATCTTAAAGGGAATAGAGATGGGTAAGTTGGAGGGGTTAACTTTTTCAAAGTTAGTGTTGTGTTAGTTACTCAACATTGTTGTCTGACTCTTTGTGACCTCATGGATTGTAGTCCACCGTGATTTTCTCCAGTCCATGGAGTCCATGGAATTCGCCAGGTCAGAATACTGGAGTGGATAGCCATTCCCCTCTCTAGAACATCTTTATCAGCTCAGGGATTGAACCAAGATCTCCTTCATAGTAGGCAAACTCTTTTCTGCAGTTTAATCTTCCAAATGTAACTGTGTCCTATTCCATGAGCTGTTATTTTTGCCTAATCCATATATTTTTTGGAAAAATATATGCTTTATATCAGGTTTGTTTGAAAGAGGGAAAGTAAATTATGTTTAGGTCTGAATTGTTTAACACAGGGACAGAATTGCATGTTGATCAGCTCTCCACCATTAAGAAATGAACAATAATAATGCCGGAAGAAAACATAGTAATGCCCTTGACAAAAGCAGCTTCATTATTTGGGTGGTTGGAGAAGTAGGACTTCAGTAGATTGAGAAGCATTCAGGGAGTCAGGGATTAAGATAAAGTGTACAGACAATACCTTCAAGACATGGTTGGGAAAGGAAGTAGAAAGGAACAGCTATGGCTAGAGTAATTCAAGAAGTTGCTAACTGACAACCACAAATCATGAAGAGGCAAAAAGACAGCTTACTTGGGGTCTTAGAATTTCGAAGTGAGATCACAAATTCTGGAGGGAACCCAGAATAATATACCACTGGAGGACATCCCCTGGGGGCAATCTTCCAATTACAAATAAAGACACAGCTAGGTGGAACACAGGGAAAGCGAAGTCACTCAGTCGTGTCCGACTCTTTGTGACCCCGTGGACTGTAGCCCACCAGGCTCCCCGTCCATTGGATTCTCTAGGAAAGAATACTGCAGTGGGTTGCCATTTCCTTCTCCAGGGGATCTTCCTGACCCAGGGATCAAACCCAGGTCTCCTGCATTGCAGGCAGATGCTTTAAACTCTGAGCCACCAGGTGGAACACAGGGAAAGGAGGTGTTAAAGGTGAAATTAAATCATGGTCTGTTAATACTTGAGTAGCCTAGAAGCCTTGTTTGTTTGGAATACAAAAGGCTTATCATAATAATATGTTTTATTGTTACACAGTGAGGTAAAGGTAGGTGTTTGGAAGCTGAATCCAGTGTTTCCAGGTAATTGCCAGGTCTTGTTGGAAGAAACATTTCTAGAAAACTGTTGGGGGCTGCTAGGTATTATCTGGTTCTTTTGACAAAGAAGAAAAGGCAGCTGTAGCACAGTAAATTAATAGGATATTCTGGGACAGTAGATGAATTCTGAATAAGACATAGTAGAGGGATGATAGAAAGATTGAAGATAGCCAAGGCAAGAGGATCCCAGTATTCAATCAGTAATCTGAAGCACTGATGGGGATCCAACTGTCTCTTAGATTTCCTCCAGTGGCTAGACTTTGGGAAGTGCAGTGGCACTATTTTCCCAGGCATATGGGGTCTGGATAGATTTTGAGAGATATAATGATAATACTGGAGAAGGAAATGGCAACCCACTCCAGTATTCTTGCCTGGAGAATCCCATGGACAGAGGAGCCTGGCAGGCTACAGTTCATGTGGTCACAGAGTCAGACACAACTGAGTGTCTGAACTGAACTGAGGATAGCTCCTGGCCCTGGTTAGTGAAATAATTTTAAGCCAAACAGATTAATTAAGTGACCAAGAACTGAAGCCAGAGACTTACTCTCAGCAGAGTTAAGACAAGATCTATGGTTTTCATAGACTTACCACTAATGAAGGATGCTCACTCTATGTAGGGCAAAGAACATTAATAAATCCATAGCTACACTGAGGAGTCCCAAAACTTTAAATATCTGGTCTTTCATAGTTAAAATCAAAGGACCAGAGTCACGTCCTCTAAACTTTCATTCCAGGCATAAATTCATTACAAGTTTTCACTCATTGAACATTTTGCCTATAAGAAGGAAAGTAAGAAGGAAAGTAAGAAGGAAGAGTGGCAAGCTGATGCATCATCAGATATTACATAATGAAGAAGATATAGCAATAGCAATTCCCTGATGATAGCAATTCCCTGATGACAGCAATTAGAACAAAGATAATGAGAGAGATTTAATCAGGGACCATGCTGACTACTGGAGTGGTCCAGAGTCTTGGAAGTGTTGTCTGCATCACATACCATCAGCTTCACATCAGAGTCAGTTTCAGTTCTAGGTCTCCAGGTATTTCAGAGGCCCACTCAGGTATGGAAGCCTTTTTTTTAAAGGGGAAATATGATTCTACGAGGCAATACTTTTATATTTGGTAGCATACCAACTTTGTTTGAAAGTACCTGATAGGCTCTCTTCCATCTGGGCTGTAGCCTTATAGCCTCTGAAAGCTATCTTTTCCAATAAACATAGTCTCCTGGCTGTTAATTGTGGTACTTTATATTGTTCCCTGGGAGCTCACTGTGTAAAGATTTTTCAGTCAGGTACTCATTTTTCTTTAGAGGCTTAATGAGAATTTAACAATAATATAAAATATCTCCCTTGACTAGAAGGAGTTCATCTAACCCTGGGCCAAAAATTATGGATTTCTAGTATTTATTTCTAAGGGTGACTATTTGTTTTCCAAAATGTGTAGATCTTACATTTAATAGAACAATGGGTATGAATTGAGTCAAAAAAAAAAAAAAGATTGAAAGCCTCAGAGAGTTTTACCAATTGAGTTTTGATAATGACACTGGTTCTTTCTACTAAACCAGAAAATTGAGGCTAATAAGCACAATGGAAATGCTGTATAGTATGCCAGATTTCACAAACAACATTTGAAATGTGTCCAGTGAAATGGCTACCTTTGACACTATGTAATTCCAAGGGAATTTCCTAAGTAAGAATTATCTTTTCCAACCATATTTTGGTCACTGCCAAGTGACTCATCTGCAAGAAAAGGCTTCCATGCATTGGGAATTTGTGCAAATTGTCTCCAGAATATATTTGTATCTTTGAGAGGAAGACAGCTGAATAAAATACAGTTAGCAGTTAGCAAAGGGACCTGGAATCAAAGAAAGTGGTTTTGAGAAGTATGACTAAGCTTTCCTAAGTTATACCTAGGTCAGATCTGACACCTCTGACATATTTTGGCTGCTGTTGTGGAAGGTTTCCAAAAGTATTGTTTTCCCCAAATATTTTTTATCAGTATCCCCAGTATGGTTTCTTGAGTGACTGCAGAACAGCTCTTTGGCCCCTAACAAAGCCCAGTGTCTTACTTGAGTTTGGACAAATTGAAGTTTATCCCTTAAGACCTCATGTCCTTAGTGTGCTGGTGAGTGAGGAAGTGTAGGTTGTCCCTGAGGCTTGCTTCCTCAATGGGAAAACATAGCAAATGTTTGTCAACATATTGGCATGGAGCAGAGTCATGAGCAAAATATACATGAGCCAAATCTTTGTTCAATATCTGTGAAAAATAAGTGCGGCTTTCCATGAAGCTCTGAGACACAAAGTAAATTGACATCTTACCCACATAAAGGAAAACAGGTACTGACTATCTGGATGTATATGGAACGAGTCGCCAGTCCAGGTTCAATGCACAATACTGGATGCTTGGGGCTGGTGCACTGGGATGACCCAGAGGGATGGTATGGGGAGGAAGGAGGGAGGAGGGTTCAGGATGGGGAACACATGTATACCTGTGGCGGATTCATTTCGATATTTGGCAAAACCAATACAATATTGTAAAGTTTAAAAAAAAAAAAAAAAAGCACTACATAAATCTCTGTTAAAAGCTGTGGGCTTCCCTAGTGGCTCAAATGGTAAAGAATCTGCCTGCAGTGTGGGAGACCAGGGTTCGATCCCTGGGTTGGGAAGATCCCCTGGAAGAGGGCATGGCAACCCACTTCAGTATTCTTGGAGAATTTCATGGACTGAAGAGCCTGGAGAGCTACAGTCCATGGGGTCGCGAAGAGTCAGACATGATTGATCAAACACACGTATAAAAAACTACGTGTTTGGAAGGATTAACTTGAGAATAGTATGAGGGATGGGGAGCACAGGGAGATGTGGTATGACTATATTGTTTATGGCTCGAAGATCTTGAATGAAATGGCTGCTTGCATTATGAAGTTTGTATACGGGAAGGACTGATGTGTTACAGAGACTTGGTTATGGGATTATGAGGCCCCTTTAGGGGTATGCCTTGGCAAGGGGACACAGTTTTTCTAGGGCTTCAGGTCCGAGAAGGTTTTGCTTCAAGGGAGGCAAAGATTTACTAGGATCTGTTGTTCTTCAGTCACTAAGACCTGCCTGACTCTTTGCAAACCTGCGGACTACAGTACACGAGGTCTGTGTCCTTCATTGTCTGCTGGAGTTTGCTCAAACTCAGGTCGATTAAGTCAGTGCTATCCAAACATTTCATCCTCTGTCACCCCATGGACTATAGCCCGCCAGCATCCTTTGTCCATGGGATTTCCCAGACGAGAATACTGAAGTGGATTGCCATTTCCTTCTCCAGGTGATCTTTCCATTCCAGGGATCAAGTCCAGGGAATGAAGCACAGATTTTTATTTGTAGGAAGGAACTTAGAAACAGTCTCTGAATGTGAAGTAATGTTTGATTCACAGATCTTTTGGGTTTCATGAGTTCATTGGGAGACTTCAGTAAATCAATTGAAATAGGCTTCCCTCTCTATTTGCTTAGTTTCAGACCTTTTAGCTTCTAACTATACACACAAAAAGACCAGTTTTGGAATTTCAAAAACTCCCTGTTGTGGCCAGATCAATTTTATGCCATGAAGTGATGGGACCAGATGCCATGATCTTGGTCTTTCGCATGATGAGTTTTAAACCAGCTTTTTCACTAACCTCTTTCACTTTCATCAAGAGGCTCTTTACTTCCTTTTCGCTTTCTGCCCTAAGGGTGGTGTCATCTACATAACTGAGATTATTGATGTTTCTCCTGACAATCTTAATTCCACCTTGTGATTCATCCAGCCCTGCATTTTGCCTGATACACTCTGCATATACTTTAAGCATGGTGACAATATACAGTCTTGATGTACTCCTTTTTGCATTTTGAGCAAGTTTATTTTTCCATGTCTGGTTCTAACTTTTGCTTCTTGATCTACACACAGGTTTCTCAGGAGGCAGGTAAGGTGGTCTGATAGTCCCCTGATATTCCCATCTCTTTAAGAATTTTCCAGTTTGTTGTGGTCCACAAAGTCAAACTGGAGGAGGAAATGGAAACCCATTTCATTATCCTTACCTGGAGAATCCCATGGACAGAGGAACCTGGTGGGCTACAGTCCACGGGATCGCAAAGATTTGGACACAACTGAACAACTAACAAACACACACACACACACACACACACACAGAGTAAAAGGCTTTAGTGTAGTCTATGAAGCAGAGGTAGTTTCCCTCCCCACCCCCCCGGAATTTCCTTGCTTTTTCTGTGATCCAACAAATGTTGGCAATTTTATCTCTAGTTCCTCTGCCTTTTCTAAATCCAGCTTACACATCTGGAAGTTCCCAGTTCACATACTGTTGAAGCCTATCTTGGAGAATTTTGAGTATTACTTCCTTAACATGTGCAATGAGTGTAATTGTGTGGTAGTTTGAATACTCTTTGGCATTGCCCTTCTTTGGGATTGGAATGAAAACATCTTTTCCAATCCTGCAGCCACCACTGTTTAATGACATAGTTCTTTCCAAAAGGTCAAAAATAATTTTTCTTCTTTTTATTGCTTTAATACTTTAGGTTCAGGAAATCTTGAATATGTTTAAATTTTAATGAGAAGAAGTCATATTAAACTTTTAAAATTGTATTTCTTAAAACTAGAGGCTTTAGGGACTTCCCTGGTGGTTCTGTGGCTAAGACTCTGCTCTCCCAATGCAGAGGGCTCAGATTTGATCCCTGGTCAGGGAACTAGATCCCATATGCTAAAGGCTTTATACTCTTGGATAAGAGGGAGGGTATGGGGAGGGAGGAGAGAGGAGGGTTCAGGATGGGGAACATATGTATACCGGTGGCAGATTCATTTAGATATTTGGCAAAACTAATACGATAATGTAAAGTTTAAAAATAAAATAAAATTTAAAAAAAGAAAAAAAAAGAATAAAATAAAAGGAAAAATAACAATAAAAATAAAAATTACTATGTCATATCACAACAGCTGTTAGACTCTCAGATTAGAAAGAGACTATAAAGTTTATTTAGGGTGAAGACATAAAATTCAATAATCCAATGTCAGATTTTTCTGGCATTTTAGATATAGAAAACATTGTAAAGATATGACATCTATATCTTAAAATTTTAAGATTGCATTTATTAAAATAATAAGCCTAGGTATATAATAAGTCTTCATTATACAATGAACTTTAGCTTAATATTAATAAGCATCCTGAAACCTCTTTTTATATCTTGAGCCAAAATTTAAGAACAACAAGCTTTACTCAAGTCTGAGATCAGGAAATGATTTAAGAGGAAATGTGTAAGCACTGTGCAGTGACTTTATAAGGAGAAAATAGCATCAAACCAACATAAATGTTTCTCTCACAATTTAACTTCTCCTAAGGAAAAGTGACTTGTTTTCATATATAACATGAAAAAACAAAGCATTAGAAATTTTAGGACAGAAATCTATGAATGAATATGAGTTCAGTTCAGCTCAGTTCAGTCACTCAGTCATGTCTGACTCTTTGTGACCCCAGGAATTGCAGCACGCCAGGCCTCCCTGTCCATCACCAACTCCCAGAATTTACTTAAATTCATGTCCATCGAGTCGGTGATGCCATCCAGCCATCCTCTGTCATCCTCTTCTCCTCCTGCCCTCAATCCCTCCCAGCATCAGAGTCTTTTCCAATAAGTCAACTCTTCTCATGAGGTGGCCAAAGCATTGGAGTTTCAGCTTTAGCATCAGTCCTTCCAGTGAACACCCAGGGCTGATCTCCTTTAGAATGGACTGGTTGGATCTCCTTGCAGTCCAAGGGACTCTCAAGAGTCTTCTCCAACACCACAGTTCAAAAGCATCATTTCTTCAGCGCTCAGCTTTCTTCACAGTCCAACTCACATCCATACATGACCACTGGAAAAACCATAGCCTTGTCTAGACAGACCTTTGTTGGCAAAGTAATGCCTCTGCTTTTTAATATGCTGTCTAGGTTGGTCATAACTTTCCTTCCAAGGAGTAAGCGTCTTTTAATTTCATGGCTGTGATCACCATCTGCAGTGATGAACTCTAAAAAAATAATTTTTGAGGCTAGATTCTAACTCTGTTCTTTTAAGACTTATTCTCAAAGTATTTTCAAATTCTTCAGAAAAGGCTCAAGTTCCTATAATAATCATTTGCTAATGTACCTAGGTTATGTAAAAAAAGACTACCTTGACAGTAATTAGCTTTTTTACTTTGCCTAGATCTTGTCAAATTCTATGTATGCCCTGTTTCATTTTATGTCTATGGTCTCACCATGCTCTAAAACTGAAAGTAAAATAAATTATATTTTCCCCTATCTCCTCTACTATTTCATCCATCACAACTTGAGTGACTTGAAAATAAAATATACTAGATCATTTCCCAATAACATTTCCCAAGCTATGAAATTCTTAATAAGGTGTAAAACTTTCTGCCCTAAGTACATTATTTAACTTGTAGAAAGTTAACATAAGGATCTGAATTTATCCAAAACTTCCTGGAAACCTATCTGGAGCCATTTTGCAAGGCTGTCTCTAATGGCTTGACTTTTACACTTTATTCATATCATTATCAGCCTGATACCAGACCAGAAATATCAGTTTCTTAAAGGGGCATTCTTAATCTAATTGGCAACTTACAGTTCTGACTCTATTCTCCTTAGTTAAATGAGAGTCAATAATATGCTCATTCTTGATTTAAAGATGCATCATTCAGGCAATTTTGTGACTTTTCTGTTCAGTGTGTTAATGTCTGAAATAATTCTGTTATTCTTGTCACATATGCCTAAGCCTGAATTTCTAAAATATATGCTGGAAAATACCATATTCTGGGGTTGTAATTTGCAAACTTGTGAAAAGAAGACAAATACTATAGCAATTTTTCTATTAACTATTTTAAATATTTATTACTGCTATTAAATATAATAAAAAAAATAATAAAAGGAATTGATGCAAAAAAAGCTAAGTAAAGCACTTTTGAAAAAAAATGAAAAATAAATATTTAAAGGAAAACATGAAAATTCTGATGAAAATAACCATGTTACAAAGGAAAATATTATAGATAACATAGAATACACATAATTTTAATGGATTTAGATTCATAAACTTGTCTGTATATTCTTTTGGGTGTTTGATGTATACAAAAACATCTTCTGGAAATAATATCAAATATGTTTTTTCTTATCTAACTCAAAAGGCTTTTTTTTTTTTTTTAATTTTCTTACATTATACTGGAAAGGCCCTATAGGAAAATGTTGAATAGAAGTAGTACTAGTAGATTTTGTTGTTAATTTCAAGGTCAAAATGATTCAAAAAAATTTGATATTTGCTGTATGAGTCAATGAAGTGGTTTATATCATTAAAAGTTTTCCTTTAAGTGCAACTTACTTTTGATTCATTACCAACCATATATTTCATACTTTTATTTTTTTATTCATTTCTCTTTCACATACTTTTCTATATTTGGTTGTTAATATTTTCTTACAATTTATGTAAATATCTTTAAGAGAGACAATGGCCATTAATTTTCCTTCCCTGTATCATCCTTCCCAGGTTTTGTATAAGTGTTATATTTGCCTCATTAAAATACCTGGAAGACATGATCTCTTTTTCCATTCTCTAGTGACAGTCTTTTTATTTTAGTTTAAATATTTTCTACTTATGTTTTCAAATCACTGCTATATTAAAGAATATTAATATTAATGATAATTATTTTCGCATCTACTAAACACCTAGCTGTGATCCATCAATCTAAAGATATCTGTAGTACCTGGTGGTCTGTTTCTAATGTTTGTTTTTCTCCCTGTAACTTCTTTATAAGTTTGCTACTTTTCTTTAATGTCAAGTGCTGTATGCACATACACAAGAAATAAAAGAATCTAAATAAGGTTATCTCTTTCTAGTGAGAATTTATTTTGACTGTTTGTTGGCATTTACATTAGAAAATCAACTTAATTCAATTGGAGATTTCATTGATTCAAATCTAAGTTTCAGCCTTTGTATTATCTTGTCTATTTCCAGTTTCTCTGACTTCTACTAGGATATAGTTCTTCAGAAGTTCAGTTGAAAGTCCATTAATTTGCCAGAGTTCCCTGTTTTTGTATGCCCTTAAATTCAAATTATTATCTTTCAAGCTCTGTTTAACTTCTAAACATACTATAACTATTTTTTACTCACCTAGCACATTTCAGTTCAGTTCAGTTCAGTTCAGTCACTCAGTCGTGTCCGACTCTTTGCGACCCCATGAATCGCAGCACACCAGGCCTCCCTGTCCATCACCAACTCCCGGAGTTTACTCAAACTCATGTCCATCGAGTCGGTGATGCCATCCAGCCATTTCATCTTCTGTCGTCCCCTTCTCCTCCTGCCCCCAATCCCTCCCAGCATCAGAGTCTTTTCCAATGAGTCAACTCTGCATGAGATGGCCAAAGTACTGGAGTTTCAGCTTTAGCATCAGTCCTTCCAGTGAACACCCAGGACTGATCTCCTTTAGAGAGGACTGGTTGGATCTCCTCGCAGTCCAAGGGACTCTCAAGAGTCTTCTCCAGCACCACAGTTCAAAAGCATCAATTCTTCAGTGCTCAGCTTTCATTATAGTCTAACTCTCACATCCATACATGACCACTGGAAAAACCATAGCCTTGATGAGCACATTTAGGAATCAGCAAATAACCACTAAGGGAAAACTGGCACACAATAGTGGCCATACCTGAACTTTCCTGCCCTATGGTCCCACATGGCCCTCCAGTTCTGACTACTTTTGAGGAAAATATCCATTCTTCCACCAAGCCACGTAGTACCAGCAGAAGTTCTGCTTAGTTCCCAAGTTATTAGCTTTTTAGGTTCTCAGACTCCTACTTGATGTTGTTTATAGTTGGTAGAAACCTTAATGAGGAAAGAAAATATTGTGTGCAATTTTGAGCTGACTTTCATGAGTTTACCTTTATTCTAGGATCTTATTCTTTCAGATCCTAGCTGCCTTATTCTAGCTGCCTGGAATATAAGTATATTCCAGTAGTTATTTTGATATTTTATGCAACTTTTTTCTGGTGTTCCTGGTGAGGGGTTTAGTTAGCAACAAGTTATTGCATTGTAATGGGAAGTATAATACTCCATGTAACTTTCTATCTTGAAATATGTCATTTATTTCCTTATTAATGTTATGCATCTAATAGAGTTTCATTTTTTAATTTTTTAAGAATTTATTATCAGAGCACATACTTGAGTCTGCTGGTCTTATCATGCATGTATATTGAGAGTGTTCTATATATAACATATGTATCTTAATGTCTTTATTGTGAAATAGCCTATAATATTATTAGATATAAGAGCCAAAAATAAGTATCATGGATTTTATGAAATCCTAAAACTTAATGAAGCACAAGCTGGAATCAAGATTACTGGAAGAATTATCAATAACCTCAGATATGAAGAAGACACCACCCTTATGGCAGAAAGTGAAGAAAAACTAAAGAGCCACTTGAAGAAAGTGAAAGTGGAGAGTGAAAAAGTTGGCTTAAAGCTCAACATTCAGAAAATGAAGATCATGGCATCCGGTCCTATCACTTCATGGAAAATGGATGGGGATACAATGGAAACAGTGGCTGACTTTATTTTTGGGGGCTCCAAAATCACTGCAGACGGTGCCATCAGTCATGAAATTAAAAGACACTTACTCCTTGGAAGGAAAGTTATGAACAAACTATACAGCATATTAAAAAGCAGAGACATTACTTTGCTAACAAAGGTCTATCTAGTCAAGGCTATGGTTTTTCCAGTAGTCATGTACGGATGTGAGATTTGAACTATAAAGAAAGCTGAGCCTGAAGAACTGATGCTGTTGGAGAAGACTCTTGAGAGTCCCTTGGACTGCAAGGAGATCCAACCAGTCCATCCTAAAGGAGATCAGTCCTGGGTGTTCATTTGTAGGACCGATGTTGAAGTTGAAACTCCAATACTTTGGCTACTTGATGCAAAGAGTTGACTCATTGGAAAAGACCCTGATGCTGGGAAAGATTGAGGCCAAAGGAGAAGGGGGTGGCAGAGGATGAGGTGGTTGGATGGCATTACGGACTCAATGGACATGTGTTTGGGTAAACTCCGGGAGTTGGTGATGGACAGGAAGGCCTGGCGTGCTTGTGGTCCATGGGGTCGCAAAGAGTCAGACATGACTGAGCGACTGAACAGAGTTTTTTACATAATTATATATTTATGTTTTTGTTTAATGAATTGGGTTCAGAATATGAGTCAACAATCTACTGTCAAATTTTTGTCAGTCTTTTTCCAAATGACATTATATGATTTCTTGCAGTAAAAATCACCTACTTATATAAAACATTTACTAAAACCTCACAAGAATAGTAATTTAGAAACATATAATTAAATGGTCAAACAATGTCAAATTGATTAAATTAACATTTAACTAGTAATTCATTTTAGGGAGGTTATGTTTGTAATTTACCATTTCTCACTGTTTTCAAGTTTATTAGCTCCTAATAAATACAGATAACCTATCTTTTAAATTTCTTTAAAGTGAGAAAAATTTACAATTCACTTATTGCTTCTTAAAACAAATCATTTAACCCCAAATGGATTTTCTGACATATTAATAATAATGGACATTAGGAGAGAAGCTTAAATTTAAAACTAAACTTTGTATGTAGTTCTGAACAATTGGTGGCACTTTATAAACCCCATCTTTTTGTGCTTTTTGTGTGTGGTTTGCAGACTGTCAGAAACTAGCCATTTGCTGACACCTCAAAGTGATATGGACTCTGGTAGCTCTGAAGAATTCTATCAGGCTGTGCACCATGCTGAGCAAACATTCAGAAAAATGGAAAGTTATTTGAAGCAACAGCAACTCTGTGATGTTATCCTGATTGTTGGGAACCGAAAAATACCTGCACATAGGTATAGTAATCTGTCTTTATCTGAAATATGAAGTCATATGTTTATAATGATGGTCTAGTATATAGATTTCAAAATACTCTACAAGTAGAGAAGTAAGCATCCATGTTTTTAAGGACGTTTGGATAATTTTCTTGGTGAGAGTTATAATGCCATGTTAAGTCATCTTTTTAAGAAGTAAAGCAAATATAAATAGTTCAGAAATAAAGCTTCTAATAAGGTTGAAAAATACCCCATTTTATTGACTCATTACTGAGTCATACTAATTGGGAATCAATTTTGACTTAGGAGTATGTACCTAAGCTCTGAAATGTGCTTTATATTTATATTTGACTTAGGAGTATGTACCTAAGCTCTGAAATATGAGATATGCTTTTCTGTCAAAATTGAAAGAAAGTCATATTATTTTTGGTATACACTGTCTATTTCAACTAGGAAATTAACTGTGATATCACAGGAAATTCATAGTGATACTTTTATTTTAAATGTATTAAAATTTCCTTAATTTGTGACATACTGATACTATTTCTAAGGCCCAATATATTCAAAGGTTAATGTATTTTTAAATATTCCTTAGTATTTATTTATAAATAATAATTCTAAGTTACATGAACTAGATATCTGATTATTTGTGTCCTATTTATATGCTATTAGTTTATTTCTGAAAATTCATTAAATTTGATGTTGAATTTTTCCTCAATTTTTCTATTTATTTTTTGAAATTTTTATGAGAAAAGAATTTTAATATTAATTTTTGATACTGATTATTTTAAATAGTTGAATATATGGACAAATTGCCTTAGGCTACCTTGACATATGCCATTTAATACCATTAATACCGATGAATAAATAGAAAACAATAAACTATGTAAAATAAATATTTACAATGTGCCTCTCTTTCCCATATTTTTAAACTTATATTGCATTATCTAGATAATATATATGCACCTAAGTGCAAACTATTAAAAGAATTCCAAAATATAAGGCTATATTTCTATTATCATAAGAATGTTAAATCACGGACATTGCATTTAAACCAATACACTAAAAATGCATAGGAAAGAACATTTGACATTAAATAATTAATCTAGATCTTATGGGGTTCAATTCATCAATTAACTATGAAAGCAATTCTAATAATACAATTGTGATAGTCACTAAATCATGTCCAATTCTTTGTGACCCCAAGGACTGAAGCTTGCCAGGCTCCTCTGTCCATGGATTTCTCCAGGCAAGAACACTTGAGTGGGTTGCCATTTCCTTCTCCAATAATACAATATTCACACTTATTTTGCAAGCACTTCTATGAAATTGCATTATCATTACCAATAGAACAATTGTATTATCATTATTATTGAGACAGTGTTGCAATATTGTGACAAATATGTAGATTATTCTAACCTATCATCTAAATAGCAACTAGATAAAAATTCTGTTAACAAGTAATTTTAATTTCATAATGTAGCTAAGTTTATTTTAATTACCCACTAGTTTAATATATATATATATATATGTATTTGTTCAAGAAGACAGAGGGAATCACTTCAAAAGTATGTAAACAGATTAAATTCTCATTAATTTTTAAAAACAGAGCTTTATATAATTTTAATAATCTTATTTTATAGACTTTTATTGGTACTAATTTAGTATTTCTCATTTGAAGCAATTTTAACCAGTATATTGGGCAATCCCCCATATTAATTATATTCTGTTTTTTTCCATATTATTCTTCTTATATAGACTGTTAATATTATTTTCTAAATAATTTGGTAAATTATGCATTTATTTTATAACAAATATGACTAAAACATAAGTTTGTTTATTGGTTTAGATTACTGGAAAATATATCTTAGCAATGTATTATTTATATGAACAATATTCTAAACATTTACATATATTATGTATTTAGCAGGTATGAAATTTGATATATTATGTCAGTTATCTACATTTTTCTTAATATAAGAAAAATTTACCCTATTCACTAAATTTATTTAAATTAGGATTTATATTTTCTCACTCTGTGGTTTAAAACTTTAGTACTATGCTTTCAGTAAGTACATATCTAAGTTAAACATATATTAACAAATATGTGGGAAAATGTTTATGGGAAGCTTGAAAAAGGCAAGCACTGTTTTTAATAATTGCAAGTATATTACACCTCCATGTTTATACTTTTGTAAAACAAAATGACTATAATCAATGCAGAATTAGATCTTTGATTTAAAAAAATAATAATCTTAGTAGTAGTAATAAATGAATGGATTTTTAAGTTATACTGTTATATTTTGATTAACACAATTGAATATTGTCTTTGGACAAAATATGTATAATGTCTCAATCATTAGCAGTGAATAATATGGGACTAATAAGGTAAGTTCAAATAATAGAAAAAGAAACAATTTGCATTAAGATCTCCTATTCTGCCTGATAAGATTGAAGTTAAATGTCATAGTCATTCACAAAGATATGTGTTTTCTTTCATATTAATTGTCTTGTCATTTGAAACTTTCAAATCAATTCCCATTTAAGTTAACAGATTATGACCATTACTGACTTCCCATAAAATCTTTAGCTTATGTGATGGCTATATTGTATATATATATTTAACCTGATGTAAGTTGCAACTATTTATTAATGAAATGCCATGTCTTTATAGGTGTATTTAGATTATTGTTAGGCATATTTTTAAGTAGATTAGCTCTGAAAGGCTAACAGTACTTAAGATAACCATTAATATATTTTCAGAATTAAAAATAATTAAAATCTTGATTTTATCTGTGGTTTAATTTCTCAAAGAAATTCTAAAATACAGACTTCTTGTAAATGGTCTTGCTTAATTGTTTAGCAACTACCAAAACAAACATTTGAAGGTAAAACTCCGAATTTTAAATATAGGAATTTTTCTTAGGTAGGCTGCCTATAATTAGGGATGTCAGATGCTGAAAATTAGACTGGCAAGATCAATATTAATAATTTAGACAGTCAAATTTTCAAAAGTAAAAGAATTAAGAAGTTTTCATGGCTTACTCTCTCATGATATACAAGTATATAATGAAATATGGTTAAGCTTTTGAAAGTTTTTTTCTCCCTTTAGCCATCATTAAGAATAAGTGCCTTAGACATAAGTAAATGAAAAAATCTTAAACAGCTAACTTCCTGTGAGTTGGAAATAATGGCACTTTTAATTTTTTGTGCATAGAAAAAGTGTGGAAGAATCTAAAACACAGTCAACAATCTTTGTTCTTGGGAAGTAAGGCTCCTAGGCACGATAAAGGAGGCACTGGAATTATTTCTAATATATAAACATGTATATGCTTTGAACGTCTTAGTATGAACATTTCTGCTGCTGCTGCTAAGTCGCTTCAGTCATTGTCTGACTCTGTGCGACCCCATAGACTGAAGCCCACCAGGCTCCCCCGTCCCTGGGATTCTCCAGGCAAGAACACTGGAGTGGGTTGCCATTTCCTTCTCCAATGAACATTTCAAGATCAAATAAATTCTTAAGTGAAAAATAAAATGATATATGATAGAGAAGAAAGGATCTTGCTCTATAGACCAAAATATTGGGTATCTCAGGAAGCAACATATTCTATTTTCATTTTCCTGCAGGGACTTCCCTGGTGGCTCAGACGGTAAAGAATCTGCCAAAATGTGGAAGACCCAGGTTTGATCCCTGGGTTGGGAAGATACCCTGTAGAAGGGAGTGGCAACCCACTCCAGTATTTTTGCCTGGAGAAGTCCATGGACAGAAGAGCCTAACAGCTACAGCCCATGGGGTTGCAAAGAGTAGGACACAACTTAGTGACTAGCACTTTGACAGTGTATTTATTTATTTCAAGAATATATTTATTACTCTAATGTTCTTTACTGAGCACTAGTATTATGGAAATAGTTGAGGCTAAAAGGGGGAATTGCTATATTTAGAAACATGTTTAATTTCATAAGTAACTTAGATATTAATACTCAAGAGTAGGCAAAGAGTAATGGTTATCTTCACTGATGGAAAGTTAGTTTATAGATATTCTTTGATGGGAGCAGAATAAATTATAATAGTCCTGTACAAACTTCAGAAAAAAAAAAAGAAAGATCCTAGTGCCTGCTGGCTTTGGTAACTCTAGACAACTCCCATTGCACTAGGCTCTGGAAGTGCTCCTGTGGACACAGGATGCCTATGAGGCCCCCTCAACCCAGACTGGGTTCCTTGAACCCAGGCTTCTGGTTGGCCCAACCAGGCCAACTACCAGAGATCCAGGCTTTTATCCTTCCCAATGTTGGGCCATCCACTTGTGCCACCAGGTTCCAGTGCCAGGCTTGCCCCTGTGGATCCAAAATTTAAGTTGGTTCCCATGGATCCAGGCTTCCCTTGCAGCTCAGCTGGTAAAGAATTCTCCTGCAATTCAGGGAGACCTGAGTTTGATCCCTGGGTTGGGAAGATCCCCTGGAAAAGGGAAAGGCCATGCACTCCAGTTTTCTGGCCTGGAGAATTCCATGGACTGTATAGTCCACGGGGATGTGAAGAGTTGGATACTACTGAGCGACTCTCATTTTCACTTGCGCTTGGATCCAGGCTGTCTGCTGTCTCTGCAATAGAAACTTGCTCTGGCAGAACAAACCTTCAGACTGGTCTGAAAGTTCTCATCTTACAAGCAGAATCTGGTGGTTCCAAGTTCAAGGCTTACTCTACTGCCACGCCAGCCACAAGAATAATCCAGTACTGCAATATGCTGGTGTATTAATCACTCTGTTATTATATATGTATATATATATATACATTAGAAGACAAAAGTGTTCAAAATAACTATAGCTACAATAATTAGTTAATAAATACACAGCGTAACAACAGGTGAATTGTGACACCAAAACAAAAAAGTGGGAGTAAAAGGTCAGAGTATTCTTATGAAAATGAAATTATCAGCATAAAATAGACTTAGTTTTATAGGATATTTTATGCAAATTTCATGATAATCATAAAGAAAACTTACAACAGATACACAAAGTAAAAAAGAAAGGAATCAAAACATAACACTAGAAAATCATCAGTCCCCAAGTAAAGATAGCAAAAAAGGAAGGAAGAAACAAGGAATCAGCAAAACAGTCAGAAAACAATACAATGACATTATAAATCCTTCAGTTCAATTCAGTTCAGTTGCTCAGTCACATTTGACTCTTTGCGACCCCATGAATCACAGCACTCCAGGCCTCACTGTCCATCACCAGCTCCTGGAGTTGACCCAAATCCATGTCCATAGAGTCAGTGATGCCGTCCAGCCATCTCATCCTCTGTCGTCCCCTTCTCCTCCTGCCCCCAATCCCTCCCAGCATCAGGGTCTTTTCCAATAAGTGAACTCTTTGCATGAGGTGGCTGATGTACTGGAGTTTCAGCTTCAGCCTCAGTCCTTCCAGTGAACACCCAGGTCTGATCTCCTTTAGAATGGACTGGTTGGATCTCCTTGCAGTCCAAGGGACTCTCAAGAGTCTTCTCCAGCACCACAGTTCAAAAGCATCAATTCTTTGACACTCAGCTTTCGTTACAGTCCAACTCTCATATCCATACATGACCACTGGAAAAACCATAGCCTTGACTAGATGGACTGTTGGCAAAGTAATGTTTCTGCTTTTCAATATGCAGTCTAGGTTGGTCATAACTTTCCTTCCAAGAAGTAAGCATCTTTTTTTTTTTTTAATTAAATTTAATTTAATGCCTGAAATCACCATATGCAGTGATTTCGGAGCCCAAAAAAATAAAGTCTGACACTGTTTCCACTGTTCACCCATCGATTTCCCATGAAGTGATGGGATCAGATGCCATGATCTTAGTATTCCGAATGTTGAGCTTTAAGCCAACTTTTTCACTCTCCTCTCACTTTCATCAAGAGGCTTTTTAGTTCCTCTTCACCTTCTGCCATAAGGGTGGTGTCATCTGCATATCTGAAGTTATTGATATTTCTCCCAGCAATCTTGATTCCAGCTTGTGCTTCTTCCAGCCCAGTGTTTCTCATGATGTACTCTGCATATAAGTTAAATAAGCAGGGTGACAATATACAACCTTGACAAACTCCTTTTCCTATTTAGAACCAGTCTGTTGTTCCATGTCCAGTTCTAACTGTTGCTTCCTAAACTGCATTTAGGTTTCTCAATAGGCAGATCAGGTGGTCTGGTATTCCCATCTCTTTCAGAATTTTCCACAGTTTATTGTGATCCACACTGTCAAAACATTGGCATAGTCAATAAAGCAGAAATAGATGTTTTTCTGGAACACTCTTGCTTTTTTCATGATCCAGAGGATGTTGGCAATTTGATCTCTGATTCCTCTGCCTTTTCTAAAACCAGCTTGAACATCTGGATTTCATGTATTACTGAAGCCTGGCTTGGAGTATTTTGAGCATTACTTTACTAGCGTGTGAGATGAGTGCATTGTGCGCTAGTTTGGGCATTTTTTGGCATTGCCTTTCTTTGGGATTGGAATGAAAACCGATCTTTTCCACTCCTGTGGCCACCACTGAGTTTTCCAAATTTACTGGCATATTGAGTGCAGCACTTTCACAGCATCATCTTTTAGGATTTGAAATAGCTCAACTGGAATTCCATCACCTCCACTAGCTTTGTTCGTAGTGATGCTTTCTAAGGCCCACTTGACTTCACATTCCAGTATATCTGGCTCTAGGTGAGTGATCACACCATTGTGATTATCTTGGTTGTGAAGATCTTTTTTGTACAGTTCTTCTGTGTATTATTGCCACCTCTTCTTAATATCTTCTGCTTCTCTTAGGTCCATACAATTTCTGTCCTTTTTTGAGCCCATCTTTGTATGAAATGTTCCCTTGGTATCTCTAATTTTCTTGAGGATATCTCTAGTCTTTCCCATTCTGTTGTTTTCCTCTATTTCTTTGTATTGATCGCTGAGGAAGGCTTTCTTATCTCTCCTTGCTATTCTTTGGAACTCTGCATTCAGATGCTTATATCTTTCCTTTACTCTTTTGCTTTTAGCTTCTCTTCTTTTCACAGCTATTTCTAAGGCCTCCCCAGAGAGCCATTCTGCTTTTTTTGCATTTATTTTCCATGGTGATGATCTTGATCCCTATCTCCTGTACAATGTCATGAACCTCATTCCATAGTTCATCAGGCACTCTATCTATCAGATCTAGGCCCTTAAATCTATTTCTCACTTCCACTGTGTAGTCATAAGGGATTTGATTTAGGTCATACCTGAATGGTATAGTGGTTTCCCCTACTTTCTTCAATTTAAGTCTGATTTTGGCAATAAGGCGTTCATGATCTGAGCCACTGTCAGCTCCCGGTCTTGTTTTTGCTGACTCTATAGAGCGTCTCTATCTTTGGCTGCAAAGAATTTAATCAATCTGTTTTCAGTGTTGACCATCTGGTGATGTCCATGTGTAGAGTCTTCTTTTGTGTTGTTGGAAGAGGCTGTTTGCTATGACCAGTGCATTTTCTTGGCAAAACTCTATTAGTCTTTGCTCTGCTTCATTCTGTACTCCAAGGCCAATTTCGCCTGTTACTCCAGGTATTACTTGACATCTTACTTTTGAATTTCCATCCCCTATAATGAACAGGACATCTTTTTCAGGTGTTATCAGTAATTATTCTAAATATAGTTGGATTAAACTCTTTAATACAAAGGCATAGAGTGCCTGAATGACTTAAAAACTAAGACCCAATTATATTCTGTCTACAAGAGACTCAGCTTTAAGAACACACATAGTCTAAAAGTAAATGGATAGAAAAAGTTTTTCCAAGCAAACAAATGTAAAAAGATCACAGTAGCTATGGTTATTTCATACAGAATAGACTTTAAGCCAAAAATCGTAACAAGAGACAAAGATGGTCACTATATAGTGATAGAAGTGTCAATTCATCAATAGAATATGACAGTTATAAAAGTATTATGGTAATCCTTTCACAGTATATATATGTATCACATTCACACATTATATAACAACAGTGGGCTTCATAGGTAGCTCAGCCGGTAAAGAAATCACCTACAATGCAGGAGAATCTTGTTTGACTCCTAGGTTGGGAAGATTCTCTGCAGAAGGGATAGGCTACCCACTCCAGTGTTCTTGAGCTTGCCTGGTGACTCAGATGTTAAAGAATCTGCCTCCAATGGGAGAGACCTGGGTTCGATCCCTGGGTAAGGAAGATTTCCTGGAGGAGGGCATGGCAACCCAGTCAAGTATTTTTGCCTGGAGAATTCTCATGGACTGAGAAGCCTGGTGGGCTGCAGTCCATGTGGTCACAAAGAGTCGAACACGACTGAGAGACTAAGCACAGCACAGCACATATCAACAATATCTCAACAAAACTAAGCTAAGGGAGGTAAGAGAAGCTGAAAACTTGTTTTTTTCCCCATTGTTTAGATATCATTTAAATATCCTCTTTATTCTTACTGTGAATATACAGCAACCAGTGAAGCATCTTTCCTTGTTTTAATTAAAACAGATGTTTATCAAACATATTATAGCATTGCTCTGTGCCCTGCTGGTGATGCAAAAGAATTATAAAACATGCTCATTTTCCTTGTGAAGCTTCCAACTATCTTGAAGAGGAAAGAGTAACCCATAGGACAATGTACTTGTGTTTGTAAATAACTACAACTGAAATATATGGCTTTGATTCCAAATACAAGAGACAATAAAAGAAATGAGTACTATATGAGAGTATTATAAAAAATTTTTTAGGAGAAATTGAGATCAGCCTAATGAAAGAGAACAAATATGCTGTTTTAGATAGAATAGTATGGAAAATAGAGAAGTAAATAATTTGCAGTTTTGAAAATTACAATGTACCAGCTTAGCTAACGTGGAGCAATATAGAAAGCAAGCTATAAAATTAAGGCAAATGTTATTATGATAAACCTTGATATCTGGTAAAGAGGTTTGCATTGGAATTATGTGTACAATTAAAGTTCACATAGGTTGTTGAATAGGGGAGTAACATAGTCAAATCAATGCTGTGCTTAGTCACTCAATTGTGTCTGATTCTTTGAGACCCCATGGGCTATAGCCCACCAGGCTTCTCTGTCCCTGGGGATTTTCCAGGCAAAAAGACTGGAGTGGGTTGGCATGCCCTCCTCCAGAGGATCTTCTCCACCCAGGGATCAAACCCAGGCCTCCCACATTGCAAGTAGATTCTTTACCAACTGAACCCCAGGGAAGCCCAAGAATACTGGTATGGGTAGCCTATCTCTTCATCAGAGGATCTTCCCCACCCAGGAATCGAACTGGGGTCTCCTGCATTGCAGGTGGATTGTTTACCAGCTGAGCTAATCAAGTCAATAATAATAATAATAGCTTCCCTGGGGCCTCTGATGGTTAAAAACCTACCTTCAATGTGGGAGTCTCAGATTTGATCCCTAGGTAGGGAAGATACCCTGGCAAAGGAAATGGCAATCCACTCCAGTATTCTTTCCTGGAAAATCCCATAGACAGAGGAGCCTGGTGGGCTACATGGAGTTGCAAAGAGTCAGACATTACTGAGAAACTAACACTTTCACTTTCAATAATACTAGTTAACACTCACTCTATTGGTTATCTACCAAACCCTATTTGAAGTGCACCTCATATACTAACCCACTTTGTCCTGAAAAGGAAGAAAATTATTTTTCCAATTTTTCTCTCATAGAATAGAAAATGGAGAAATTAAGAATTCAACCAAATTATGCATTTCATAGGTGGTGGAAATATATTCAAACCCAGGCTGTCTGGCTATAGAAGTAATGCTTTAATGACTACAGTAGTCTGTTTAGCATAATTTACAAAGACAGTCTGAAAAATGGCACAGGTTTAGAAAATGTACAAAAGATGGGCAGAGCAAAAACTAACTACTGCCCCAGGAAGCTGTTATACTTAATTCAGGCATGAAATGAGGACTATGTAAACACTAAAAAATGGATGAATTGAGAAACGCTTTGAACAGTGTCATTAGTCAGGATATTTGGATGCAGAGTAGAGACTGGAATTCAGGTGTGCACAGTTTATTTATAAAGTATTTTCAGAAGAAGAGCAGGATAGGCAGAAGGAGCAAATCCAGGATGTGGTCTTAGCAGGTCCGTCATTTCATCTTTAACTCCTAGTCATACCCTGAGGAAAAGGGACAGCCTTCACACCTTGGTTCTATTAGTCATCATTGTTGGACCCACTCACAGGCTGAGAGTTGGGAAGGCTGTAGAATTCTGGAGATGAGGTAAGAGTAGCCTGAGCACATGGAGTGAGGCAACCTCTGTTAGACCAAGTGCAATTGGTCTACACAGAAAAGACAACTGGAAGCAGTTAGGTGTCAATATCACTGGTGCTGGAAACATAGGTGTACCTCATAAAAGGGGTCTGGGCACAAGAACCATACAGTCCAATTCAAGAGGAAAGATGGGTCTTGTGTCATATTTTACAGGCAACAAAGCCAGAGGACATAAGTGATGACTTCGTAATATTGTGAAAATTCAATATATTGGTAATACACCAAGTAGAATTAGGGAAGTAAAAATAAAAGAGCCCTCCCAGGGAATACTCTGAGTTTAGTAGAGGGCATACAAGAATGCTACTGGGATATCTAGTGAGCAGTTTCTACAGGCATTCTAGATAAGATGCTAGATTAAAACCACAATAAATGTTATAATTAAGACCATGCTCAAACATGGTTCTGAAACAGTGAGTGTTAAGGCCAAAATTTAGAGACCCAAGAAAAAAACCTGGAGGCAGTGAAAGGGTCAAGAAGTAAGAGTAAGAAAAGTCAAATAATTTGAGGAAAACAAGACTAAGGAAGTCTGCACTGCCTTAGCTAAAATGGGATTTAGAGAAGGCGTGGGAAGTCCACAGTGTCAAACTCCACAATAACCTGGAGTAGGACTTAGACAGGTTTAATAGCTTTGTAAGGAAATAAATTTGTAGTGACCTCAATAAGAGACTTTTCCAGTGTGACTGCAGGCATTCACTTATTTATGCAGTTTTTGCTCCTGCTTCTCTTGCATTAATAGAAGCTATATACTCACCTATGAAGATATTACTTTCTGTTATGCATTGCGTTCCTCTTTTAACATCTAATTCAAATTTTATGTGTCACTAAATCTAAATGCAGTATAAAGTTTTCTGTACTTCTCTTACTGAGTTAGCAGTATTTTGTATTTTATAGCTGATGGAGATGATTTCATATTATTATTTAAGATAAAATTCTGTAGGTTTTGAAATATTTTCCTCTATATGGATGTTGCCTGGTTGCAAATAAAGCCCTTATATACTTAAACTGGTTAACTGGCTAACTTTATATCAGTATATTTCTTATGCTCCAGAAAAAAAAAAATATATATATATATATATATACACACACATATACCTGTGGTTTATGATAGTTTACTTTGGTATTCAGTTATATTTAGTTCTTTTGATAAAACTGATTAACACTGATTTATCTAATCAATGTATAACAAATATTTAAAGCTATCTGTATCTTAATTATTTTGTCACCTATGGGAATATAAAGAGTTGACATGTTTAGGTACTAACTGTCCATTTAAATATGTAGCAAACTTATAACTTTAAATATTTCTAACATGTTACCAATTAGGCTATTAATATTAATAGTTAAAATCATGAATCACATCCCTAAATTCATGAAGTATATACTGAAGGTTTTTTCCAGTTGAAAAAAGTCATGAACTTATGAATCATAAGCACTATAAATCATAAAGTTATACTGATACCACTAATTTCAATCCACTTTAAACAGAAAAGAGTTTCAGCAATAATTTAGACAACTGATTAAAACACACATCTTAACTACAATTCAGTTTTCAAAAATTTTTTTTTTTTTACAATTCTCTATTCATTTAGAATCAGAACATATTGTCAAATATGTTACTCATTCATCTTAAAATATATTCCTACTTAGGATTTTAAAGTATACAAAAATCTTAATCATTAAAACAACAATAAATCATCAGAAAATTGAAATAGCTGCATATTTTTAAAGCTATCAAAAAGTTATGGCAAAAAAATAAAAATTAAAAATAACTAAAAATTAAAATCATATTCTCTTCTTAGCTTCTACTTTTTTTTAATGGTTTGCATTGACCACAATGTCCAATTTACAAGTGAGACTTAAGGACACATGGGAGAAAGCTTGGAGAATGTAAATCTGCAGTCAAGAGCAGAATCAGTCAACTCAACCTGGAAAAAGGCCATTAAAGCAAGTACGAAAGATAATTTAAAATATCTATACTGCTGCTGCTGCTGCTGAGTTGCTTCAGTCATGTCCGACTCTGTGCGACCCCATAGACTGCAGCCCACCAGTCTTCCCCCGTCCCTGGGATTCTCCAGGCAAGAACACTGGCGTGGGTTGGCATTTCCTTCTCCATTGAATGAAAGTGAAAAGTGAAAGTGAAGTCGCTCAGTCGTGTCCGACTCTTCGCGACCCCATGGACTGCAGCCTACCAGACTCCCCCGTTCATGGGTTTTCCAAGCAAGAGTACTTGGAGTGAGGTGCCATTGCCTTCTCGGTTTTTACTGCTGCTGCTGCTGCTAAGTTGCTTCAGTCATGTCCGACTCTGTGCGACCCCATAGACTGCAGCCCACCAGTCTTCCCCCGTCCCTGGGATTCTCCAGGCAAGAACACTGGCGTGGGTTGCCATTTCCTTCTCCAGTGCATGAAAGTGAAAAGTGAAAGTGAAGTCGCTCAGTCATGTCTGACTCTTAGCGACCCCATGGACTGCAACCTACCAGGAACCTCTGTCCATGGGATTTTCCAGGCAAGAGTACTGGAGTGGGGTGCCTTGCCTTCTCTGAAAATATCTAGAGAAGAAGATGAATATCATAATGCAAGTTGATATTAACAGAGATTTGGGAAAAAAAATGTTGATTCACTAGAAGTCGTCTGCAATAAAACACAAAGCAAAAGAAAAATTGAGTGTAAACTGAGCTCACTCAACAACATGTAAGGTACTCTCAATTATTGGAACATACATAGATTTAAAGTCCAAAAAAGAGTTAGAAGACGAATTGGGTGAAAAAATGAGGTACAATTAACAGATAATTTTCTAAATTTGATGAAAAAGATCCATCCACCTCTCTAGGAAGCTCAGAAAATGGTAAGAAGAATAAAAAAGTAACCACATCTATATAACTTAAGCCATAATAGGCTAAATCTAACTCCTAAAATAAACTGAGAAAAACTAAAACAATTAGAGATAAAGGACATAGTAAAACAGGGAAACAATTATAAGAATGAAAAATCATTTCTATTAGAAACAATAGAGACTTGATCATAATAGAATATTAGTTTTCTAGCTCAAAAAAGTTTTTCTCTCAATCTAGAATTCTATATCAAGTGAAATAACTTTATATTCTCAATGCAGCTGAATCAAGATATTTTTGTATAAATGAAAACTGACAGAATTTATTATCATCAGACATTCTTTACAAGAAATACTAAAGAAGCTTCTTTCACTTGAAGGGTATTGATACCCTTCAGTATCTTTATACTTCTTTAGAACAAAATTGAGTCATTTTTACTTTCACACATATATTCTTTGGGCTTCCCTGATAGGTCAGTTAGTAAAGAATCCACCTACAGTGCAGGAGACCCCAATTTGATTTTGGGGTTGCGAAGATTAACCGGAGAAGGGACAGGCTACCCACTCCAGTATTCTTGGGCTTCCCTCGTGGCTCAGCTGATAAAGAACCCACCTGCAATGCGGGAGACCTGGGTCCGATCCCTGGGTTGGGAAGATCCCCTGGAGAAGGGAGAGGCTACCCACCCCAGTATTCTGGCCTGGTGAATTCCAAGAATTGTACAGTCCATGGGGTCACAAAGAGTCGGACACAACCAGTGACTTCACTCTCACTTTCATATATTCTTTAAAATGATTCTTGACTGAGCAAGAAGAAAGTAAGGAGTTTATGCTGTTGTGAGGTTCTTGCAATGTTTATGAAGCATTGTGAAAGTGAAGTCGCTCAGTCGTGTCTGACTCTTAGTGACCCCGTGGACTACAGCCCACCAGGCCCTCCGTCCATGGGATTTTCCAGGCAAGAGTACTAGAGTGGGGTGCCATTGCCTTCTCCGTTAACAGTGGCTAGGCATATTATATTTACTTGGAGCTGGTATACTTGGTGACAGCCTTAGTGCCCTCGGACATGGTGTGCTTGGCCAGCAATGAAGCATTAGGTTGGTACAAAAGGAAATGCGGGGAATGCTAAATCAATATAACTAGGCTTAAACACATCTTTATTAATCAAAATAAGAACCATTACAATCAACGCATTTTTGCCAATAAGAGAAATTTGTTTATTCCTGTAGGGTAAAAATCCATGTTTCAGGATTCCACAAACTCTTGGAAAGTATTTTCTGCCCCCTGCTGGTTGTGGAAGAATTTTACCTGCAAAAAGTTGTCCAGATGCTTGCAGAAATGGTAGTTGATTGGTGAGAGGGGTCAGATGAATATGGCTGATGAGGCAAAACTTCATAGCTCAATTTCTTCAACTTTAAAGCTTGGTTGTGTGACATGCGGTTAGGCATTGTTAAGGAGATGAATCGGGCCCTTTCTGTTAACCCATGCCAACTGTAGGCATTACAGTTTTCAGTGCACCTCATCAATTTGCTGAGCATACTTCTCAGATGTATTAGTTTCACTAGGATTAAGAAAGCTGTAGTGGATCAGACCAGCAGCAAACAGTGACCATGACTTTTTTTTTTTTTTTGGTGCAAATTTGACTTTGGGAAGTGCTTTGGAGCTTCTTTTTGGTGTAACTAGGGAATCCCAAGTGGCTCAAATGGTAAAGAATCTGCCAGTAGTGCAGAGAACTGACTTCAATTCCTGGGTAGGGAAGACTCCCTGAGAAGGGAATGACTCCCTATACCAGTGGTCTTGCCTGGAGAATTCTATGGACAGAGGAGCCTGACAGGCTTTAGTCTATGGGATTGCGAAGAGTAGGACTCAGGTCACTTTCACTCAGTCCAATTGCTGAGCTGGTTGTCATAATATAATTAACTTTTCAACTCGTGTCACAATCCAATCAAGAAATTATTCATTGTTATTGAACAGAATAAGAGAAGACAACACTTCGAAGCAAAGATTTTTTTTTTTTAAATTTGGGATCCTACCTTCAGAGGGTGACGTGAGTTGAAAAGTTAATTATATTATGACAACCAGCTCAGCAATTGAAGTGAAAGTGTCATGGGAAATAGATGGGGAAACAGTGGAAACAGTGTCAGACTATTTTGGGGGGCTCAAAAATCACTGCAGATGGTGATTGCAGCCATTAAATTAAAAGGTGCTTACTCCTTGGAAGGAAAGTTATGACCAACCTAGATAGCATCTTCACAG
>NW_011494748.1:2311220-2319728 GCF_000754665.1 Bison bison bison | reverse complement strand
CTTTGCCAACAACGGTCCATCTAGTCAAGGCTATGGTTTTTCCAGTGGTCATGTATGGATGTGAGAGTTGGACTGTGAAGAAAGCTGAGCGCTGAAGAAATGATGCTTTTGAACTGTGGTGTTGGAGAAGACTCTTGAGAGTCCCTTGGACTGCAAGGAGAGCCAACCAGTCCATTCTAAAGGAGATCAGTCCTGGGTGTTCATTGGAAGGACTGATGCTGATGCTGAAACTCCAGTACTTTGGCCACCTCATGTGAAGAGTTGACTCATTGGAAAAGACTCTGATGCTGGGAGGGATTAAGGACAGGAGGAGAAGGAGACAGAGGATGAGATGGCTGGATGGCATCACTGACTCGATGGACGTGAGTTTGGGTAAACTCTGGGAGTTGATGATAAACAGGGAGGTCTGGTGTGCTGCGATTCATGGGGTCACAAAGAGTCGGACAAGACTGAGCGACTGAACTGAACTGAATCAAGCTTTTTCACCTTTCCAATTTGCTTCAAATGCCAAGTAACCATAGAATTATCGATGTTGAGTTCTTTGGGAACTTCTCATATAGTTGTAAGAGGATCAGCCTTGATGGTGGCTCTCAATTGGTCACTGTTAACTTCCAATGACCAGCCACTACAGTTCTCATTTTCAAGGATCTCATCTTCACAAAACTTCTTGAACCACCACTGAAGTGTATGTTCAATAGCAGTTCCTGGGCTAAACGCACTACTGATGTTGCAAGTTGACTCTGCTGCTTTATGATCCATTTTGAACTTGAATTTAAAAAAAAAAAATCTCTGAAATTTGCTTTTTGTCTGACATAATTTCCATAGTCTAAAATAAATATAAAATAAAATAAAACAAGTAATGAGTCATTAGCAAAAAAGAAAAATAAAGTGAGAGATACACATTAAAATGATGTCTAACATAACCACAGTTATTTAAGCATGTATTTCAGTATCAAACAGCAAAGTTCAACAATGCAAAACCACGATTACTTTTGCACCAACCTAACAGTGAATTTTACTTGACAGTAGACTGTTACTACTTAAAAATTAGTGTGTAATCTCTAGACAGAGTCAGCAAACTTAAATGCAGAGGCCACATCCAACATGTAGGTAGGTTTTGTATGAACCATGAGCTAAAATTCATTTTCACATTTTCCATTGATTGAATTTTCTTAAAGGAAAATGTGATAGTATATGTTGTTGTGGGCAACTGAGATGCTAAATTCCGTTTGACTCTTGTATGATCCTGTGGACTATAGCCCACTGGGCTCCTCTGTTCATGGAATTTTCCAGGCAAAAATCTGGAGTGGGTTGCCATTTCCTTCTCCAGGGTATCTTCCCAACCCAGAGACTGACTCTGTGTCTCCTGCATTGGCAGGTGGATTCTTTACCACTGAGTCACCAGGGAAGCCCTAGAGAATGTATGCATGATTCTTAATACCTAAACTACTTTATAACTGACTATTTGTAGAAAAAGTTCTGACCCCTATTTAAAAGCAACCACTTAAAAAAAATTCACATATACATGCAAGAAAAAAGAGCCAGTTAAAATATAAATGAATGAGATAAAATAAAAGACACTAAATAAATAAATACATAAACCAAAAAGACTAAATGGAGCAAATTGAAAGCAAATATAATTGAGTAGAACAGTAGAATTAAACCTGAATATAATTTTTTAACAATAAAATTTAGTAAATTTTAGAAACTGGATGTATGCTTGGTGTCTCAGTCGTGCCCAACTCTGCGACTCCATAGACTATAGCCTGCCAGGCTCCTCTGTCCATGAGATTCTCCAGGAAAAAATACAAAAGTTGGTTGCCATTTCCTTGTCCAGGGGATCGTCCCAACCCATGGATCAAACCCAGGTCTCCCACATTGCAAGACAATTCTGTACCATCTGAACCACCAGGGAAGCTCAAGAATACTGGAGTGGGTATCCTATCCCTTCTCCAGGGGATCTTCTCAACTCAGGAATTGAATTAGGGTTTCCTGCATTACAGGCAGATTCTTTATCAGCTGAGCTATCAGGGAAGCCCCAAGGAACTGGGGATAAAATGGGCTAATTCTTGAGAAATGTAAACCTTAATGAAGAAAAAAAGAGTATATAAAATAGTTTGTAGCTAATTTAATCATTGAAATTGGACTAATATGTCACTTTTTCCCAAAATAGGCCAACAAGGATTTTATTCAAGTAAGCTCTGGAACATTTTAAAGGAAAAGTTATTTACTTTCTTTCATAAGTTGCTATACATAATTTAGAAGATTTTAAGCTGCCAATTCATTTTATAAGGCTAGTATAATCTTTATTCAAGAGTCAAATAGGGAAAACAAGAAAAGAAAATAGCAGGTTCATTTTTCATGACTTTAAATAGAAAAATCCTAATGATAATTTTGATTCAGAAAAAAAGACATTTTATGAATTTTAGCATCTACATATTATAAATCTTTTTGGCAAAGCTAAAAATTAAAGGTGTTTTCCTTACTTGGTAAAGCTCATACAACAAAAATTTAGCAAGCATTCTACAGAAAGAGTCTAGATGTGACTTGTTTAAGATAGAAAGTAACCCAAATTTTCTCTCCCAACATGGCTACAGTTTAACACAACATTGAGGTCCTATATGAACCTGAAAGAAAGGCATAGTGAAAGGAGTTATGGAGAATGGATAGGAAGTGGTCAAAACAAGATTCTTAGCAGATGACTTAATCATCTGCCTAGGAGACAAAGCAGTTAAATCAGAAAGACTATTAAAATACAATATTATAAAGTAAAATAATAATAATAATTAAAAAATTAAAAAATAATAAAAAATACTTCAGTAAATATGCCAGATAAGAGATAGATCCATGAAAGTTTCAACTAATGAATCCTACATCGACAAAAATCACCAAAAAAATAACTTTTTAAAGTTATTATTCATAATACTAACAAAACTCTAAATTATGTAAGAATCAAAAAAGAACACAAAAGATAATTTTAGAAAAAAAAATTTTGAATAAAAAGCAGACAAGATATTCTGAATACATGGAGAGATATTTTATACTTTTGTATCGGATGACTTTAATAATAAATATATGAACTATCCCCAATTAAATCAGAAATTCAATGAATTTTAATTAAAATTCCATTTAATTTATTTGAAGAGCTTGCATTAAATTTCATATGAAGAATACAACTCCACTAATAGTTAAATGAAAGTAAAAATAAAAAGGGAGGATTTGTTTCACTGCTTATAAAGACTATTTAGAATCATAGCTTTTTTCTAAAATGTATTGTATTAGCACAAGGACAAGAAAATAAGGGGAAAAAAAGTCAGCAACAGATCACAATACATTCAGGACTCGAATTTGAAATATAGTTGGCACCATTAATTCACTGGGACAAATGAAATTCTTTAGTAGTTTCATGGAACATGGACAAGTATGTAGAGAAAAATAAAATTGGAATCCTATCCAAAAGGATGAATGACTTAAATTTGAAAGAAAAAATATAGAAGAAAATGTAAGACAATACTCTGTGACCAAAGGTTGGAGCAGAATTTTCTAAATCAGTTTTTTAAAGTACACTTCATAAGGCAATAAATAGATAGATGCATACATATGTATATATACATAATGGATGGATGATAGGCAGATGGATGGATGGATAGACAGATAGTGTCCTTCATTGCATTTTTGTTTGACACATTCATGGACTAAATAAGATCCTGTGACTCTTTCAGGCTTGTTCTGAGCTCAGTCTCTGACTATTTTGCTGCCATGTTTACAAGTGATGTTTGTGAAGCCAAGCAAGAGGAGATCAAGATGGAAGGCATAGACCCCAATGCTCTCTGGGACCTTGTCCAGTTTGCATATACAGGTACAGTAAATGGATTATAATTTTATGTTAATATCTTGTGAATTTTAGAATTTTAATATATGTTTTAAAGCTAAAAAAGAAAAACTGCTTAGCTTGTATCAGTCTTCTTTTTTCAGTTGAGACACTAACAGAGAAAAATCAAACCACATTTTCCTTTGTCAAAGAAATGACCAATGTTAATTATATATAAATGTTCTACTCTCTCCCACAAATAATTTATAATGATTTTTTAAAAACTGGTTTATAATAATAGTCAATGGAATGAGTTTGGAAGGCAGAAAAGAGATTATTAATTATTAAATATGAGTTTGTTTATGTCCAAACTTAGAGCATTAGGAAGAAAAGCTATAATTTTCTTTCTTTTAGGAAATGATGGGTTCAAATAATTATTTTATCCTTGTAACATGTTTATTTCAGTATTAAAACCTTCACAGACAATTTAATGTGAACTTGACAAACAGCTTAAAAAGGAAAATGAAGACACTTAGAATTGTGAAAATGGCTAATTTTTAAAGCATTTTTCCTTTTTTCTGATCTATTATGTTCTTTTGTTGGCCTTTGCACCATATTATATTTAGCACAAATAATTTTGCTAATTTAGCAAATAACTGTTAAATGCTACTCAATGTACAAGTATTAGCTGTGCCTCTGGAGAATAAACTAATGAATAAACCATGTTTTTGCCCTCCAGAAGCTCACAGTCCATGTGGAGGTAAAAAGTTAGACAAGGGATAAATATGATAGAATTCCAAATGTTAAGAGGAAATTAGAGGGCATAAACCTGCTATTTAGAGCATTATTATGACTCACATTTGTTTAAAGCATTTTAATAACTTTCAAGGTTAGTAAGAGAAGGGGATGCATTGTACTAAAATCTTGTGATAGAAGCAAAGGCAAATAGTATGGATTGGTGTAATATTTTTAGAAGTGACAGGTAGTTCGTTTTGCCCTAACTCTTGATCATAGTGTGAAATGAAGAAAGAAAGAGAAGTTAGAGCCTGATTACCAAAGCAGCAAGGCCCTAATTAAAGGAGCTGTGTTTTTGCAGTACTTCTGGTTACAGGGAAATGAGAGATGGCACTGTGAAGATCAGACTTTCCTGGTGGCTCAGTGGCAAAGAATTCACCAGCAAATACAAACTTGATCTCTGGATCAGGAAAATCCCCAGAGAAGGAAATGGCAACCCACTCCAGTATTCTTACCTGGGAAATCCTATGGACAGAAGAGCCTGGCGGGCTACAATCCATGGTGCTGCAAAAGAGTCACACACAATTTAGTGAATAAACCACTACGTTGTGAAGATTAGCGACTAGAACCAGACACTATAGAAGTAGTAGGAATCTGTTCTCTTGGAGAATTTAGCTTCTCGCAAAGAGAAGTTTACTATTAATGTTATACTTACTCAGTAAAATAAACCTCTTTGGGGGAAAAAAAAATACACATGTTCTGGGTACTTGAATCTCAAGGCAGCAATGTGATGGAAAGACTTAATACATTTTCCAGCCTCAGTAACTTTTAAATTACATTTTGTCAAAGCAAATATTGCAGTGGACAAAGTTAATCAGGTAAGCACAAGGCTGTTGCAACAGGGGAGTGAGATCAGAATTCAGTCTTAATTTTGCTGAAACAAAGGGTTAGGGGAGTATTTTTAAGTTCTGGGGTAAAAGAGAGCACAGGCCATTGCTTATTGGCTTTACCTAGAAGAAAAGTAAACTTTCTCCTCTTTGTAACAGAAGGCAGTTTCACAACTTGAAGCAAGGTGCCCACTCAAATTCTGCTCTTTCCATTCCACAAAAATAGATATACGACTGCTATTTCCCTTGATGTTGGATTTTCAAAGAGATGGCTTTCAGGTCCTTGAGAAAAATCTTCCTGTTGTATAACTGGAAAGAAGCCAGTTTTTTCTTTTTAATAATTTTCATCTTAAAGAGGTAGAGGAAGATTTATAATTATAAGTTTTCTAAAGCAAATGTTCCAAGAAAAGCGAGATCAAAGGCTTCGAGTCAAGAAGTAGGCTGTTTAAATTTTAATGAAGCTGAGGGGGTTTTAAGACCATCTTGTTTGATTTCAAATTGCAAGCAGCTTGATATAATGATATAAAAGATTGCTGACTTTCCAAGCAAGAGATAAATAACATAATCACACTACTGTTTCCTAGAAAGAGAAGAATCATTTTAGGAATCCTTCTACAAACATAAAGACATAGATCCAACACTTACAGCCTCTATGGCTTCTTGGCAGCCTTGCATTCCTCGAGCGAAAAACTAGGTCAAAAGACACTTATCATTGTGCAACAGAAAGTTGGAAGGTGTTTCAAAGCTTCCTGCTGAATATAATGACCCAGATTTGGCTCTGCTTTGTAGAGGGCAGACCAGATACAAAGCTGTCTTTTGGTTACCTCTGCCACTCTGGCCTTTGCTCATATTAATATATCCATACCTACCTCAAGGTTGATAAATTTCCAGTTGTTATAGAAATGTGCTAGATGAGCTAATAATTTGCATCATAATATTGCACAATATTGGGGGTTAGTCACAATAGAAAATGTGTACCTTTTAAAAAATATATACACAATGTAAGAAATGATAACAACAGTAGAGATCAAGTAAACAATGATACAGAAAAGAAAGACTAAGAGGTATCTCTGTATCTAAGAGATAAGAGGTGTCCATTTAGCTAGCCAGCTAGCTGATCTCTAAGGCTTTCCTTTGTAGAAGGCTAAAAATAAACACATCTCAGAAAAGGAGAAGAATGAATGAGCTTAAAGGGTCATCCAATTGGTAATATTTTCTTGAATTCTGAAGTTTGGGTAGCGTCAGAGAAACTAAGGAGGTTCAACTGTCACAAGAAGTCACAGTTAATTATTAGCTGTCTAGTTCTGCATCCAGTAGAGATGGGTAAGTGTACTTTAAAATGATTTAAACAGATACAATTTCCTTGAGTCTGGAGAGTCTTTTAGGTTTGAAAGAACCGTGTGTAGCTATTTTTATAATCTCATTAAAAATTTAAGAGTGAATAGGTAAACTTCCTTGGAAGAATTAACTGAGATAAGTTTCAACAATTATAGAGTTCAATAATTTTTGACTTGAACAAAGAGGAAGCATTCTTTAAAGAATTCATGTGGTAAAGTTTGTAAGAAGTATAAGACATTCTCTCTATTTACCTTTCTTTTTTTCTACTCCATCAAATTAGAATGAGAAGAAATGGGATCAGGAGTGTGGTAGCATTTCATTAAGAACCAAAGCAAATATTTAGAAATTTTTATTTTTTTCCCTAGTGATTAGAAAGAGTGACCTGGATAAATAAATAAATGAGTGATGAATAATAGCTCAAATGAAATTAGAATTTCTTCTAAAGGAAAAATATATAATAATATAAAGGTTAATATTAGCAATATGTAAGATAGAATGAAAAAGCCAATAAGGTCTTTGTGTTGACAACATTAAAGAAAATGTTCTTGAAAATATGAAGGGTAAAGATATAACTTATAAAAATAACAACTAATTATTACAGTATCAAAACTAGCTACTTAAATTAAAAGTCACTATAAGGTCAATTTTTTTTTTACATCTATAATAGTTCAGTAATAAAAAGAAAATGAAGTTTATACCAGTGTTAGAAATAATTGTATATCTAGCAAGAGAGTTCCTATTGCCTTTCTAAATTCTTGATTAACTTTGATTTATTCTTTTTAAAAATTTCTATTGAATTTTATTTATTTTTTAAATTAGGAAATATGAGTGTGATCTTAGTCATTTACACAGAACACAAGCTTATTTAGTAACTGTGTATGTTATAAATGTTCTTTAAGCAGTGTCTTAAATTTAAAGTTTGAATATTTAATTAAATCCAGAGAGTATGTAGTTCTGCAAGCTAATGATATAAAAGTTTTTCAAAATCAAAAAATAACTTGGTTAAAAATATTTGAGCACTTGTTGTCTGAAGATGGTCACACTAGGGACACAAAATGAAACATAAGTTGAAACACTAAAATGACATAAACCTTTAAATAAGTTTGGTAATTGATAAACTTATTGGAGTGAAGCAGCTCTTTGCTTTTCTTCTTGAAACTGGTAAGATCTATGTATCACCATCCACTTACTGGCATTCTCAGTTGTATAGCATGAAATGACCTTAAAAAAAAAATAATTTTTTTATGTTGTTCTGATTTTATTTATTTTTTACTTTACAATATTGTATTGGTTTTGCCATACATCAGCATGCGTCTGCCACGGGTGTACATGTGTTCCCCATCCTGAAACCCCCTCCCACCTCCCTCCCCATACCATCCCTCTGGGTCGTCCCAGTGCTCCAGCCCCAAGCATCCAGTATCGTGTATCGAACCTGGACTGGCAACTCGTTTCTTGCATGATATTCTACATGTTTCAATGTCACTCTCCCAAATCTTCCCACCCTCTCCCTCTCCCACAGAGTCCATAAGACTGTTCTATACATCAGTGTCTCTTTTGCTGTCTCGTACACCAGGTTATTGTTACCATCTTTCTGACCCCTATTTAAAAGCAACCACTTAAAAAAAATTCACATATACATGCAAGAAAAAAGAGCCAGTTAAAATATAAATGAATGAGATAAAATAAAAGACACTAAATAAATAAATACATAAACCAAAAAGACTAAATGGAGCAAAT
>NW_011494748.1:2309649-2311120 GCF_000754665.1 Bison bison bison | reverse complement strand
ATGTGTCTGCCACGGGTGTACGTGTGTTCCCCATCCTGAAACCCCCTCCCACCTCCCTCCCCATACCATCCCTCTGGGTCATCCCAGTGCACCAGTCCCAAGCTTCCTGTATCATGCATTGAACCTGGACTGGCGATTCATTTCTTATATGATATTATACATGTTTTAATGCCATTCTCCCAAATCATCCACCCCCTCCCGCTCTCTCCCACAGAGTCCAAAAGACTGTTCTATACATCTGTGTCTCTTTTGCTGTCTCGCATACAGGGTTGTTGTTACCATCTTTCTAAATTCCATATATATGCATTAGTATACTGTATTGGTGTTTTTCTTTCTGGCTTACTTCACTCTGTATAATAGGCTCCAGTTTCATCCACCTCATTAGAACTGATTCAAATGTATTCTTTTTAATAGCTGAGTAATACTCCATTGTGTATATATACCACAGCTTTCTTCTCCATTCATCTGCTATCCTTTCAAAGAACCAGCTTTTGGTTTTGTTGATTTTCTCTATGGTCTCCTTTGTTTCTTTTGCATTTATTTCTGCCCTAATTTTTAAGATTTCTTTCCTTCTACTAACCCTGGGTTTCTTCACTTCTTCCTTTTCTAGTTGCTTTAGGGGTAGAGTTAGGTTATTTATTTGACTTTTTTCTTGTTTCCTGAGGTATCCCTGTATTGCTATGAACTTTCCCCTTAGCATTGCTTTTACAGTGTCCCATAGGTTTTGGGTTGTTGTGTTTTCATTTTCATTAATTTCTATGCATATTTTGATTTATTTTTTGATTTCTTCTGTGATTTGTTGGTTATTCACAGTGTGTTGTTCAGCCTCCATATGTTAGAATTTTTAATAGCTTTTCTCCTGTAATTGAGATCTAATCTTACTGCATTGTGGTCAGAAAATATGCTTGGAATGATTTCAACTTTCTTGAATTTACCAAGGCTAGATTTATGGCCCAGGATGTGATCTATCCTGGACAAGGTTCCATGTGCACTTGAGAAAAAGGTGAAATTCATTGTTTTGGGGTGAAATGTCCTATAGATATCAATTATGTCTAACTGGTCTATTGTATCAATTAAAGTTTGTGTTTCTTTGTTAATTTTCTGTTTGGTTGATCTATAATCCCTTATAATTATACAGTGGAAGTGAGAAATAGATTTAAGGGCCTAGATCTGATAGATAGAGTGCCTGATGAACTATGGAATGAGGTTCATGACATTGTACAGGAGACAGGGATCAAGACCATTCCCATAAAAAAGAAATGCAAAAAATCAAAATAGCTGTCTGGGGAGGCCTTACAAATAGCTGTGAAAAGAAGAGAAGCGAAAAGCAAAGGAGAAAAGGAAAGATATAAGCATCTGAATGCAGAGTTCCAAAGAATAGCAAAGAGAAATAAGAAAGCCTTCCTCAGGAATCAATGCAAAGAAATAGAAGAAAACAACAGAATGGGAAAGACTAGAGATCTCTTCAAGA
>NW_011494748.1:2297089-2309549 GCF_000754665.1 Bison bison bison | reverse complement strand
AGGGACCTAACAGAAGCAGGACATATTAAGAAGAGGTGGCAAGAATACACAGAAGAACTGTACAAAAAAGACCTTCACAACCAAGATAATCACAATGGTGTGATCACTCACCTAGAGCCAGATATCCTGGAATGTGAAATCAAGTGGGCCTTAGAAAGCATCACTATGAACAAAGCTAGTGGAGGAGATAGAATTCCAGTTGAGCTATTCCAAATCCTGAAAGATGATGCTCTGAAAGAGCTGCACTCAATATGCCAGCAAATTTGGAAAACTCAGCAGTGGCCACAGGACTGGAAAAGGTCAGTTTTCATTTCAATCCCAAAGAAAGGCAATGCCAAAGAGTGCCCAAACTAGCGCACAATGCACTCATCTCACACGCTGGTAAAGTAATGCTCAATATACTCCTAGCCAGGTTCAGTAATACATGACTTCCAGATGTTCAAGCTGGTTTTAGGAAAGGCAGAGGAACCAGAGATCAAATTGCCAACACCCTCTGGATCATGGAAAAAGGAAGAGAGTTCCAGAAAAAACATATATTTCTTCTTTATTGACTATGCCAAAGCCTTTGACCGTGTGGATCACAATAAACTGTGGAAAATTCTGAAAGAGATGGGACTACCAGATCACTTGACCTGCCTCTTGAGAAATCTGCATGCAGGTCAGGAAGCAACAGTTAGAACTGGACACGGAACAACAGACTGGATCCAAATAGGAAAAGAAGTATGTCAAGGCTGTATATTGTCACCCTGCTTATTTACCTTATATGCAGAGTATACCATGAGAAATGCTGGGCTGGAGGAAGCACAAGCCGGAGTCAAGATTTCCAAAAGAAATAGCAATAATCTCAGATATGCAGATGACACCACCCTTATGGCAGAAATTGAGAAGGAACTAAAAAGCCTCTTGATGAAGGTGAAAGAGGAGAGTGAAAAAGTTGGCTTAAAGCTCAACATTCAGAAAACGAAGATCAAGATAGCTGGTCCAATCACTTCATGGGAAATCGATGGGAAAACAGTGGAAACAGTGTCAGACTTTATTTTGAGGGGCTCCAAAATCACTGCAGATGGTGATTGCAGCCATGAAATTAAAAGACGCTTACTCCTTGGAAGAAAAGTTATGACCAACATAGATAGTATATTGAAAAGCAGAGATATTACTTTGCCAACAAAGGTTCATCTAGTCAAGGCTATGGCTTTTCCAGTGGTCGTGTATGGATGTGAGAGTTGGACTGTGAAGAAAGCTGAGTGCTGAAGAAATGATGCTTTTGAACTGTGGTGCTGGAGAAGACTCTTGAGAGTTCCTTGGACTGCAAGGAGATCCAACCAGTCCATCGTAGAGGAGAACAGTCCTGGGTGTTCACGGGAAGGACAGATGCCAAAGCTGAAACTCCAGTACTTTGGCCACCTCACGCGAAGAGTTGACTCATTGGAAAAGACCCTGATGCTAGGAGGGATTGGGGGCAGGAGGAGAAGGGGATGACATAGGATGAGATGGCTGGACGGCATCACTGACTCGATGGACATGAGTTTGAGTGAACTCCGGAAGTTGATGATGGACAGGGAGTCCTGGCGTGCTGTGATTCATTTGGTCTCAAAGAGTCGGACACAACTGAGTGACTTCACTTTCACTTTTCTCTTTCATGCATTGGAGAAGGAAATTGCAACCCACTCCAGTGTTCTTACCTGGAGAATCCCAGGGATGGGGGAGCCTGGTGGGCTGCTGTCTATGAGGTCGCATAGAGTTGGACATGACTGAAGCAACATAGCAGCAGCACCAGCAATGTTACTGAACACTATGTCTGACTAATATGAGAGGGAATGATGTTTATATGTACTTATGTAATTTCCAGGTAGTGTGAAAAATGTGAACTTCCATTGTCCTAGCATCAACTGTCATAAAATAACAATTTTTTTTTGAGGAATGTTATTGACATGTACACACTGCCATATTTAAAATGGATACACAACAAAGACTTACTTTATGGCACAGGGAACTCTACTCAGTATTATATAGCAAGCTAAATGGGAAAATAATTTGAAAAAGAATAGATACATCTGTATGTATAACTGAATGACTTAGCTGTATACCTGAAACTAATATATGTTCTAATAAGTATATACATGCTTTATAAGCATGTAGATTACATACTTTAGAAAGCATGTAGATACCACCCCAATGGGGAACAGTGATTGTTTATTTAGTACAAATTAAAATATCCTAAGGCTTGGACAGGATAGGCTAAGGCTTCACTTTCAGAATTTTGCAATTTTAGGTATAACTTTGTTTTATTTTTGTATTTAATTAAGAATTATTATTAAAAATACTGCAGAAGTTTAATATTTATTATTTTAGGATGTTTCACACACATCTTAGTTATGTCTCATGATATTCAAGTTTATTTTGATATTGGGAAAGCTGTAACACCAATTTCATATGTTTCTAAATAATACATATCTTTGAAAATACTCCTTTAGTTGAATTTTGACTATGGCTCAATACCTTGTATTTCTAATTTGAAACAGCTGATACTCTTTGTAGACTGTATCTAAAAACAACTAAATGCAATTAAAAACAATAAAGGAAAAAAAAACAAGGAAACAAAACAACTGCAACTTTACTGCATCCTTCTTCAAATTTCTATAAATTACCATTGTTTATGGTTCACCATCTTTATGAGGAGTTACTTTTTTTTCATGCTTGAGAAAATAAATTTATAATGAGAACCTTAAGCACTTTAATTTTAAATGCTTTGTCTTGTTCAGGTAAAAGGTGGTAAAGACTTCCCATAAGAAAAGCAAGTTTCAGCCATAAAGTAGATTGCCTGCTCAAGATATCCGAAAGAAGCACCTTATCTCTGACCCTTTAGATTGTGTGCTTAAACTCTCTTCTCAGGCACCTTGTTGCTACCTCTGAACTCCCTTTACATTCCTCAACCAGAGAAAACACTATCCAGATGGTGTTCATGTGAATCTTATGTCTGATGCATGTTCCAACTCCATCTTTTCTTCTTTGGAGAAATGTTAATGCAGAATAGAAAAAAAAAATTTACTAAAGAAAATCTAGATTAGTAATGGAAATGTAGTCCTGTGAGAAGAATTATAAAAAATCACTTTGTGCATGTATGTCAAGTTACTTCAGTTGTGTCCAGCTCTCTGCAACCTGATGGACTGTAGCCCACCAGACTCATCTGTCCATGGGATACTCCAAAAGATCACTTTACATTTACTTAATATGTATCATTTTTTATTTTTTATGCATTTATGTCCACGAAGAGTAGCAATACTTTGAAATATATGTCATTAATAATTATAAGTTTTTCTGGGCAATGTAGTCTATAATAAATGGACATTTTTTATACAATATGATTTTTTGAATTTTGGGGCAGTTTATTTTATTTATCAAATTAAATTAAACATATTTCAACCTGAGTACAAACATTGCTTTTTATACTTATTTAATTTAAATTTTCTATTTCACAAAAGGACTTCAAGCTAAAATAGTTAAATAAGACCATCTGTATATCTTCTTTGGAGAAATGTCTGCTTAAATCTTCTGTGCATTTTTTGATTAGGTTCATTTTTTCATATTGAGCTGCATGAGTTGTATGAATATTTTAGATATTAACTCCTTGCTCATTGCTTTGTTTGCTTTTTTTTTTTTGAGTGTTTGTTTCCCCCCCCCATTGAAGGTTGTTCTGTTTTGCTTATGCTTTTCTTTGCTGTGGGAAAACTTTTACATTTCCTTAGATCACATCAAAAAAAGGTATTTCTGTGATTTATGTCAAAGAATGTTCTGCCTATTTTCCTCTAAGAATTTTATAGTGGTTGGCCTTATATTTATGTCTTTAATTCATTTTGAGTTTATTTTTGTGTATGGTGCTAGGGAGTGTTCTAATTTCACTTGTAAGTATGTCAGTGCCCAAATTTCCCAGCTCCACTTATTAAAGAGCCTTGTCTTATCTCCATTGTATGTTTTTGTTTCCTTTGTCATAGATTAGGTGGCCATAGATGTGTGGGATAATCTTTGGACTTTCTATCCTGTTCCATTGGCCAATAGATCTGTTTTTGTTCCAGTGCCATGCTGCTTTGATTACTGTAGCATTGCAGTGTAGTCTGAAGTCAGGGAACCTGATTCCTCCAGCTCCATTTTTCTTTCTCAAGATTGCCTTATCTAATCAGACTCTTCTGTATTTTCATACAAATTGCACAACTCTTTGCCCTAATTCTGTGAAAAATGCCATTGGTGATGTGATAGAGATTGTACTGAGTCTGTAGATTGCCTTGGGTAGTATAGTCACTTTAAAAAAAAAAGACATTTGCTGTTCAGTCTCTAAGCTGTGTCTGACTCTTTGTGGCCCCATGGACTGTAGCATGTCGGGTTCTCTGTCATCCCACTCTCTCCTGGAGTTTGCTCAAATTCATGCACATTATGTCAATGATGTCATCCAACTATGTCAACCTCTATTGCCCTCTTCCCCTCCTGCCTTCAGTCTTTCCCAGCATCATGGTCTTTTCAAATGGGTTAGCATCAGGTGACCAAAGTATCAGAGCTTCAGCTTCAGCATCAGACATTACAATGAATATTCCATGTTGATTTCCTTTAGGATTGACTGGTTTGATCTCCTTGCTGTCCAAGGGACTCTCAAGAGTCTTCTCCAACACCACAGTTCAAAAGCATTAACTTTTGGTGCTCAGCCTCCTTTATGGTACAACTTTCACATTTATACATGACGACTGGAAAAGCCATAGCTTTGACTGTACAGACCTTTGTCAGCAAAGCAATGTCTCTGCTTTTTAATATTCTGTCTAGGTTTGCTATAGCTTTTTTTCAAAGGAGAGAGCATCTTTGAATTTCATAGCTTCAGTCACTATCCACAGTGATTTTGGAGCCCAAGAAAATAAAGTCATTCACTGTTTCCATTGTTTCCCCATCTGTTTACTATGAAGTAATGGGACCAGACACTATGATCTTAGTTTTCTGAATGTTGAGTTTTAGGCCAGCTTTTTCACCCTCCTCTTTCACCTTCATCAAAAGGCTCTTGAATTCACTTTCTACCATTAAGGTGGTATCATCTGCATTTCTGAGATTAAGAAGACATACTAACTTCAAAAAAGCACATGAAAAGATACTCAGCATCAATAATTATTAGAGACATGCAAACCAAAACTATAGTGAAATATCACCTAACACTGGTCAGAATGATCATCATCAAAAAAAATTTGCAAACAATAAATGCTAGAGAAGGTGTGGAGAAAAGGGAAACCTATTACACTGTTGGTGGGAATGAAAATCAACACAGTCACTATGGAGAATAGTATTTACAATGGCCAGGACATGGAAGCAATCTAAATGTCCATCAACAAAGGAATGAATAAAGAATACATGGTATATATATTCAATATAATATTACTCAGCCATAAAAATTTAAAAAAAATGGGATGATTCTGTTTGCACCAACATGGAGGGATCTAGAGATTGTCATACTGAGTATAGTAAGTCAGAAGAGAAAGACAGATATCATCTATCACTTATATATGGAATCTAAAAAATGGTACAAATGAACTTATTTATAATACAAAATAGAAGTAGGTTCATAGATGTAGAAAAATCTATGGTTACATGGAATAAGCAATGGGAGAGAAATATATTGGAAGATTGGGATGGACATATACTCACTACTATATATAAAATAAATAATTAATAAGAATCTCCTATGTAGCACAAGGAACTCTACTCAGTACTCTATAAATGACCTATATAAGAAGAGGATCTCTAAAAAAGAGTGGATATATGTATACGTATAACATTCACTGTGCTCTAGACCTGAAATTAACAGACTATTTTAAATCAACTTTACTCCAATAATATATATATATATATATATGAAGAAATTGACATGTTAGTAATATATACATGGATGTTCTAGGTAGCATTCTGGGAAAGGATTTCATGCTTACTTGAGAATCAGTTGTGTACTCACTAATACTTGATAGCTATTACACTTCTCATTCATTGGGATAAAAAATTACTGATTGTAAATATAGATTCTTAGATTTGATGATCTCAATGAAAATATGAATGCAAATAGTCAGAAAATGAAGATAGTAATCTCTGAAACTTATCTATACTGAAGACAAAAAGGAAATTAGACAATAACATATTAAGCATATTTTGAGAGCCACTATAGCACTTCAAAGAAAATTATCTGTTAAATAAACAAACAAAAACAATCTGACAATTCAGAAGCCCCAGTGTACAGAGTGCACAGGATGGCCTCTTGCACAGATAGGATAGTTAACTCCCAATATAGGCAGATGGTCAGAGAACAAAATGTCAAAACTGCAGACTTTTTAAATCCCAGTACACAACCATCCAAGTTAGTACCTAAAATATATACTCACCCAGGATGGAGCAACTTTGAGGTTAACTTCAGTTCAGTCTGCTTCTTTGAGAGCCTGTGGTAGGTAGCAGCATGTAGATATTGTTGCTGTATATCTAATGAGAAGTTGCATTCTCTTATTCTTTTCCCTTGCAATCTACCTTATATTTTCTAGACTGAAGTAGAGCAATAAATGAAGAAAAAAAATCTAATAAGCCATTTACAGAAGCCATAGGATAATAACAATCCTTGCAGTTTTGCTCTTAGGTATCCATGGTTTATAAAACTTTTTGAAATTCAAGTAAAAAGACCTAATAGAAGGCATTCAAATTCAAATCTGTAATATCCATAGAATGATTTGAATCCTAAATGTCTTAAAATTCAGTTTGCATTCATAGAAACTACATACCAATATTTTGTTTTAACTTCTCAGTCACTAAGACAAAGAAAAAAGGCTAACAGCTATGCTATTAAAATCAAAATTAATATTTACTCAACAGAAACACAGCTTACTGATATTAATATCTGAGAGAAATATTTTTGTGTATTTGAATACTTGAAAACCAGAATGGTGTTCTTCAGACATCTTCACTAATGTCTCAGGAGTAGATATTATAATGCATTACGGAACTGTTTTTTCTGTTGTCTGATTTGAATTCAAAAGATAATGTCCAGAAGCACAGATTACTAATAATTTCAAGTATAAAACAACACGATATTAAAATCCTTGGATCAAACTCTCTTGGATTCAAAAAACATTTAATTTGAAGAGATTATTGTTCAGTTCAGTTCAGTCGATCAGTCGTGTCCTACTCTTTGTGACCCCCATGAATCGCAGCACGCCAGGCCGCCCTGTCCATCACCAGCTCCCAGAGTTCACCCGAACTCATGTGCGTCGAGTTGGTGATGCCATCCAACCATCTCATTCTCTGCAGTCCCCTTCTCCTCCTGCCTCTAAGCCCTCCCATCATCAGGGTTTTTTCCAATGAGTTAGCTCTTTGCATGAGGTAGCCAAAGTATTGGAGTTTCAGCCTCAGCATCAGTCCTTCCAATGAACACCCAGGACTGGTCTCCTTTAGGACGGACTGGTTGGATCTCCTTGCAGTCCAAGGGACTCACAAGAGTCTTCTCCAGCACCACAGTTCAAAAGCATCAATTCTTCGGTGCTCAGCTTTCTTCACAGTCCAACTCTCACATCCATACATGACCACTGGAAAAACTATAGCCTTGATAGACAGACCTTTGTTGGCAAAGTAATACCTCTGCTTTTTAATATGCTATCTAGGTTGGTTATTGTTACCTATGCTGAAATTAAGTGTACACTTTCCATGTAAAGATGTCCTAAAGTATTAAACTTTGCAATGGCCAAATGAACATATATGTGATAGGTTTGACATATATGTTCCCAAATTATGTTGCCTAAAGTAGATGATTGGATAACTTGTATAACTATGAGTTGATCATTTTTTAATATATGTATTTTTGTTTTGCTCATAGCCAAAATTTGCTTGAGTATTGAGTGGGAGACTGCTTTAGGTTAAGCTCTATAGCAAGTCCTTGTATTGCATGGACTATGGAAATAATTCTATGTAGTTTATTAGGGACAGAAGAGGTGGCAAAAATACACAGAAGAACTACACAAAAAAGATCTTAATGACTCAAACAACCAAGATGTTGTGATCACTCACCTAGAGCCAGACATTCTGGAGTGTTAAGTCAATGGGCCTTGGGAAACATCACTACGGACAAAGCTAGTGAAAGTGATAGAATTCCAGTTGAGTTATTTCAAATTCTAAAAATTAGTGCTATTAAAATGCTGCATTCAGTATGCCAGCAATTTTTGAAAACTCAGCAGTGGACACAGGACTGGAAAAGGTTAAGTTTTCATTCCAATCCCAAATAAAGGCAATGCCAAAGAATGCTCAAACTACTGCACAATTGCACTCATTTCACATGCTAGCAAAGTAATGCTCCAAATCCTACAAGCTATGTTCAACAGTATGTGAACTGAATTTCCAGATGTGCAAGCTGGATTTAGAAAAGGCAGAGGAACCAGAGATCAAATGCCAATATATGTTGGATCATCAAAAAAGCAAGATGTTCCAGAAAAATATCTACTGCTTTATTGACTATGCCAAAGCCTTTGACTGGGTGGATCACAACAAACTATGGAAAATCCTTAAAGAGATGGGAATACCAGACCACCTGACATCCCTGCTGAGAAGTCTGTATGCAGGTCAAGAAGCAACAGTTAGAAATGTTAGAAACAGGACAACAGACTGGTTGTTTCCTGGTTGTATTTCCTGGTTCCAAATCAGTAAAGGAGTACATCAAGGCTGTATATTGTCACCCTGCTTATTTAACATATACAGAGTACATCATGAGAAATGCTGGGCTGGATGAAGCAGAAGCTGGGATCAAGATTGCCAGGAGAAATATAAATCACCTCAGATATTCAGATGACATCACCCTTATGGAAGAAAGCGAAGAACTAAAGAGCCTCTTGATGAAATTGAAAGAGGACAGTGGAAAAGTTGGCTTGAAATTCAGCATTCAGGAAACTAAAATCATGGCAATCCGTCCCATCACTTCATCGCAAATAGGTGGGGAAACAATGGAAACAGTGACATACTTTACTTTGGGGGGCTCCAAAATCACTGTAGATGGTGACTGCAGCCATGAAATCAAAAGACACTTGCTCCTTGGAAGAAAAGTAATGACCAAACTAGACAGCGTATTAAAAAGAGGAAACATTACTTTACCAACAAAGGTCCATCTAATCAAAGCTATGGTTTTTCCAGTAGCCATGTATAGATGTCAGAGTTGGACTATAAAGAAACCTGTGTGCTAAAGAAATGATGCTTTTGAACTGTGGTGTCAGAGAAGACTCTTGATTCCCTTGGACTGCAAGAAAATCCAACCAGTCAATCCTAAAGGAAATCAGTCCTGAATATTCATTGGAAGGACTGATGCTGAAGCTGAAACTTCAATACTTTGGCCACCTGATATGAAGAACTGACTCATTTAAAAGACTCTGATGCTGGGAAAGACTGAAGGTGGGAGGAGAAGGGGACAACAGAGGATGAAATGGTTGGATGGCATCACTGACTTGATGGACATGAGTTTGAGTAAGCTCTGGCATTTGGTAATGGACAGGGAAGCCTAGCGTGCTGCAGTCCCTGGGGTCACAAAGAGTCTGACACGATTGAGCAACTGAACTGAACTTACTTTTCTCCTGAGAAACCTGTATGCAGGTCAAGAAGCATCAGTTAGAACTGGACATGGAGCTATGGACTGGTTCAAAATTGGGAAAGGAGTATGTCAAGGCTGTTTATTGTCATCCTGCTTATATAGCTTCTATGCAGAGCACATCTTGTGAAATGCTGGCTAAATGAATCACAAGCTGGAATCAAGATTGCCAGGAGAAATATCAATAACCTCTGATATCCACATGATACCACCTTTAGGCAGAAAGTGAAGAGGAATTAAAGAGCCTCTTTTGAGGGTGAAAGAGGAGAGTGAAAAAACCAGCTTAAGACTCAGCATTCAAAAACATATATGGCTATGGCTGATTCATGTTGATATTTGGCAGAAACCAACAAAAATCTGTAAAGCAATTATACTTCGATTAAAAAAGTAAATAAGTTAAAAAAAAAAAAAGCTAAGATGCTGGCATCTGGCCCAGTCACTTCATGGCAAACAGATGCGGAAACAATGGAAATAGTAACAGGCTTTATTTTCTTGGACTCCAAAATCACTGTGGACGATGATTGCAGCCGTGTAATTAAGAACACTTGCTCCAAAAAAAAAAAAAAACTTGCTCCTTTTAAGAAAAGCTATGACCAAACTATACAGCATATTAAAAAGCAGAGACAAAACTTTGCCAACCAAGGCTCATATAGTCAAAGCTATGGTTTTTCCAGGAGTCGTGCATGGATGTGAATTGAACCATAAAGAAGGCTGAATACCAAAGAACTGATGTTTGTTTGTTTGTTTTTTTCTTGAATATTGAATTTTTAAAAGTTTTTTTAAAATTTTTAAACTTTACAATACTGTATTAGTTTTGCCAAATATCAAAATGAATCCACCACAGGTATACCTGTGTTCCCCATCCTGAACCCTCCTCCCTCCTCCCTCCCCATACCCTCCCTCTGGGTCGTCCCAGTGCACCAGCCCCAAGCATCCAGTATCCTGCATCGAACCTGGACTGGTGTTTTTGAACTGTAATGTCGAAGACTCTTAAAAGTCTTGAACTTCATGCAATTCAAATCAATCCTAAAGGAAATAAACCCTGAATATTTTTTGGAAGAACTGATGCTGAAGCTGAAGCTCCAATATTTTCGTCACCCAGTGCAAGCCAATTTATTGGGGAAGACTAATGCAGGGAAAGATTGAAAGTAGGAGAAGAATGGGAGAATGGCATTGAAACACGTGAAATGTCATGTATGAAACGAGATGCCAGTCCAGGTTCAATGCACGATGCTGGATGCTTGGGGCTGGTGCACTGGGACGACCCAGAGGGATGGTATGGGGAGGGAGGAGGGAGGAGTGTTCAGGATGGGGAACACATGAGAAATAAAGGAATAAAAAAAAAAAAAGAAAGTAGGAGAAGAATGGGATGATAGAGTACAAGATGTTTGGATGGCAGAAACCAATACAATATTGTAAAGTAATTAGCCTCTAATTAAAATAAATAAATTTAAATTAAAAAAATAAAAAGAAGAAACAACCCTAGGAATTTATTGGTATAAATAAGTAAATTCTAATCATTTACATAATCTGTTCTCAAAGAGATAGAGCATAACTCCCTGTTCCTTAAGTGTGGCTGTGCATTAGTACTTTCTTCTAGAGAGGGGAAGAGTTCTTTAGCATTCAGAAACCTGACAAACACTACTTCTCCCAAGTAATCAAAATTGATATCAACAGTGATGTCATGCTGATAATTTGCACCCTTGATATGATGTGATGAGCCCCAAAGCTCATAATATCAATGTAATCATAATTAAACAAATCCCAATTGAGGGACCGCCTACAAAATAATTAAATAGTACTTCAAAACTGTCAAAGTCATCAAAAACAAGGAAAGTCTAAGAAACCATCACCTCCAGTGTTCTTGCCTGGAAAATCCCACCTACAGAGAAGTCTAGCAGGCTGTAGTCTTTAAGGTCAAGAAAGGGTCAGACACAACTTCAGACACTAAGCAAACAAACAAAAGAAAAAAAAAACCTGTCACAGCCAAGGGTTTCCTAAGGAAATATAATGACTAAATGAAATATGATACTCTACATGGGATCCTGCAACAGAAAAAAGGACAATAGGTAAAAAACAAAACAGCATATGTGAGTAAAGAATGAACTTTATTTAATAACAATATAACAATGCTGTTTCATTAATATATGGATCATATATATTAACTAGGAAAAACTAGCATATGCTATATGAAAAATGTCTGTGCTACCTTTGCAAATTTATGTAAATTTAAAGAATTTTAGGAAAAAAGTTATTCTTTAATCCTTTATACATTTCTAAACTATCATTTTTTTTACTTTGCTTTAATTCTAATGTAGCAATGATATATTTTTTTAATGAAGAAACATGAAGATAGATGACAGATGGATAGGCTATTTTAATTTACTTTATGTATTTTATAGGCAGTTCTTGCACTTACAAGGTAAAATGTATTATTTTTTTCAAAATAACTGACTTAATGGATGAAATATGGTTGTACAGCACAGTTGCTAGAATACAGCTTGTCTATTAAAAATGTAAACAACATAGATTCATATTCTTCTATAACAGTCACAATTTTCTTCCTCTTATATTTTACATATTTTCACTCCAGTACAGAGTAAATTTAAGTATATTCCCTTTTAGGAAATCAGAGTTTGAGTCTACTTGTATGTGTTTGGATTAGTCAGTAGCTTTAGCATTTATTTAATGTGAGGTAAAGGTAGCACTGGACATGGAACAACAGATTGGTTCCAAATAGGAAAAAGAGTACATCAAGGCTGTATATTGTCATCCTGCTTATTTAACTTATATGCAGAGGACATCATGAGAAACGCTGGGCTGGAAGAAACA
>NW_011494748.1:2286898-2296989 GCF_000754665.1 Bison bison bison | reverse complement strand
AGAAAGTGAAGAGGAACTCAAAAGCCTCTTGATGAAAGTGAAAGAGGAGAGTGAAAAAGTTGGCTTAAAGCTCAACATTCAGAAAACTAAGATCATGGCATCCGGTCCCATCACTTCATGGGAAATAGATGGGGAAACAATGGAAACAGTGTCAGGGTTTATTTTTTGGGGCTCCAAAATCACTGCAGATGGTGATTACAGCCTTGAAATTAAAAGACTCTTACTCCTTGGAAGGAAAGTTATGACCAACCTAGATAGCATATTCAAAAGCAGAGACGTTACTTTGCCAACAAATGTCCATCTAGTCAAGGCTTTGGTTTTTCCAGTGGTCATGTATGGATGTGAAAGTTGAACTGCGAAGAAAGCTGAGTGCTGAAGAAATGATGCTTTTGAACTGTGGTGTTGGAGAAGACTCTTGAGAGTGCCTTGGACTGCAAGGAGATCCAGCCAGTCCATTCTAAAGGAGATCAGTCCTGGGATTTCTTTGGAAGGAATGATGCTAAAGCTGAAACTCCAGTACTTTGGCCACCTCATGTGAAGAATTGACTCATTGGAAAAGACTCAGATACAGGCAGGGATTGGGGGCAGGAGGAGAAGGGGACGACAGAGGATGCGATGGCTGGATGGCATCACCGACTCGATGGATGTGAGTCTGAGTGAACTCCAGGTGTTGGTGATGGACAGGGAGGCCTGGCGTGCTGCAATTCATGGGGTCGCAAAGAGTCGGACATGACTGAGTCACTGAACTGAACTGAACTGAACAGAAAGGTAGCACACATTGGAGGTAACCTATTCAAAACTCAGTACCTTCTTACTCCACCAGCCAACTCAACAGAGAGTGATTCTATTGATACAATTTGTGTAGGGTTAAAATCAATGACTGAGGTTTTACCTCATTGGTAATTATTGGTTAATTATTGCTGATCGTTTTATGGTCATGTCATAAAATTTTTTCTTAGGCAACATAAAGAAGGGCTTTGGGGAACTTTTAGTAAAGATATCTTCACTGATTCAAAAGAACTCTACATGAAGGGATATTTTCTCTTCTGATGGGTGTTTTCTTGTCTGAATTCAAAGCTTAAAACTATGGCAACTATGAGATAAACAGCAAGGCTCTTGAGAAAATGGCAGTTTCCTGATGATGTGTTGAGCCTTAACAATTAATGCTCTCATCCTTTGGACTTGTCAAGGAAGATTATAAATGTTTCCTTATTATTTAAGAAAAAAATTTCTCATGTTTTTCTACTGCTATAGTTATCAGCTTCTTAATTATTTCATTTGCCTATCAGATATTTTAAACTAATTTTCAGTGGCACCTAAAGTAAAATCATATAGGCTTTACCTCTCAGTAAGTGTTAAAGCCCTTTGTGAACAGTAATGCCTTAAAAGTTGACTTAGTGGATGTATAGAATTGCTTTTTCCCCCCATTAATGCCAGTTGTATCTTTTTTAGGTTCACTTTTTTTTTTTTTAAGATCACCTGGTTTATTGAGAAAAGTTCATAATAAAACTGCAACTGCTATTTTACAACTTACAAAATAATTTGATATATAAAATGAATTGGTTTTCATTATGTAAGTACAAATAGTAAAAAAATAATAATATTCCATGTGATATATCGTATTTGCAAGTCAGAGAAATCCCACATTCCTGAATTATCCTGTTAAACATTTTACATCAGATATTTTTAATCTGTTTACCAAGGGAAACCAGGTTTTTAACCATACTTAAATTTTTGCTTACAGTTGCAATCTATCAGAAGCTGTGTCTACATATCAAAGATTTGAGTGAATCTGGTTAGGTTTCTGTTTTCCCAGATGGAATGGGTTGGGTCTATTAAGGACTGAGGAGAAGAAGAAGATACTGGTAAAAATTGTCAGTGACTAAATATTCTAAAACAAACGCAAAAAAATTTTTTTTCAAGCCTTTGGCTATTCAAAGAAGCAAAATTGGCTCCTAAATGCATGTCATTTGTGATAATTTCTAATGAATATCATGAATAATTGATTTGGGGCTAAGCTTTCCATTAACTTAATATGACATCTAGGAAAGTATTCTTTCATGGCCAAAACCTGTTGCAGTAGTATGGCCTCCTTAAGCAGTGAAATCTTAAGATGAAATTTTCTCTTTTAAAGTGGTTCATAGGGTGGGGGTGTGGTAGAAATCTACTAGTAATTCTGTGCTCTTTGGTGTCTATATGCTCTAGACCAGAGTAGACTGGATGAAAAAATGGACTGGTCTAATTCATTATGACCTTTAAGTAGTATTAGGTTGTTCAGTAAAGCATTAGGTTCACTTTTAAGTCAAATACTTAGCAGATTTTTGCCTTTCTACCATCTAAATGTGCCAACAAAATAGCCAGGTTATAGATACAAAGTAGATCAGGCATGAGATAACTCAATTTATGTGCATTCAAGCTCAACACTAACTATATTCCACTTATGCCTTCTGGCTTTTACAAATGTATCCTTTCATTGGATATATTCCAAGTTGAAAAAAATGGAATATTTTTGACTCTTTGAAACAAAAAATGCTTACATCCTCCAAATTTACATCCAAAGTTATCACTAAGTAACTTTTAAAAATTAGTCTGCAGATAACCTGTAAAAATTTAGTTTCTCCCTTTCTTTCTTTTTTAACAAGAAAGATTGGTGAAATGTCCTGCAAATATTTTACCTAAATTATTATAAAGTACAATGTTAGAGCCAACATTTAAATTTGGATTGAATATTTTTTTATTATATACCCTATAACTTATTTCACTGTATAATACCTATGAAACACTTTGATTTGGGAAGGTAAACATACTAACATGGACATACACACACACACACATACACCATTTTATATGTTAGGCTTACACTTATAAGATTTTTTTGTACAGTACTTTGGTCAAGCATTATAAATTGACAATAGTGTATATGAAGTTTCCATGATCATAATAATATGATCTATATATTGTAAGCTAAAGAAAAAAAGAACATATAACCACAATTTCTCTAAATTATAATATCCTATCTTTGTGATTTTGTTAGTAAAGTTTGAATTAAAACTATCAGAAAGTATTTACAGTTAGTAGTCAACTCAAATTATCTTAGTTAACATTTGAATATTCTTTTTTAAAGTTTTATTAATGAATAATTAACATTCAATGAGCAACACATACATAAGGTGTATAATGTGATACTTTGACATGTGTATACATGTAGAAAGGCTTCCTTAGTAGCCCAGATGGTAAAGTATTTGCCTGCAATGCAGGAGACACAGATTCGATCCCTGGGTGGGGAAGATCCCCTGGACAAGGAAATAGCAACCCACTCCAGTATTCTTGCCTGGAAAACTTCATGGATAGAGCAGCCTGGTGGGCTATAGTCCATGGGATCACCAAGAGTCAGACATGACTGAGCGGGTAACACACAAACATGTAAAACCATTACCACAATCAGGATAAGGAATATATCTGTCACCTCTTTTCATGATCCATTTTGTTGCATCTACTCATCCCTCCCCATGCTCAGGTACTAATGATCTGATTTGTGTCACTCATAACTGATATGTTTAGATGTTTAAGAATTTTAATTAAACTGGATCACAAAGTTTTTTTTGGCTGATTTTATACATTCAGCATAATATTTCACTCAGCATAATTAACCAAGATATTGCACATACAATAGTTCTAAATTATTACTGAACAGTAGTACAGTAAATGAATAGATTACAATTTGTTTTCCCATTCACTTGTTGTTGAACATCTAGGTTGTTTTCAGGGTTTGGTCATTACAAGATAGATCTACTATAAGCATTCGTGCGAAATGATTTATATAAACATATTATTTTATTTCTCCTGGGTAAATAGTTAAGAGTGGGATGACTAAGTCATTTAAAAAGCAAAATTGTATAAAACTATTTTCCAAAATGGTTATACCATTTCATATTCCCATCAGCAGTCCTAATGCATGTGTAGTGGTATTTCACTGTGCTTTTCACCTTACATCCTCTTAAATACTAATTATGTTGAGCATTTTAGAGTCATGTATCTTCTTTTGTGGACTGTCTGCTTAGATCACTTACCCATTTTTTATAAGCATTTTTGTATAAGCTTTATATAATAAGATTTTTATTATTATTGAGTTTGAGAGTCCTTTATGTATTCTAGACACAAGTACTTTATCAGATATATGATCTTGCAAACATTTTTTTCCTAGTTCATGGTTCATCTTTTGTTCCTTGACTACTGTCACTGTAGTGATTTTTAACATTTTTTTCCTGTAGATTATGCCTTTTGACATTTTATATTAGAAATAATTAACTTAAAGTTATAGAGATTTCTTAGAGAAGATTTATAACTTTAAGTTTTAAATATAGGACGATGGCCCATTTTGAGTAAATTTTGTGTATTGTGTAGACTAAAATATAAGTTTTAGTACCTGGATATCTGCTTATACTGATTATTCAAAGACTGTGCTTTTTCAGTTGAATTGTTTTTGTTCCTTTGCAAAACTTTATATATTATTGGTTGTATTTTTAGAATTCATTTTTTTCTATTGATCTATTTGTCTATATTTAGACCAATAGCCATAAATCTTAATTACTACAGCTGTATAAAATGTCTTAAGATCTATAGTGTCATTTCTACATTTGTTCTTTTTCAAAAAACATTCTTGGTTGTATTTATATATGAACTTTAGAATCAGTTTTGCAATTTCTACAAAATGTCTGCTTGGGTTTTGAATATAATCATAATAAACCTATAGATTAATTTGGGGTCAGTTGCAATCCTGATAGTATTGTATCTTCCAGCCTGTGGACACAGTATATCTCAAACTTCACCCATCACCTCAACTATTCTAATTAGAAAGCTGTATTGGGATATCCTCAAGACTAACACTCCAGGTTTGATGATTCATGAGAGGATGACTCACAGGACTCAGCATACAAACCAATGGTTCTGATTTGTTTATATCAAAAAGACTCAGAGCATAATGAGGATAGGGAAATAGTGTACAGTGTATAGTCTTGGGGCAATAGTTTTGGGGCAATCAGGAGCAAACTTCCAAGGTCGGCATTTCAAATGGAATAGTACAGGGTACACTTAATTTCCTCTGCAATGAATTGTGACAAAGTCTGTGAGTTGTTATCAGCAAGGGAGAGTTTTTACTGAGGCAGCTTTTGCTTAGTATATGCCAAAATTCAAGACTCCCAGAAAGAAAACAGTTGTTAAGCATAAGCCATAATGTTTACACGAACAGTTTAGGCACAGTGAGCCATATATACTACTGAATAGTGGGAACCCTCTTGAAATCTAAGTTTTCAGATACCAATCAAGGGCAAATCTTGCGAGCATGCCTTTTCAAGGAGAGCAGTTCAGACTTGCTGTGTTAATTTGTTAATTCTTTCTGCACATATGCTACTGAGACCAATAATCAATTAAAATTAAAGTCACTCTTCTAATGTTCTGAAATCACAGTAAAAATTGAATCTATAAAGATCATATCATCTGAATGTATCCTTTTTAAACTGATTTTCACATGATTAGTGTTAAAAAAAACAAGCATCTTTTTGATAATCATTGAAAAATTTTAGATACAGTTCCTCCAAAGGTATAAAATCATGACAAAATTTTAAACACATACATATTTATGTATATATAATTGTTGTGCTTATAATCAATAGTAAATAATAACAGATCTTATTGTACACATTTTATCTTCCCTATATCTTATATTTTTATTGATATAAGTGTGCTGCTGCTGCTGCTGCTGCTAAGTTGCATCAGTCGTGTCCGACTCTGTGCGACCCCATAGACAGCAGCCCACCAGGCTCCCCTGTCCCTAGGATTCTCCAGGCAAGAACACTGGGAGTGGGTTGCCATTTCCTTCTCCAATGCATGAAAGTGAAAAGTGAAAGTGAAGTCACTCAGTTGTATCTGACTCTTCGCAACCCCATGGACTGCAGCCCACCAGGCCCCTCCATCCATGGGATATTCCAGGCAAGAGTACTGGAGTGGGGTGCCATTGTCTTCTCCGGATATAAGTGTATGGGTAAATATTTCATAAAACATAAAATCTATATAAAGTATAGGTTTCTATAATTTTTAGAATATTTTATTTTGATGTTTACTAATATTCCATAGTATATTTGGATAAGGAGGCCTGGCATGCTACCATTCATGGGGTCACAAAGAATCAGACATGACTAAGCGACTGAACTGAATTCATAATTATACATAAATATATGTATAATTACACTAATATAATTAGTCTTAAAGTCATTTAGACTGGTTGTTTGACATTATTATTGAATGACAATGTTACTGATAATGTGAAATATAAACACCTCAATATTGCTATTGACAAATGTGTCCTCTGTCAAGTTGATCATGATATTCGATGTTCTAGTAGTTGATAATATCTGAAGAGGGTCCTTGTGCATTTATTAAATGTTGAAAATTTGTTTATAACTTTTATTATTGATAATGTCCCTCTTTTATACCAAGCTAAAATTTAGGTAACTAATTTAATTAGCAACTAATATGCAATAAAATTATTTTAATTTCCTTTGAATTTATATCCAAAGGTAAATAGAATTTACCTTTCTCTTTTCTTCATCAAATCCCTTGCTATACTGGGAAGCAGGTTTTAGATTTCTTTGCTTTCATCCTTTCAATGAAACTCAAAAATGAAACATAATTCTCTTTATCTATTAAACATGTTAAGTTATGAGTGAAATGTCATGTTTTAAACTGAAATTATCCCTCAACAACATATGACTTATTAATTATAAAGGGAAATATTTCTGTAGAAATTTAAGTTTCTTTAAAATAAAGGTATCTGGCAGACACTATTTTAAACAAGATACCAAATTTAACGCCAGCAAGAGTGGGATATACTGCCATTATCACTCACTCTGTATGCATGGAATGAAAAACAGCACTTGTACTGTCTCCCTACCAAAAGGTATTGGCTAAATCTAATCATGGGGGGAAAATATGACTAATTCACATCAAGGAATTCTGCAAAACATCTGGTCTGAACTCCCCTAATACAAATGTCATGAATGACAAAATGGCTGGCAAACTGTTCCAGATTAAAGAAGACCAAAGAGATGTAGAAAGTAAATAATGTATGAGACTTCATTGTGTGTGTGTGTGTGTGTGTGTGTATATGTGTGTGTGCACGAGAATGCACGCACATGCGCTTAGCCATGTCTGACTTTGCAACCCCCTGGAATGTAGCCCATAGGTTCCTCTGTCCATGGGATTTTCCAGGCAAGAATATAGGAGCTGGTTGACATTTTCTACTCCAGGCAATCTTCCCAACCCAGGAATTGATCCTGCATCTCCTGCTTTCCTGCATTAGCAGGATGATTCTTTATCACTGCACCAACTGGGAAGCCCTTGATTAGATGCTGAATTTAAAAATAAAATCAGTAAAGCATCTTATTTGAACATTTGGGGAAATTTACATTAGGGCAAATACTATTGTTCTTGAGTGTAAAAAATTAAATTTGTGAGTGGCTATCTAAAAGAATGCTGTTGTTTTTAAAGAGAGACACACTGAAGTATTCAGAAGTGAAATACATGTTGATTAGAAGTATTATTAAAATAATTCATCAACTATAGCATAAACACACAAACATATACATAAATATAGCAAAATGTTAACACTTTGTGATTGTGTTTTTCCTAGTGAAGTTAAGGAAAAGGTACTTAAGTGCTTATTGTACTATTATTGTGAAGTATTGAAATTTTTAAAAATTCAGAATAAATTTCTGATGTGGGCAAAAAATAAAGGCATTCTGTCTATGAAGAGGTTTCTTAATAAGTAGCCTGTCCTTAAAAGCTGAATTTTTTACAGTAAACAACTTCTCTTAGAATGTAATAAAAATGAATATTGATGATGAAATAAAGATACATCTAAGAAAAAAAAATGACAGTATCATCACAAAGTTAAAAAATGTATTCCAGCTGGCAAGCATATCTTTCTAAATTTTAATTAGAGTCTAATTACTTTACAATATTGTATTGGTTTTGCCATACATCAACATGAATCCGCCATGGATATACATGTGTTCCCAATCCTGAAACTTCCTCCCACATCCCTCCCCATACCATCCCTCTAATTAGCCTCCAATTAAAATAAATAAATTTAAATTAAAAAAATTAATTAGATAACAACAACATAATAAATATTAATCAATTATTTTCCCTATCGTTTTACACTTGAGGTTCAATTTAGACACTTGAGACAGCTTTCATCTCAAGTATAAGTTTTAATTTATTTTTGGAGTATTATTAGTTTATATATTACATATTGTTGTTTGAAGCTAATAGTTCTGGGTGTGGATTCAGAGCTCAGGCTTCTTGCTTCCCATGTAGCTTCCATCCACCGGGGTTTTCATGTAGGCCTTAGTTAGCTTGTGGGCTTCCCAGGTGGCACAGAGATAAGGAATCTACCTGCCGAGGCAGGAGATACAAGACATGTGGGTGTGATTCCTAGGTTGGGAAGATCCCTTGAAGAAGGAAATGGCACCCCACTTTAGCATTCTAGTCTGGAAAATTCCATGGACAGAGGAGCCTGGCTGCCTTCAGTTCATGGAGTCACAAACAGTTGGACACAACTGAGTGACTGAGCACAAAGCACACTTAGCTGGTAGAAAAGAAAGAGTAGGGGTGAGGCACAGTCACATCATAAATGTTGGTGTGGTAGCAACACACATACACTGACATGTGTCATGATGTTAGTATGTGATTTGACCCCATGTTCATGAAAAATGAGTGCAGATATTTCTAGTGAAGGGTAGTCATGTGTATCACAAAAGCTAAGGTGATATAAATCATTTCTGAGACTGCATGACCCAGAAAACTTCTCCCAATAGCAATGGAAAATCTGAATGGAACTAAACCACTAAATATGTGCTGAATTGTTACATGAAAGAAAACCTACATAGTTGAGCCTGGTGATCTCTTCAAGAAAATCAGAGATACCAAAGGAACATTTCATGCAAGGATGGGCTTGATAAAGGACAGAAATGGTATGGACCTAACAGAAGCAGAAGATATTAAGAAGAGATGGCAAGAATACACAGAAGAACTGTACAAAAAACATCTTCATGACGCAGATAATCATGATGGTGTGGTCACTGACCTAGAGCCAGACATCCTGGAATGTGAAGTCAAGTGGGCCTTAGAAAGCATGACTATGAACAAAGCTAGTGGAGGTGATAGAGTTCCAGCTGAGCTATTTCAAATCCTGAAACATGATGCTATGAAAGTGCTGCACTCAATATGCCAGCAAATTTGGAAAACTCAGCAGTGGCCACAGGACTGGAAAAAGTCAGTTTTCATTCCAATTCCAAAGAAAGGCAATGCCAAAGAATGCTCAAATTACCGCACAATTGCACTCATCTCACACGCTAGTAAAGTAATGCTCAAAATTCTCCAAGCCAGGCTTCAGCAATATGTGAACTGTGAACTTCCTGATGTTCAAGCTGGTTTTAGAAAAGGCAGAGGAACCAGCGATCAAATTGCCAACATCCACTGGATCATGGAAAAAGCAAGAGAGTTCCAGAAAAACATCTATTTCTGCTTTATTGACTATGCCAAACCCTTTGACTGTGTAGATCACAATAAACTGTGGAAACTTCTGAAAGAGATGGGAATACCAGACCACCTGATCTGCCTCTTGAGAAATTTGTATGCAGGTCAGGAAGCAACAGTTAGAACTGGACATGGAACAACAGACTGGTTCCAAATAGGAAAAGGAGTACATCAAGGCTGTATATTGTCACCCTGCTTATTTAACTTATATGCACAGTATATCATGAGAAATGCTGGACTGGAAGAAACACAATCTGGAATCAAGATTGCCTGGAGAAATATCAATAACCTCAGATATGCAGATGACACCACCCTTAAGGCAGAAAGTGAAGAGGAACTAAAAAGCCTCTTGATGAAGGTGAAAGTGGAGAGTGAAAAAGTTGGCTTAAAGCTCAACATTCAGAAAACGAAGATCATGGCATCCAGTCCCATCACTTCATGGGAAATAGATGGGGAAAGAGTGGAAACAGTGTCAGACTTTATTTTTCTGGGCT
>NW_011494748.1:2271182-2286798 GCF_000754665.1 Bison bison bison | reverse complement strand
ATCACTGCAGATGGTGACTGCAGCCATGAAATTAAAAGACGCTTGCTCCTTGGAAGGAAAGTTATGAGCAACCTAGATAGCATATTCAAAAGCAGAGACATTACTTTGCCAACAAAGGTTCATCTACCTGTGGTCATGTATGGATGTGAGAGTTGGACTATAAAGAAAGCTGAGTGCTGAAGAACTGATGCTTTTGAACTGTGGTGTTGGAGAAGACTCTTGAGAGTCCCTTGGACTGCAGGGAGATCCAACCACTCCATTCTGAAGGAGATCAGCCCTGGGTGTTCTTTGGAAGGAATGATGCTAAAGCAAAACTCCAGTACTTTGGCCATCTCATGTGAAGAGTTGACTCATTGGAAAAGACTCTGATGCTGGGAGGGATTGGGGGCAAGAGGAGAAGGGGACGACAGAGGATGAGATGGCTGGATGGCATCACTGCCTCAAGGGACATGAGTCCGAGTGAACTCCGGGAGTTGATGATGAACAGAGAGGCCTGGCGTGCTGCGATTCATGGGGTCGTAAAGAGTAGGACAGGACTGAGTGACTGATCTGATCTGATCTGATCTGATCTGATTTACACAGATGAGATTTATAAACAGTCCAGAATTAGCTCCATTATTTAACAAGTTATATCAGTTGTTAGAAAAAAAAAAGAAAAGAAACATTGAAGAGCTCAGATTTGAGGTTAACTGACCAGAAAGAAAGGAAATTCCTCCCCTGGTGGCTCAGATGGCAAAGAATCTGCCTACAATGCAGAAGACCCAAGTTTGTTCCCTGGGTTGGGAAGATCCCCTGGAGAAGGGAATGGCTACCCACTTCAGTATTCTTGCCTGGAGAATCCCATGGATAGAGGAGCCTGGCAGGCTACAGTTTATGTGGTCACAAAGAGTTGGACATGACTGAGTGACTAACACACAACACTGACCATAAAGAAATAAATATTATAGGAAATTCTAGACACAGTGAGTTAAATACAATATTAGCAACATACAATATGTGTGGTTATAAATATATATATATACAGATGTTAATTAAAGACACATAAATATTCCATATTCATATAAACAGTGTATATATTGTCAGAAACTTAGTGCACCTTTGCTCTCCTAAGCTTATAAAAGTGTGTGTGTGCATGCATGCTAAGTTGCCTCAGTTGTGTCCAACAGTTTGTCACTCTGTGGATTATAACTCACCAGGCCTCTCTGTCCATGGGATTCTCCAGGCAAGAATGTTAGAGTGGGTTGCCATTTCCTCCTCCAGGGTATCTTCCTGACTCAGGGATTGAACCCTCCTCTCTTGTGTCTCCTGCATTGGCAGGGGGGTTCTTTACCACTAGAGCCACCTGGAAAGACATGTGTTGTAAAATATTTTTCTATCTTTTCTTTTTTTTAATTACTGAATTCACAACCGAAGGAACAACCATAATTCCTGTTTAATAGGATATATGTATTTCTGAGGAAGCTGTGTTCATGTTTGGATGATTTTGAATATCATACAAATTAAGAAATGCAAGATGCTGAAAGCAATTACTGATCTTTCATGAGTTGTATTTATTTGGATTATCAATTTAGGTTCAATAATTTCTAGAAGGTTGGCCTAATGTTTTGAATAATAGACTGGTGCATATTATTTCATGCTTTAAACAGTTTCATAATTCTTTTAACGTTTAGGTTGCTTGGAATTAAAGGAAGAAACCATTGAAAACCTTCTTGCAGCAGCTTGCCTTCTTCAGCTTCCTCAAGTAGTGGAAGTGTGCTGCCATTTCCTCATGAAGCTCTTGCATCCATCAAACTGTTTAGGAATCCGAGCATTTGCAGATGCTCAAGGATGCATTGAATTAATGAAGGTGGCCCATAGCTACACGATGGTAAGGAAATGCAATTTTTTAATAATAGCAGCATAGCTGTATTGTCACAGGTTAAAATAATTACAGCTATTGCATTCAAAATTAAGACTCAAAATTAGTTTTGAATCACTGGTACATTTTTATCACTAGACACAATGTACTGTATAGTATTTAAGAACCTCAAAGTAGAAAAAGACATCACACAATGGTCTTTATTATGGCTCCATTTACATTTTATAGACGATATAGATATAGATATTGACTGCTTGGGATTTTAAATGGTTCTTAAAATAATTTTTGTCTTAATTTCTCCCAGGATATCTATCTTTTACATCTCCTTCCACAGCTGCCTTTCCCCCTCTTTTCTTTCTAGTTAAGAGCTAGCAGTTTATGTCACAAATTTTTTTCTTTTGCATTTTTCAAACAACCTCTCTACCACGGACCCAGGTTTGTGCATGCTATGTTGCTTCAGTCACATCCAAGTCTTTGCAATGCCATCAGGCTTCTCTATCCATGGGGATTCTCCAGGCAATACTGGAGTGTGTTGCCATCAGGCTTCTCTATCCATGGGGATTCTCCATGCAATACTGGAGTGTGTTGCCATACCCTCCTCCAGGAGATCTTCCTGACCAGGAACTGAACCTGTGTCTCTTTAGTCTCCTGCACTGGCAAGCCAGGTTCTTTACCACTAGCACCACCTCAAAAGCCCATGGACTGAGGTATATTAACCAAAATTCAGTGTTGAAATCCTACCCCAAATGTGATGGTGTTTGGAGATGGAGGCTTTGGAGGTGAGGTCATCATAGCAGGCCCCTCAGGATGCCCTTATGAGAAGAGACATTATAGAATTTGCTTCCTCTTTCTCTCTTTCATGTGAGGACACAGTGAGAAGTTAGCCATCTGACAGCTCAGAAGAGAGTCCTTAGAGAACCCAGTAACACTATATTTTAATAATAGACTTTTCATCCTTCAAAATAATAAGAAATAAATTCCTGTTATCTAAGCCACCTACTCTGCAGTATTTTGTTATGGAATCCTGAGCTATCTAGCACACTTTTTATCATAGCATGATATGTTAGGTTTGCATTTGTCTGTATGATTTATGGAGGAAAAAAAGATAGTGATAGTACATTTTAAAGTATTTATTGGAATAGTGAATATTGGATTTCAGAATTCCTGGGAATTTTATACTAAAAGGGAAAATATTTAGGTACATAAATCAGATGATGTTTGTGGATTTTTTTTTTTTTTTGTAAATTTGTCTTTCTGCACCATTTTTCATAAAAGGTGTAAATTGATTATCAGTCAGTAAATAGTCCTTTAATACAAGCCAATTTTATATTTTTATCTTTGATTTCTTACTGTATGTATAGACATATATGTAGATACTTTAACAAAAGGATTAAAAACCATTTAAAGTGTACACTTTAAATGGGTGGACTTTGTAGTGTGTTCTTTAAATGTTATCTTCATTCTAGAATTGAATAATCAGTTAGAATATTTTCATACTGATCATTTTATTTCCTAGAAGCAATCATTGCAAAACCAATACAATATTGTAAAGTAAAAAAAATAAAAAATAAAAAAAAATAAAAATGCTTAATAGAGTGCCTAGAATATAGCAAGCACTATATAAAATGTTAACCATTCTTGCTATTTTTATTATTAATATTATTAATGAATTGATGTTTATTACTGGAACAACCAACTCTAAAGCATATAGCTTTCTCTTTGCAACTCAAAGGAATAATTTATATGAAATAAATCTCATTAAGCTTTATAGTTGCTGTTTATTTAGAAACTCTTTTTTTGAGATTTAGCACCTTTTCAAATTACTAATGACAATCAGCCATTTAAGTCTCCTTATTGTTATTCTTAGACAGAATCTCAATATCATTTTAATTTTCTTCTTTAATCCTTTAAGCAGATTAGTAAATTAAATAAAATGTAGAAATAAAGGAAGGAGATGCCTGCTTTGTACTTCTATTGTCAAATTCTTTTTCTGAAATATTTCATGACAGGGCACAGTATTACTATTCAAATTATATGAACCATATAAAATTAATGTAAATAAATACTTCATCAACCAAAATATCAAAACCCAACTGCTGTCATTTAATTATGCACATTTCATTACACTTCAGAGTTCCTGGCTTAGCTAAGCCAAAGAACAATATGCCTGCATATCCAGTGGGATAATGGTCCCTTCTGGTCTGGTTTGAAATTATTAATTTAATAATCAAAACGTTTTCCTTGCAGCTGCTTGAACTGATCTGAAATTTATCACACAATAGTATCAATATAGTTTTTAAACACATTAAAAATATTCTTTATAGTAAACTATACATGTAAAACAGAAATATAGGAATGTCCTTGCTAAGACACTCAACATTCTAAACAGCTCTATCTTAACTTATTTTTGAGACTATGGATTGATCGTGTGTTGTGTTATGCTTGTCAAAATTAAAATGATTTCAAATTCTGTTGGAAGCATGAAGCTCCAGTGTTCTCCAGATGCTCATGGGTTACTCTTTTACTGGAAAACATTTTCTGACCAGTTGTCTTCCTAGAGTATTATTTTGTCTCAGTTCTAATGCTTTAAAATGAGTGTATCTGATATTATAATTTTTTACCATATATTAGCCTCTGATTCATGTTTAATCTTGCATATCTCCTCATTTAATCTATTTAATTTGTGCTTCAAGAACAAACTTATTAAGCTTTTTCTTATTCTTCTCCTTAACTCATTCAGTAGCAAAACATCTCAGGGTTTCTACTGGGCAAACTCTGGTACTGAATTAATATATTTATTGGCTCTAAATATGCCTTCTTTGCTTATTTTACACATGGCATTCTTGTTTTAATTTTCAATTTTCTTGCCAAAATATTTTAGATATGAACTTGATCTTCCAACATTCAGATCTTAACTTGCTGTCTGTATGCCTTTGCTTTTTATATGTTTTGCTGTTCCCTTTGGAAATTTCACTTATTTGAATTCAGCTATTGATTTTGTGTGATTCCAAAATCTATTCAGGGAAAGTGACCCTGCTTGGCAGTGGTTCATGTGTGAAATATTGAAAAATTTTGAATGCAAGCTCAATATTAGACAGAAGTGTGAAATAAATTCTGAAACATTAATTTACATTTTGGGTGCATGAATATACAGATACCAACAAGAAAATTGAAGGAAATAGTTCCTCTTACTCTATTGGAGTTCCAAATGAAACCTGTTGTTAATTCTGGACATCTAATTTTAAAAACATTAGAGAACAACAAACAGAAGATGAGAATTATAAGAATAGCAAATATTTTATAATCATGAAATATGAAGAAAAGTTGAAAAGATTTGGTTCTTATAGCTGAATAATATCAGGGCATGGAAATAGATATCTTTGTGTATTTGATAGAATGAGTTTTTGTTTGAAAGAGCACCATTGGTGTTTTCTAATCCTGTTGTTAATTTTAGTAGTATAATCTTCTTTTCAATTTAAATATCATAGGAAAGAATAATATTGGAGTTGAAGTGTTTTGTATGATGATAGATGAAGGATCTGGAGTCTCCTTCCGTCTTCTGAGTTTTCTTTCTCTGCTGCTTGTCTATTTCTACTAATCAACATCACTTCCTACTAAGGTCAGCTCTGCCTTTAGAGGAGACTCCTGGATCTTTATTTTTAAGAAATCCTCTCTCCATATGGTTCTGGTTTAGACTTTGACAATTAAAAGCATTCGTGCAAGGTATAGAAAGTGGAAATGAAGGAGAATCCATTATTTCTGCACAGGTAGATGCAGGCAAATACGTGGATGAATGGAAACTTGAAGTAACTTCTAACTGAGCACTTGAAAGCAATTAACTTCACTGCTGTAGACTGAAATGGTTAATTGGAGATTTCTGGAGGTTCTTGAGGAGTTCAGTGCCTTTGTGGAGTACTTGTCAGAACAGTTCATATTGAACAGAGGTAGAGATTATTAGCAGAAAGTTCCCTGACCTTCATTTCCACAGCTATTTAGGTCCCCAATTCCCTATCCAAGATCTATTTTACATAGAAAACATGGTTTGTTTTTCTAATCCAACAGTGTCTTAAACACATACCCCAAAATAGCAAATTTAAGCTCCACATTTTGATAGAAGTAATTCTCCCCACCTAACTTCTCAACAACTGCTTAGGCATTTTTCCTAAAAAATAAATTGAATTAATTTCACCACTTCTCAATATGTCCATGAATTCCTTTCACTTGTTCTTTATTCATGATAGCTCTTTTATCTGGAATCCCTGGTATATAATTCTAAATAACCACCCTCACTTCTCAGTTTAAGTTTACCCATGCCTAAGAAATATTTTAAAATTTTTCATGGCATTCTCTGTCTTATTTAAATCCTTAGTATTCCTTTTGTTAACACTAAATGGTGTCACTATACATTTTCTTGTGCAGTTAATTATCCCTTGTGTCTTTATGACTGACTTCACAACTACATTGCAACTTCTTTGTGGTAGAGAACAGGTCTTCCCACTGAGATTTGTTTTTCCCAACAAATCTCCATTGAGATTTGTATGTACCTGCATGTGTAATGACTGAGAGCATGTGTAATATATTGACTAATTCCTATAGTTCCCATGGATATTTAGAATTACTATTCTCAGAACTCCCAAATTCAGTTATTCAGCAAGACTATCCATGTTTTCCTCTAACTTCTAATGATATTTCCTATTGTTATTTTCTTGTTCACACAATTCTAGCCACACTGTTCCTCTTGCTATTTTTTGACTACAGCAAACATACTATCACCAGATGAACTTTGCGTTGTTCTTTCTTACTTCTGCTGGAAATGCTCTTCTACCAAATATTTATATCCTTTCTCTGCCTTATTCAGCTTTCTGCTCAAATGTCACTTAGACAAAAATCTCTTCTCTGAATATCCTATTAAAAGTGACATTACTTTCAAAACTCTCTCTTTCCTTAAACTGTTTTCTGTCATTTAGAGTACTTTTATTCTAGTTTCATATCATTAATTTTTTGTTAAGGGTTGTTGTTGTTCACTTCCGCCATAATGTGGTATCTCCTAGATAGCATCTGTTTAACTTCCTATAGCTTGGAAACCTAGATAGATGTCTGTTCATAGCATTCATTGTTGAAAGGGGAAGTTACTGTTGACTACTTCATACCAGGAGCTGTAGAAAGATACAATGGTGACCAAAATAGACATATGTTGCCCTTGTTATTCAGTTGGTAGGTTGTATCCAACTCTTTGCAACCCCATGGACTGTAATGCTCCAGGCTCCCCTGTCCTTCACTATCTTCTGGGGTTTGCTCAAATTCATATCCACTGAGTCAGTGATGCTAACTATCTCATCCTTTGCTACCCCCTTCTCCTTTTGCCTTCAATATTTCCCAACATCAGGGTCTTTTCCAATGAAATTGTAGGATGATATAAGAGACCAAAACAGGAAAAGCTTTGGCAGTGCAAAATTTTTCAGGGTTAAGGAGACTTTGTTAAAGATTTGTGATGTTATATTAAAATAAGGATATAACATTGAACATTTCTGAGCAAGTAAGAGCCAAGATTTAATTTTAAGACTAATCTTCAGATTGGCCTGAGGAGAAGGCAAGAAGAAAGACCAAGAATAAGGTTAATACTTCATAAGAGTATATTATATATAAAAATATGTATATTTACACATACTGGGTGAGTGAGAAAGAAAAAGAGAAACTCAGGCAGCTCCTGACATTTTGCTTGATGGCAAGCTTATCTCTACTGGTGCTGGTGGTGCACAAGTTAAATACATAGTACATACCAGACTTTTTGTTTTTTTTTTTCTCTGTTTCTCTTTACTTGCTTGGTTGCATATTAAAAAGCAGAGATGTTACTTTGCCACAAAAGGTATGTAGAGTCAAAGTTATGATTTTTCCAGTAGTCATGTATAGATGTGAGCATTGGACCATAAAGAAGGCTGAGTGCCAAAGAATTGATGCTTTTGAACTATGGTGCTGCAGAAGACTCTTGAGAGTCCCTTTGACTGCAAGGAGATTGAGTCAATCCTAAAGGAAATCAATTCTGAATATTCATTGGAAGGACTGATTATGAAGCTGAAGCTCCAATATTTTGGCCACCTGATGTGAAGAGCTGACTCAGAAAAGACCCCAATGCTGGGAAAGATTGAAGGAAGGAAGAGAATGGGATGACAGAGGATAAATTGGTTGGATGGCATCACCACCTCAATGGACATGAGTTCGACCAAGCTCCAGCAGATGGTGAAGGCCAGAGGGAAGCCAGGTGTGCTGCAGTCCATGGTATCACAAAGAGTCGTACATGACTAAGCAATTGAAGAACAACAATATATCAAGCATTGTCTACATGTTAAACAAACTTTTAAATTTTAATCTTCTTCACAACTCCTGCAAAGTATGTGTTATATCCATTCTAAAATAAAATTAAAAGATGCTTACTCCTTGGAAGGAAATTTATGAACAACCTAGACAGCATATTAAAAAGCAGAGACATTACTTTGCCAACAAAGGTCCATCTAGTCAAGGCTATGGTTTTGCCAGTGGTCATGTATGGATATGAGAGTTGGACTATAAAGAAAGCTGAGTGCCGAAGAATTGATGGTTTTGAACTGTGGTGTTGGAGAAGACTCTTGAGAGTCCCTTGGACTGCAAGGAGATCCAAATAGTCCATCCTAAAGGAGATCAGCCCTGGGTGTTCATTGGAAGGACTGATGTTAAAGCTGAAACTTCAATAATTTAGCCACCTGATGTGAAGAGCTGACTCATTGGAAAAGACCCTGATGCTGGAAAAGATTGAGGGCAGGAGGAGAAGAGGATGACAGAGGATAAGATGGTTGGATGGCATCACCAACTCAATGGACATGAGTTTGAGTAAACTCCGGGAGTTGGTGATGGACAGGGAGGCCTGGCATGCTGTGGTTCATGGGGTCGCAAAGAGTAGGGCACGACTGAGCAACTGAACTGAACTGAACTGAACGTTTAGTGAGGCTAAATAACATACTCAAGAATAGTAGAACATGCTAGAATGGAGATTTAAATATGACAGTGTCTTACTGCAAACTTAAAGCTCTATTTAATGTGCTAATAAATTTACATATTACCAGAATATCAAGTTGGATTCCTGATATCCAGAATATTTCAAGGCATGGATTACTTGAGACAAATGGACACTATAAACCTGTAGCATGGATGAGATCAAAGAATTCTGTGAAGATTTTGCTCCTCAGTTTTATCATTTCCCTGTTCACTTCACCCTTACTTTCTACCCAGTGCTACCAGCTTTGAGAGATTCCACAATGTTTACTCTAGAAGCAGAAGCAGTTTCAGTAAGACTAATTGGAGGCTGCTATGATCAGTCAGTAGCTTCAAAAAGCAGGTGTTTCATAGATGGAGCATGAAGCCTTCCAAACTCAGCATAAGAGCAGCAGGCCTTTCAAAGGCCAGAAGCTGAAAGCTCCTGTACATAGTTCACTTGTCTTTCAGAGCTGTAAAAGTAATGTCAGAGAAAATAAACTTTATTGATGTGGTTTCTGTTTATGGTTTTGAAATACCTGACATTTCTCATGATTTCCAGTCAGCAGCATATTTTTTTTTAATATTTACCAGAAGTCAGACAAATAAACCATAAACTAGAATTTGCTTTGAGAGAACAAATGGAATTTAAATGTCTTTGTTTTCCTACATTGCCAAAATACAGTTCACTTCATCCGTATTCTCCTCAGGACTCCTATGTGATGTATTAGTACTAAAATTTGCTGTGAACATTTTTTTGTTTTGTTTTGTTTTTCATTCATTGCTTTGTGTTAGTCCCTTTGAGTATCTCATTTACAAACATGGTGTGAATAATGAGTTTAAATCCGTATATAAATGTCAACCTGTAACTTAGCCAAATTTGATTTTCAGAATTTCTTTGTAAATTGAAGTAAAGGTGTTGAGTGAGTGTAATAAGTTGCTTGAAGGACAACCACTACCTATGTTTAATCCTCACAAGCAGTGAGAAGCATGCAGAGGCCTCTATAGAAAGGAACCTCCTCTCATCTGGTGTTTGTTTATGCTTTCCTTTACTTGCTTTGTCCCTATATTAGACTGACAACCCTTCACAGGCAGTTTTACTTTGTGTTATTAGTCACAGTCATTGATAAAATTCTAGTCTATTGCCTGCAACTGGAAGTTGATTTTAGTGGAAGAATTTTAAAAAATTGTCCTTAAATTGCTTAGTGTTGTACACAAACAGGATATTCAGATTACACCATATAAATTGACAGAAATGTATAATAAATAGTAATATTATAATAAATAAATATTCACTTATGCAATTGCAGTTTGACTATATAAAAATTGTTAATTGTTAGGATTCTAGACAATAACCACAATAAAATGTGCATTTATGACTGTTTCAAAGACTAATTAAGCATACTCAAAGAGGATCCAAGGAAAATTGTAAGCTTTTTAAGGATTCATTTTACACAAAGTCCATTTCTTCTATTCAGATGCCTTTTGAGTATGTTTCTATTTTAAGTTTTCATATTCAAACTGAAGATATTCTATTTTAAGAAATGCGTCCTTCTGCTTTGCTGTTGATAATGGTGAAGATGATAATATTCACCTATTTGAAAAACACTCCATTCATTGTAGGAATTCTTTCATTTACATAACTCTGATTTTATTTTCATTTCTTTTACTGGGCTATTTCTAAAATACAATGATTTGGCACACAACTGCACACACACACACACAAGCAAAATCTACTATTAAAATTATTAAAATGTATTAGGTTATTTGGGGTTTCCCAGGTGGCTATAGTGGTAAAAGAATCCTCCTGCAAAGAAGGAGACATGGGAGATGCAGGTTTGATTACTAGATTGGGAAGATCCCCTGGAGGTAGGCATGGCAACTCACTCCAGTATTCTTGCCTAGAGAATCCTATGGACAGAGAAGCTTGGTGGCCTATGGTCCATAGGGTTAACTACCAGATTTAAATCTTTGTTGAGTTGCTATATCATGAGTTGATTCTGTGGAACAATACAATGAAAGAAATTCCAAGAAGGAGCACTAATGTCAAAAAATTTCCTATAAACCCAAATCTAAAGTATTTTCAGAGTCACTTGTAAGTAATATTTTTAATATAAATTTATTTATTTTAATTGGAGGTTAATTACTTTACAATATTGTATTGGTTTTGCCATACATCAACATGAACCCACCACAGGTATACACATGTTCCCCATCTTGAACCCCCCTCCCTCCTCCCTCCCCATACCATCCCTCAAGGTCGTCTCAGTGCACCAGCCCAAAGCATCCAGTATCATGCATCAAACCTGGACTGGCGATTCATTTCATATACGATATTATATATGTTTAAATGCCATTCTCCCAAATCATCCCACCCTCTCCCTCTCCCACAGAGTCCAAAGACTGTCCTATACCTGTGTTTCTTTTGCTATCTCGTATACAGGGTTATCGTTACCATCTTTCTAAATTCCATATATATGAGTTAGTATACTGTATTGGTGTTTTTCTTTCTGGCTTACTTCACTCTGTATAATAGGCTCCAGTTTCATCCACCTCATTAGAACTGATTCAAATGTATTCTTTTTAATGGCTGAGTAATACTCCATTGTGTATATGTACAACTGCTTTCTTATCCATTCATCTGCTGATGGACATCTAGGTTGCTTCCATGTCCTGGCTATTATAAACAGTGCTGCGATGAACATTGGGGTACATATGTCCCTTTCAATTCTGGTTTCCTCAGTGTGTATGCCCAGCAGTGGGATTGCTGGGTCATAAGGCAGTTCTGTTTCCAGTTTTTAAGGAATCTCCACACTGTTCTCCAGAGTGGCTGTACTACTTTGCATTCCCACCAACACTGTAAGAGGGTTCCCTTTTCTCCACACCCTCTCCAGCATTTATTGCTTGTAGACTTTTGGATCACAGCCATTCTGATTGGCATGAAATGGTACCTCATTGTGATTTTAATTTGCATTTCTCTGATCATGAGTGATGTTGAGCATCTTTTCATGTGTTTGTTAGCCATCTGTATGTCTTCTTTGGAGATATGTCTATTTAGTTCTTTGGCCCATTTTTTGACTGGGTTGTTTATTTTTCTGGAATTGAGCTGCACCTGTTGCTTGTATATTTTTGAGATTAGTAAGTAATATTTAATTATTTGAATTATTTAATCTATAAAATTTAATTCTATGATAAATAATATTTCTACTTTGTTAGAATAGTTCTAAAAGGGCTTCCTAGGTGATGTCAGAAGAAGGAAAAGCCAGAAACTTGTTGGCTATAGTGTGTTTCATTTTGCAAATCAGGATATTTGGCAAAACTAATACAATTATGTAAAGTTTAAAAATAAAATAAAATTTAAAAAAATGTAATGTATAACACAAAAAAAAACAATGAAATCAATAACTTGCTTTTGTTCTGAATTTTTAAATGTCTACGAGAAACTGATTTTCTATGCATATGAAAGTTTCACTTTATTACAAAAATTTGCACCTTAAGAACTAATGTTTTAGAATATTTATATTTTCTGATGAGGTAATAAATTACTCATCAGGGAACTAATTTCTTTTTATGGTTCCATTTAGATTTTTCTTTCAATGTCACTTCTGTTAAGGACTACACTTGTGCTTAAAGATTTTTAATAGTACTTTAAAAAATAGTAATAAAAGGAAGAGGGATAGATTATAGTTCACAGGAAACATGCTAAATCAATCCTTGCCTAAGGGGAAGCCCAGTCTGCCTTTTGTACACAAGGCAGCATAGAGCTGGAGCTGATCATTACCTTAAAATAGTACTTTCAGAAATGTACAACTGGGCACAATTCAACAAAAGATAGCTTCCAATAGAGTATTGGATATTCCTCCCAGACCCCAAGTTACTCTAAATATGTTAAATTTTTTGTACAGAGGTGGACTTAATATTCCATGAGGCACAAACTACATCTGACTTGTTCACTGCTATACTCTTAATTCTTAGGATAGCATCTTACTCACTGTAGACATACAATAAATTATGTTTGAAAGAAATAATAAATGAGTTCTTTCACATATTAATAATTTGAAATACTATTAAAACTTACCAACTTAAATTAAATATTAATATTAATAATTTGAAGTGATACATATTATCTCTGAGCTTTCCAGGTGACTCAGTGGCAAAGAAACTGCCTGCCAAGCAGGAGATGTGTGTTAGATCCCCTTGAGGAAAAGATCCCCTGGAGAAGAAAATGGTTACCCACTCCAGTATTGCTGCCTGGGAAATCCTGTGGAGAGAGGAGACTGGTCCATGGGTGTTGCAAAGACATGACTCAGTATTAAGCAACAGCAATTTACTCAGCAATAATTAAAAATATTTATATGGTGCCTAAATTTACTTTTCATATCTCTTTATTAAAAATATGTATAAATAAATAAATAGTAAATGCTTATAGAATGTATCATGATCTCAAAGTTCATTAGCTGTTTCTTTAATCAACAATTTCTAAACGTTTTAATAAGTAACAGTTTTTGTTCCACCTACTGTGTATGTATATTTTTAAATTGAGTTTTCAGTGGACCTATTTCATATTCAAGGTCTATATTCAATATTTTTGATTATTTATGATAAAAACTGTTTATTTAAATTTAATTTTCACTGAAGATCCTATTGCTATCCATAAATACATATAAAACTTTGTGATTTAATAGAAAGAATATGTACTACTAAAAATAGTAGCGCTGCTGCTGCTGCTACTGCTAAGTTGCTTCAGTCGTGTCCAATTCTGTGCAACCGCAGAGATGGCAGCTCACCAGGCTCCCCCGTCCCTGGGATTCTCCAGGCAAGAACACTGGAGTGGGTTGCCATTTCCTTCTCCAATGCATGAAGGTGAAAAGTGAAAGTGAAGTCGCTCAGTCATGTCTGACTCCTAGCGACCCCATGGACTGCAGCCCCCCAGGATTCTCTGTCCATGGGATTTTCCAGGCAAGAGTACTGGAGTGGGGTAAAAATAGTAGGGCAAATGTATGCAATTGTCGCATATGATAGCTAATTATATAAACTAATACATAATTAAAAGTTTCTAGATGACAGAAAGCTGAAATTAGCAAAGATTTAATAAAGGAGATTCAAATCCCGACCTAAGTAAATTAAAGAAATAGTTTAGATGTTGAGTTTTATTCCAATAAGTGTCCTATTGTATTTTTTTTAATATAAGACAGTCTTTACTTGAATAACAAAAAAAAATCTATTTTAGTTTTGTTAAAGAGTTATATAATTTATAATTAGTAAAAAGCTTTCTTGAAAATTATGAAGTTTAAACATTTTAAAACAAATTGGACTATTTCTTCTATACCAAATCTAAGTAGATTTATTTAAAGACTCAGATTACTAAAGCCAGATATACTACTTTAAACATTTGTTAAATACAATTTGCATTTTAATTAGTTCTACAGTTAGAGGAAAAAGAAGAGATTGTAAATATATGGATATTGATGGAATTCATTTCTTCTCCAGTTCTATTTGAAAGGAAAAAGACCTGATTATTAATGTATGAAGAATTGTTTCTATTTTTACTTCTGGCATATGGAAAAGAATAAATGAAGAAAACTAAGATACAAAAAGACAGGATTAAAGGAAATTTTTAAAAAGTACATACTTTTCAAAAGAAATGTATTGTAGTTGAACTAGAAGAAAATTGATGAAGCTAAAATTAGGTTTATTATATATAGTTAGTGATTAAGATATATGAATACATTTATATATACAAATAAATATCTTTAATAACATTTCAAATATTAATGAGAAGAAAGGTTGTATTTTAAGTAGTAAACTGTAATATTTGGTTTACATGAAGTTTATATGGCTTCAAATATTGACACTTACCACATATATAACACATATCACCATTATCATATTATTTTTATATTTAAGAAATTTACATATCTGACAAAAACTAAAAGAAGCATAAAAAATAATTAGGATATCATCTTCATTACTTAGGTTTGCCTTGTCATATGTGCTAAAAGATATCATTTGAGGATGTAGTAATGAACTTATTTTTCTTTGAAATAATAATGTGGAAAATTATATTTTCTTAATTATTCAGAAAGATTATAGGGAAAAGTTGTCATTAAATATTAAAAATTTGAAAGTCTCAAATATTGTTCAAGACTCTAAAGCTTGGTTTGTAGGTATCCAACCATTTGGTATACATTTAATAGACTGTTTCAAAGCCTTTAATGATTTGTGATGGTTGGGTTGTCAGTAGATTTAAGCATCACTTGGTGTAGGAAAGAATATTATTTTATTAGAGCATTTAGACTAAAAAATGGACAGTCTGATGAATTCACTTGAAATATATCACAGTAAATTGACATTCTTCTTTTTCTTTTTTTAAAATCATAAAATGCTCTGAGAATTATTGCCGCCTTATTTTCAAGATGGCATAAATATGAGTGATCTATCCCAGCTTAGTACAAATAAAATTTGGTAATAACCACAACTTAAGCAAAACAAGACCAAAATTTACAAACTACTAATAGTATATTCCCCAATTCCTCCCAGCATCAGGGTTTTTTCGAATGAGTCAACTCTTCGCATGAGGTGGCCAAAGCATCGGCATTTCAGCCTCAGCATCAATCCTTCCAATGAACATCCAGGACTGATTTCCTTTAGAATGGACTGGTTGGATCTCCTTGCAGTCCAAGGGACTCTCAAGAGTCTTCTCCAACACCACAGTTCAAAAGCATCAATTCTTCGGCGCTCAGCCTTCTTCCT
>NW_011494748.1:2255718-2271082 GCF_000754665.1 Bison bison bison | reverse complement strand
GCTCAGCCTTCTTCACAGTCCAACTCTCACATCCATACATGACCACAGGAAAAACCATAGCCTTGACTAGATGAACTTTGTTGGCAAAGTAATGTCTCTGCTTTTGAATATGCTATCTAGGTTGCTCATAACTTTCCTTCCAAGGAGCAAGTGTCTTTTAATTTCATGGCTGCAGTCACCATCTGTAGTGATTTTGGAACCCAGAAAAATAACGTCTTACACTGTTTCCACTGTTTCCCCATCTATTTCCCATGAAGTGGTGGGACCGGATGCCATGATCTTCGTTTTCTGAATGTTGAGCTTTAAGCCAACTTTTTCACTCTCCACTTTCACTTTCATCAAGAGGCTTTTGAGTTCTCCTTCACTTTCTGCCATAAGGGTGGTGTCATCTGCATATCTGAGGTTATTGATATTTCTCCTGGCAATCTTGATTCCAGCTTGGGTTTCTTCCAGTCCAGCGTTTCTCATGATGTACTCTGCATATAAGTTAAATAAGCAGGGTGACAATATACAGCCTTGACGTACTCCTTTTCCTAAGTAGAACCAGTCTGTTGGTTCATGTCCAGTTCTAACTGTTGCTTCCTGACCTGCATACAGATTTCTCAAGAGGCAGATCAGGTGGTCTGGTATTCCCATCGCTTCAGAATTTTCCACAGTTTATTGTGATCCACACAGTCAAAGGCTTTGGCATAGTCAATAAAGCAGAAATAGATGTTTTTCTGGAACTCGCTTGCTTTTTCCGTGATCCAGCGGATGTTGGCAATTTGATCTCTGGTTCCTCTGCCTTTCCTAAAACCAGCTTGAACATCAGGAAGTTCATGGTTCACATATTGCTGAAGCCTGGCTTAGAGAATTTTGAGCATTACTTTACTAGCGTGTGAGATGAGTGCAATTGTGTGGTAGTTTGAACATTCTTTGGCATTGCCTTTCTTTGGAATTGGAATGAAAACTGACCTTTTCCAGTCCTGTGGCCACTGCTGAGTGTTCCAAATTTGCTGGCATATGGAGTGCAGCACTTTCACAGCATCATCTTTCAGGATTTGAAATAGCTCAACTGGAATTCCATCACCTCCACTAGCCTTGTTTGTAGTGATGCTTTCTAAGGCCCACTTGACTTCACATTCCAGGATGTCTGGCTCTAGGTCAGTGATCACACCATCGTGATTATCTGGGTCGTGAAGATCTTTTTTGTACAGTTTTTCTGTTTATTCTTGCCATCGCTTCTTAATATCTTCTGCTTCTGTTAGGTCCCTACCATTTCGGTCCTTTATCGAGCTCATCTTTTCATGAAATGTTCCTTTGGTATCTCTGATTTTCTTGAAGAGTTCCCTAGTCTTTCCCATTCTGTTGTTTTCCTTTATTTCTTTGCACTGATCACTGAAGAAGGCTTTCTTATCTCTTCTTGCTATTCTTTGGAACTCTGCATTCAGATGTTTATATCTTCCCTTTTCTCCTTTGCTTTTCGCTTCTCTTCTTTTCACAGCTATTTGTAAGGCCTCCCCAGAGAGCCATTTTGCTTTTTTGCATTTCTTTTCTATGGGAATGGTCTTGATCCCTGTCTCCTGTACAATGTCACAAACCTCATTCCATAGTTCATCAGGCACACTATCTATCAGATCTAGGTCCTTAAATCTATTTCTCACTTCCACTGTACAATCATAAGGAATTTGATTTAGGTCATACCTGAATGGTCTAGTGGTTTTCCCTACTTTCTTCAATTTAGGTCTGAATTTGGCAATAAGGAGTTCATGGTCTGAGTTACAGTCAGCTCCTGGTCTTGTTTTTGCTGACTGTATAGAGCTTCTCCATCTTTGGCTGCAAAGAATATAATCAATCTGATTTTGGTGTTGACCATCTGGTGATGTCCATATGTAGAGTCTTCTCTTGTGTTGTTGGAAGAGGGTGTTTGTTATGACCAGTGCATTGTCTTGGCAAAACTCTATTAGTCTTTGCCCTGCTTCATTCCGTATTCCAAGGCCAAATTTGCCTGTTACTCCAGGTGTTTCTTGACTTCCTACTTTTGCATTCCAATCCCCTATAATGAAAAGGACATCTTTTTTGGGTGTTAGTTCTAAAAGGCCTTGTAGGTCTTCCTAGAACTTTTCAACTTCAGCTTCTTCAGCGTTACTGCTTGGGGCATAGACTTAGATTACTGTGATATTGAATGGTTTGCCTTGGAAACAAACAGAGATCATTCTGTCGTTCTTGAGATTGCATCCAAGTACTGCATTTTAGACTCTTTTGTTGATCATGATGGCCACTCCATTTCTTCTGAGGGATTCCTGCCCGCAGTAGTAACTATAATGGTCATCTGAGTTAAATTCACCCATTCCAGTCCATTTCAGTTTGCTGATTCCTAGAATGTCGACATTCACTCTTGCCATTTCCTGTTTGACTACTTCCAATTTGCCTTGATTCATGGACCTGACATTCCAGGTTCCTATGCAATATTGCTCTTTACAGCATCAGACCTTGCTTCTATCACCAGTCACATCCACAGCTGGGTATTGTTTTTGCTTTGGCTCTATCCCTTCATTCTTTCTGGAGTTATTTCTCCACTGATCTCCAGTAGCATATTGGGCACCTACTGACCTGGGGAGTTTCTCTTTCAGTATCCTATCATTTTGCCTCTTTATACTGTTCATGGGGTTCTCAAGGCAAGAATACTGAAGTGGTTTGCCATTCCCTTCTCCAGTGGACCACATTCTGTCAAATCTCTCCACCATGACCCGCCCGTCTTGGGCTGCCCACTATCGGTTAGGTGTGAGAAATATGCCACCTCTAGAATTTGGAGTTCAGTTACACCATGGGAAATATGTGTCCAAGCTGGTCAAAAGCATGTCCCCAAATTAAACTAAATATCTACCATTATTAAGTTAATGGTTGCTTTAATTGCTAAAAAATTAAATTAACATGTGTATTCATTTTTTATTTACAACTTATGGAATATTGTTTTTATTTGGTCTCTAAGACATGCCCAGTTCTTTGTGACTCCATGAATTGCAGCATGCCAGGCTTCTCTTTCCTTCACTATCTCCCTGAGTTTGCCCATTGAGCTAGTGATGCCATCCAACCGTCTCATTCTCTGTTACCTCCTCCTCTTGCACTCAATCTTTCCCTGCATCAGAGTCTTTTCTAATGAGTTGTCTCTTCACATCAGGTGGCCAAAATGCTGGAGCTTCAACTTCAGCATCAGTCCTTCCAATGAATACGCAAAGTTGATTTCCTTTAAGGTTGAGTTGATTTCCTTGAAGTCCAAGGGATTCTCAAGAGTCTTTTCCAGAACCACAGTTCAAAAACATCAATTCTTCAGCACTCAGCCTTCTTTATGGTCCAACTCTCACATCCATACATGACTACTGAAAAAAACATAGCTTTGACTATACAGAATTTTGCTGGCAAAGTGATGTCATAGCTTTTCTTCCATAGGACAAGTATGAATATAATATTTCATATATTATATAGATATATATATAGATTTTGATTCATTATTGATTTGAAAGAAAGAAGCAAACATATAAAACACACTAGAGTTGATGGACAAGAACTAATCAAAAAAAAATTTATTGGTGTGACAAGACAGTCAAATAATACATGTATTCATTCCCTAAAAAAAAGGGTGAACATCTTTTCAAGTTGGTAACTAAAGAACAAGTTTGTTCTCCTTATATCTGTATACTACATGAAATATTATATCTATATTTTGATAATATATGAAATATTATACAGATTTAAAGGAGAACAAACGTCCTATGGAAGAAAAGCTATGACAAATATAGTGTATTAAAAAGTAGAGACATCACTTTGCCAATAAAGATCCAAATAGTCAAAGCCATGGTTTTCTAGTAGTTTTGTATGGTGTGAGGGTTGAACCATAAAGAAGGCACCAGTGTGTTTTATATTTTTGCTTCTTTGTTTCAATGTAAATCTTTAGAAAGACTAGAACACTCAAATACTTCATTGTAAAAGTAACACAAATTGTATTTCGAAGGTACTGTTTATTATTAAAACATGTGAAGAAAAATAAGGAATTGTTTCCTATAGCAAATATACCAAAATAAATATTTTAGGCAGAAAAATAAGTCTTTTATCATCATTTAAGCCAAATGATGATAATATAGCATAATAAGAATTTAGCATAATAACCATTTAGAGTAATAATTATTCTCTTGATAGCAGTATATGTCATATATATAGTATTTTGATACACACATATGTATACAAGGTTTTTTCCATGATTCATTTAATAAAACCAGGCTTTTGTATAATTGTATGCTTAATTTATGTTTATAGTATTCAATATCTTCAGCTATCAATCTATCACAGATAAAGGAAGTATTTGCACAATTTCTGAAATGCCAATGACCTAACACAGAATAACATTTCTAGTTAACATTTCTTGAGGCCTTTCCCTGGGTTTGACTTAGGTGTTTTTATACACATTAGTACAGCATCCCTATGAAATAGATAAAATATTGTTATTATTTTACAGATGAGAAACTGAAAACACAATAAGATTAAATGTCTTGCACAAAGTCACCCAGCTAATGAATTGTAGATCTTGAATTTTGATTTTTTGAACACAAGTATGAACCATTTTGTCCCACTGCCTTAGATTAAACTGATAAATATCACTTTACTGGAAAAATATATCATCCAAAATTTAAGGTAATTTTTTCAAAAGTGATTTTTTTGAAAAAGTAACAAAGAAAACAGATACATGGGCCTTAGTTTAAGGTTAAATAATGTGGAAAAGAAAAGTGAAAGTGTTCGTCTCTCAGTCATGTCTGACTCTTTGCAGCTCCATGGACTGTAACCCACCAGTCTCCTCTGTCCATAGGATTTCCCAGACAAGAGGCCTGGAGTGGGTTGCCATTCCCTTCTCCTAGGGATCTTCCCAACCCAGTAATTGAATCTGGGTATCCTGCATTGCGGAGCAGATTCTTTACCATCTGAGCCATCAGAGAAGCCATAAGTATCAATTGTTGTCATCATTGTTGTTTAATCACTAGGTCCTGTCCAATTCTTTTGTGACCCCATGGACTGTCCTGGAGTGAGTAGCCATCCCTACTCCAGGGGATCATCCCGACTCAGGGATCGAACTCAAGTCTCTTGCACTTCCCATATTGGCAGGTGGATTCTTTACCACTGAGGCACCAGGGAAGCCAGATAAATATCAAACATGAGCCAAATATGTAAAGTGCATCAGAAGTATAAAGTGCAAGGCTAATAGAAAACATTATAATATTTTTATCACCACACCTAGGTTTGCTTCTCAATTTGCAGACAATGGAAGTGATTTATTTTGTTCTGCACCTTACATTAGCAGATTACTAGTTAGGTATTTGATAAAGTTTCTTTTCACTGAAGGAAGATGTCTTCAGCTTTTTCCAAAGGAAATGTTACTGTAATTGCAGCTCTGTTTTAGTTCTTTATTGACTAGATTTTCTTATGGCAGAAAAATATATGCTCCCAGTTATTTGATCAGTAAGATCATTTACATTTTAAAATACAAAAGCCCCCTAGTTATCTGCCAAGTTGGTGCTAAAACAGCATGAGTCGTTAATTGTTATGCATAAATGGACTTTATGAATATGCTAAAATGACATAGGGTTTAACATTTATGACTGTTTATGCATTTGTATTTTTAATGTTTCTGTTCATTTCCTGTGCAGCCTTTACTTTATGACTTCATAGAGAGGAAAATTAATGTTTGTGAGGTTTTTGTGTCAGAGATAATATATGAACAAACACATATTTGCTGACCTCTCTTTCTTTTAAGAACATGTTGGAATGAAAAATTCAAATGAATAAGAATCTTTTACATTCATCATTAGACTTTGTTCTGTGACTATTTTTAGTATGAAAAGGCATGTTTCTATAAGACAAAAAGCTCAAGGCTTTCATAAATTTATGTAAAATCTAATATTGTTAAGGACATGTCAAACACACACAAATAAGAAAACCCACTTATGTCTTACTTATTACTCAACAATTTAGCCATCTTATTTGTTATTAATTCAATAACTTTACTTTAATTTTTGCCCTATTTTTATTTCTGATATGTGTGAAGTAACTTTGAATGTAGGAGTCCACATGGTGACATTGATTTAGAAATGTCATTTTTATTATAACAATTTCATGAGTACTGCCTGATTATCTGTTAAAATAACATTGTCAACTACGAATGGACTAATGCTTTATATCTTTTAACATTTATTTAACTATCCTAATTTTCTTTTAAAAGGATGTTAACCTAGGAGTCACATGTTAGGTAGTTGACAATCTCACATACAGTTTAAATGAATGGGAATTCTGATAAAGATGATAAGCAGTAAGCACTCTTTTCACAGCTCCTTTTATAAAATTCTTTGAAATGAAAGCATGAAAATAGAAATTAAGAAGAAAATTTACCCACATTTGAATTAGATAATTGTTAAATCAATAATGTAAATTGTGAAGGACAAAATATGCCAAATAAGTAAATTTAGGCAAAAAATAAAAGGGAAGCACCAATTTGACATATATATTATTAGACTTCCTTCAGGGCTGACCCTTCGTTTGTGATGGGGGATTCCATCTCTTTGTAGAGAAAATCTGTGGCATTAACATACTCAGTATGCCTTTTTCTAAAACTTTCTTTATTTTATTTATTTTTATTTTCCCACTCAAGAAACTTCACACCTGAAAAAACCAGCACAAATTAACATCTAAATACCCAGTTTAAGGTGGTTCAGATGGTAAAGCATCTGTCTGCAATGCAGGAGACCTGGGTTCAATCCCTGGGCTGGGAAGATCCCCTGGAGAAGGAAATGGTAGCTCATTCCAGTATTCTTGCTCAGAAAATCCCATGGACCGCGGAGCCTGGTAGGCTACCGTCCATGGGGTAGCGAAGAGTCAGAAACGACTGAGCGACTTCACTTTCACTTTCACCCAGTTTAAACTCGGTAAGAAAGCTGTGGTACATATACACAATGGAGTATTACTCAGCCATTAAAAATAATACATTTGAATCAGTTTTAATGAGGTGGATAAAACTGGAGCCTATTATACAGAGTGAAGTAAGCCAGAAAGAAAAACACCAATACAGTATACTAACACATACATATGGAATTTAGAATGATGGTAATGATAACCCTGTATATGAGATAGCAAAAGAGACATAGATGTATAGAACAGTCTTTTGGACTCTGTGGGGGAGCGAGAGGGTGGGATGATTTGGGAGAATGGCATTAAAACATGTATAATATCATATAAGAAACAAATCGCCAGTCCAGGTTCGATGCAGGATACAGGATGCTTGGGGCTGGTACACTGGGATGACCCAGAGGAATGGCATGGGGAGGGAGGTGGAAGGGGGGTTCAGGATGAGGAACAAATGTACACCCGTGGTGGGTTCATGGTGATGTATGACAAAACCAATACAATATTGTAATTAACCTCCAATTAAAATAAATAAATTTAAATTTAAAAAAATAAATAAATGATAAAATTCAAGCTTTGCAAGGTGAAAAAGAGGATCCAGTTTAGGAATATCTGCAGCATCTATCCTGGGTATCTAGGAGTCCTAGATACAAACGTTTATGTTTAATAATACCCATCAAACTCATCGATATCATCATTATCTTTAACAACAAGCATATATTCTACAGATAAATTGGGGAATGCACATGTGTGTAGAATATGTAGAATCTTTGAAAGAATATCCTATTTAGTATAAGAAAGAGAATATAATTTCCAGAGCTCTTTTTATTGAGTAAAGCAATTAAAGGTTAAATAAAGAAAGTAAAAGTGAAATCGCTCAGTCATGCCAAACTCTTTGTAGCCTGCCAGACTCCGCTGTTCATGGAATTCTACGGGCAAGAATACTGAAGTGGGTTGCCATTTCCTTCTCCAAAATGTAAAATAACCAGCTCTCAAATGGTTGCTCATGCTGGATTAGTTCATGATGGTGAAAGACACACTTATTCATATTTCAGGCATATGTTACCAAGACTTTTAAACTATATTTCAGAAATTCCCAGAGGCACAAAATATTGTTGAAAATTGTGAATGGCTTATATGTTTGATCACAAGGCATGTGAGAAGTAGTGTCTGAATAAATAGCTGGAAAATTAGGATATGATCAATGTGAAGGGACTCTAACATCATAATAAATACTTTGCATATTTTTCCTATCATTAAATGGGAATATTGAAAAGCTTTTATGTAGGAGAATGACACAACTGTGCTTTACAAAGATGATGGAGAGGAGGATACAGTTAATTGATTAAAGGAAGGACACACACTAGAAACCAGGAGAACTGCTGTAGGCCATTGAAATACTGTTCTTTATTAAACAGTTGCATCTAGATTCTAACAGATAGGCTGAGTATGCAACAAATGTTGCAGAGGCAAAAAGCAATTGATGAAAATAGGAAACTAAATCCCACTGAGCCTGACCTTTGAGTTGTGCTGCTGTGGTTGACCTAAGCTCTATTAAGTTTGTGCTTTGATGAAACATATCCAAATATATATATAAATGTAACTGGCTATTATAACGAAGAAAGCAATGGCAACCCAATCTAGTACTCTTGCCGGGAAAATCCCATGGACGGAGGAGCCTGGTAGGCTGCAGTCAATGGGGTCGCTAAGAGTCAGACACAACTGATCGACTTCACTTTCACTTTTCACTCTCCTGCATTGGAGAAGGAAATGGCAACCCAGTCCAGTATTCTTGCCTAAAGAATCCCAGGGACAGGGAGCCTGGTGGGCTGTTGTCTATGGGGTCACACAGAGTCAGACACGACTGAAGCAACTTAGCAGCAGCAGCATGAGATAGCCTTTCATGAAGTTCTAGGACAGAGGAGCCTGGTGGGTTGCAGTCCATGGTGTCACAAAGAGTCAGACATGACTGAGCAACTAAGCACAGCACACAGCAAAGAAAGTAAAATAAACAAGGGGGAAATCATCCACTGTTTTCTTTCTCATACAACACTCAGTTTCATGATCACACAAAAATGAACAGCATGTATCTAAAAGTTCATGCTATATAAGATAAAATGAAAGCAACATTTAGGGATGAAATATTTAACAGTTTTAACAAAAACATTACTCAATAATGTAAGCCATATCTACAAAGTATTTTTATAGACAAGTCCACAAATTGAAAAAACATGGTAAAACCATATGGAAAAGCAAAACTGAATAGAACGACAGGCCTGGAGTGCATTTTTGGCTCACCTTCTCTTCCTAAGTGGCCCCCTCCCTTCCCATCTGGCTCATAGGGCTCCCATATCCCCAGAACTATCCAGACATGGACCTCCCCCTACTCCCCGGGTCAGCAAGTTGCCCTGCATGCTGTTTCTTATGGACCTGGACAATACTGGTTGGCTTGGAGACTGGCCTCCAGCCAAAGTAACATTTGTGGCTGGAAAAGCACATTGGCCTCCTTGACCTTGAGCAGTACTGAGCCCTGTCTGGGAAGCTGGATGAAAAAGTGGCTGGCTATGTATGAAACATCAAGCTTTTTCCTAGATTTGGATGCTACCTCAGGTTGGGGACAGGATGCCATGAGAGAGATAAAGATGCCATGCAGGGACTTGGAGCCATGAGAGAGATAAAGGACAACATGCAGTTTGACAAGGTTTTCATCTGCATCAGATCTCTGATGGCATATGGTCACTGTGAGGTCCAAAAGTGCAGTGGGGTGGAGAAACACCGGGGCCCAGTCTGTTAAATGCATTATCCTCACTAGGGACTAGCTGCTGATCTTAAAGGACCTGCTCACTGATGACAAGAACACTGAGGCCAAGAAAAGATCCTGAGCTTGTAGCATATCTTGTTTACTTACAGCCACAGTCAGATTTCCCAATCAGCCACTGTCAGTCTTAATTAATTTAAATAATATATTAATCAAGACCAGTCAGCACCTGGTTCTGTTGGATAAGGCTACTCCCTTGGAGGGAGATTACACAGCAAGTGGGTAGCCTCACAGAGGTCCTAAAGGAGCTTGAAGTTCCTCAAGGAATAAGCCAAGGGGCTGCCACAGTAAATAGTAGCTGATGGAAAGAAAAGCAAGAAGGCAGGGAATCCTACATCATCAGAGACTGGATGCTGTGGATCAGGGAGATATAATTTTTGTTGTTGTTTAGTCCCTAAGTGTTTTGAATATACTGTTTCTCCTCTTACTAACACATTATTACTACATTAATAATAAAATGTCTTGCGTAAGAAAAACATTTTTGTTTTTTCCTGAGCCCTTTATTGGAGAAGGAAATGGCAACCCACTCCAGTATTCTTGCCTGGAGAACTCCATGGACAGAGGAGCCTGGTGGGCTATAGCTCGTGGGGTCACAAAGAGTTGGACGTGACTAACATTAAGTCCCTACGTCATGTCCAACTCTTGTGTGATTCCATGGATTGTAGCCTGCCAAGTTCCTCTGCCGATGGAATTCTCCAGGCGAGAATGTTGGAGGTGGTTATCATGTCCTTTTCCAGGGGATCTTCCCAACCCAAAAATCAAGCCCATGTTTTCTGCTTGCCAGGCATATTCTTTCCAACTGAGTCACTTGGGAAGCCCAGAGAGATACGATACTCCTTTGCTTTCCTAGACCCAGCCATCTAGTACTTTCCAAGATGGTGGCACTTGGTGCATAACTAGCATGGAAATGCTATGTAAAATCAGTCAGGGATCTTTTAATTTTTTTTAAAGATTTATTTGTTTATTTATTTTTGGTTCTGCTTGGTCTTCATTGCTGTGCACAGACTTTAGTTGTGGCTATTTGGGGGCTAATTGTGATGCACGGGCTTCTTATTTCAGTGGTTTCTCTTGTTACAGAACACAGGCTCCAGGTGCATGGGCTTCAGCAGTTGCAGCTTAGGGGCTCAGTGGTTGTGGCTTATGGGCTCCAGAGCACTAGCTCAGTAGTTCTGGCACATGGGACTTAGATCCTCCATGGCATGTGTGAACTTCCCAGATGAGGGATCAAACTCTTGAACCCCACATTGGGAGGCAGATTCTCAACCACTAGACTACCAGGGAAGCCCCAGGAACCTTTTTAATTGAAAAAAAAAATCTTAAAATAAGTTGAAACTAAATTTTCAATGTTGCATTCCTCACTCGTAGAAAAGTAGATGCCAGTGATACTATTTGCCAAGGAATTTATACATCCAACCTGAAACTTATTGAGAGTAAAACAACATCTCAAGAAAAAATTAGAGTGAGATATTAGCATAATTTTTGTTCCAAAAGAAGCAGGTCATATTTTGGTGAAAGGAGAGAAATACCCATTTGAAAGTTGGTTCATATAACTGAAAAGACTAAGGGTGGGGCAAGCTTTAGGCTTGGCCAAGTGTTGTGTGCAGTAAATGAAATTAAATTACTTCATATTTGCATGAAATAATTGGGTCCTTTAGGTTGACTTCAATCCCAAATTCTGCATGATTCATGTTGCTGTTCCTCACTGATATCAAATTATTATTTTCACCTATTTCTTTAAATGTTATATTTCATTTTTATCAAAATTATTTAATGAATCTTTTAATGTATTGTATTTAACTTTGCAGAAAATTATTTATCTGTGGTTTATTGACCATACATCACATGTTTTACAAAAACACGAAAAATTTCTGAAAATATCTTAAATTTTGGAGGCCAGGGTAGTGTGATAAATATACTTTAAGACCTTGCTAATCCAGGTACCTTATTATAGCTAATGATACAACAGTGAATGTGACAATATTTATTAATATTTACTGCATAAAGTTTTCAGTGCTGTGAAATTTGACAGACTATTTGGGACTCACAAAATAAAGGACCCTTGACTCTTAGGAACTTAAGGAAGACCACAGGTGACTTAATGCCTGATCTGAGACTAGGAAAAGAGAACAGAAGGGAAGGAAAGGGAAGAAGAAAAGAAGACAATAGCAACAAATAAAGAATATAGTAAGATATTAATTACTGATGATATCTAGGTTAATACACTGCTTTTACTAGCTTCATAATGTTATTTATTAACTCAGTGTTTAAAAATACAGTTTGTGAGTTTTGCTCATTACTTAGCTATATCCTAAACAATTAAGATTTATCTTCAATTAAAAAAAAAAAAAAACCTAAAAATTACTTCCAAAACCAAAAAAGTCATTCATGCAGTGACCAATAAAATTTTATTGATATTTGATAAATATCTGATAAATTGCTATTTGGTAAACTATAGGGAAAATAGTTTGGTTATAATGAGAAAACATCTATAGATTAAGATAAGATTTTCTTTTTAATTCTCTCCACCAGAAAAACAATAATGACTGCCAAATCTGAATATATTTTGCTTTAATTGCTCAATAATGATGTAGTTTATTGATATTTTGTGTACTTTATTTCCTTTACCTTAGATATTTGCTGTTTTAGCCTCCCTCAAACTGCAAGTTTTGAAGAAAATTCCTTAGAATAATATTATGTAAACTATTTTACAACCGGGTGATATTTTCACTCTAGAAAAATTATTTATGTGAATGTAGACACATTTAGGATAAATTCTCTCTGCATGTGAAAGTATGCTTATTTTGCACAAGTTTCATTATAAAGCAGAGGCAGTTAAGATTTCCTCTGGGCTAAAATATATCAAGTAAGCATCTAACTTGCAGTTTTATTCCCTTTTCTTTCTCCTTCTATCTTGAATATCCAGTGAATTATTCCCCTATTTCATTGACACACACACATATATATATGTATAGTGTGTGTGTATGCTTGTGCATCATATACATATAATTTTATTATTTAATGTAGTAATTAGAAATTGTCATAATTTATATGAAGTTATATTTAAGAACTTAATTTAGAATTAATATTTAAATGGAATAAGTAATTTTAATTAGCAATATGTATCATGTGTATTTGGAGAAGGATATGGCAACCTACTCCAGTATTTTTGCCTGGGAAGTCCAATGTACAGAGGAGCCTGGCAGGGTATAGTCCATGGGGTCACAGAGTCAGACATAACTTTAGTGACTAAACAACAACATCATGTATTACATGTATTAATTACATTATTACATTACTAATGATTAACTACATTATATTGAAGATTATTTTTCAAAATATTTAATATTTAATTTATAATATAGTGTAAAAATAGCAAATACTCTATTTTAACACTGTCAAATGATAGGAAAAAATCTGTAATCAGGTTTATATTAGCTGATGAGTTCAGAAAAAAATATTGATAAATAAGACTTCTTTTATTATACTGCTCAAAGTGAAACAAAAATACAATTTTGTGAGTCTTCCTCATCACATAGCTATGTCCTAAACTATGCAGATTTATCTTTCATTAAAAAAAAAACCTAAAAATTATTTTCAAGACCCCAAAAGTCATTCATTCAATGACTAATATAATTTTATCAATATATGTCATTTTTATTTGATAAACTATTGGATAAGTATTTTGGCTGTAATGAGGAAGCATCTGTACATTAAGATTTTCTTTCTAATTCTCACCATCAGAAAAATAATAATAGTGACTGAAAAGTCTAAATATGCTAAAAGAAACAAATATAAAGAAAATAAACTAACACCATCTATATCTTTAGAAATGAGTGTCTAAATTAGTTAGTATAATATATAGCTATCACTTTTGATTCATGTATAATTGTACAAGTTATACAACTTGAAAATGAGTGATTTATAAATTACATGTATGACATTTTATTTTATCAACAAAAGAATTTCTATTTAATGAAAGTATTTTTTTTTACAATTTCCTCCTCAAATTCTTACACTGTAAATTTAAGGAAGAAAAGAACTGTGAAACTGTGTACCTTCCCAGTTTATATACCAATTGAAAGGTTGAAAAAGATCATAGGAAGAAAGAATAGCTACCCAAGGAACAAATTCTGTAAACCCTTCTCTTATACCATTTCCTTACCATCTCTCTCTCTCTCTCTTTAGCTGCTAAGTCATGTCCAACTCTTGCAACCCCATGTACTGTAGCCTGCCAGGCTCCTCTGTCCATGGGATTTTCCAGACAAGAATATTGGAGTGGGTTTCCATTTTCTTCTCGATTCCTTACCATACTCAGACTTAAATTGTAACACTAATAACTGCTCCTTATACCTTTTCCTGCAGCTTCTAATTCTCCAGGCTCTCTGAAAATCTTTCTCTATATACTTCCTTGATAATTCTATCTTCCCTCCCCCACTGCAGGGTCACGGTCTTTGTAGATCAGGACTTGGGGACTGGAGTTGATGAGAAGGAGGCAGGGGACCCAAGTCTCGAGTGAAACAAGGGTGCTTTATTTGCAGAAACACATGTTTATATATCTTCATACAAGACAGCTTTAGGAAGTAAAAAATATTGAGCAAAAACAAAGCCAAGCAAATAACAATCTTCAAAGGGCCAGAAAACATTCCATATCCTGAGTAAGAGGGGCATAACTGAATATATTACATTTAAGTAAGGTCACTGAAGGGAGTCACTGAAAGGAATCCAAGCAGGTGCCCTTTCTCATGATCTCAGTCCTGAGAACTGCGTGCAGCTCTGCTCATTTCTGTTTTCCAGGAACTGATAAGGAATAGAGAGTTTTTGAGAAATAGCACACAAAAGAAGAACATATTGCATCCCTTAAAGTTGAACACCCCCTGACAGCAGGGTTCTTGTCTTTGCTCTATTCTCTTATCTATGCTGTCTCCCAATACACCCATGACTTATGGCTTCATTTAATTATTCTAAAACTGAGACCTCACTTTTGAGTTCTGGAGCTCAGTTCTCAATCTCTGTATAACTGTTGATAGTTGTTTGTGCTAGTTGCTCAGTGGTCTCCAACTTTTTGTGACCCTTTGGACCTGTAGCCCACCACGCTCCTCTGTCCATGGAATTCTGCAGTCAAGAATACTGGAGTGGGTAGCCATTGCTTCTCCAGGGGATCTTTCTGACCCAGGGATCAACCTGGTCTCCTGTAGTGCAGGAAGATTCTTTACTCTCTGAGATACTATGGAGGTCCACTGATAGCTGCTGTGTTCAAATTAAATTAATTATATTTTCTAACATATACTCTCCAACTTTTCAGTTTAGTTCAGTCACTGAGTCGTGTCCGACTCTTTGCTACCCCATGAACTGAAGCATGCCAGGCTTCCCTGTCCATCACCAAGTCCTGGAGCTTACCACAACTCATGCCCATTGAGTTGGTGATGTCATCCAACCATCTCATCCTCTGTCCGCTTCTGCTCCAACCTTCAATCTTTCCAAGCATCAGGGTCTTTTCAAATGAGTCAGCTCTTCGCATGAGGTGGCCAAAGTCTTGGAGTTTCAGCTTAAACATCAGTCATTCCAATGAACACCCAGGACTGATCTCCTTTAGGATGGACTGGTTGGATCTTCTTGCAGTCC
>NW_011494748.1:2255181-2255618 GCF_000754665.1 Bison bison bison | reverse complement strand
GCTTCCTGACCTGCATATAGGTTTCTCAAGAGGCAGATCAGGTGGCCTGGTATTCCCATCTCTTTCAGAATTTTCCATAGTTTATTGTGATCCAAACAGTCAAAGGTTTTGGCATAGTCGATAAAGCAGAAAAAGATGTTTTTCTGGAACTCTCTTGCTTTTTTCATGATCCAGTGGATGTTGGCAATTTGATCGCTGGTTCCTCTGCCTTTTCTAAAACCAGCTTGAACATCTGGAAGTTCATGTATTACTGAAGCCTGGCTAGGAGTATTTTGAGCATTACTTTACTAGCATGTGAGATGAGTGCATTGTGCGCTGGTTTGGGCAATCTTTGGCCTTGCCTTTCTTTGGGATTGGAATGAAAACTAACCTTTTCCAGTCCTGTGGCCACTGCTGAGTTTTACAAATTTGCTGGCATATTGAGTGCAGCACTTTCA
>NW_011494748.1:2254246-2255081 GCF_000754665.1 Bison bison bison | reverse complement strand
GTCATTCCAATGAACACCCAGGACTGATCTCCTTTAGGATGGACTGGTTGGATCTTCTTGCAGTCCAAGGAACACTCAAGAGTCTTCCCCAGCACCATAGTTCAAAAGCATGAATTCTTCTACACTCAGCTTTCTTTATAGTCCAACTCACATCCACACATGACTACTGGAAAATCCATACCCTTGACTAGATGGACCTTTGTTGACAAAGTAATGTCTGCTTTTTAATATGCTGTCTAGGTTGGTCAAAACTTTCCTTCCAAGGAGTATGTGTCTTTTAATTTCATGGCTACAATCGCAATCTTCAGTGATTTTGGAGCCCCCCAAAATAAAGTCAGCCACTGTTTCCACTGTTTTCCCATATATTTGCCATGAAGTGATGGGACCAGACGCCATGATCTTAGTTTTCTGAATGTTGAGCTTTAGGCCAACTTTTTCACTCTCCTCTTTCATTTTCATCAGGAGGCCCTTTAGTTCTTCTTCACTTTCTGCCATAAAGGTGGTGTCATCTGCATATCTAAGGTTACTGATATTTCTCCCAGCAATCTTGATTCCAGCTTGTGCTTCTTCCAGCCCAGCATTTCACATGATGTACTCTGCATGTAAGTTAAATAAGCAGGGTAACAATATACAGCCTTGACATACTCCTTTTCCTACTCAGAACCAGTCTGTTGTTCCATGTCCAGTTCTAACTGTTGCTTCCTGACCTACATATAGGTTTCTCAAGAGGCAGATCAGGTGGCCTGGTATTCCCATCTCTTTCAGAATTTTCCATAGTTTATTGTGATCCACACAGTCAAGGTCTTTGGCATAGTCAAAAGAGCAGAAAAAGATG
>NW_011494748.1:2223507-2254146 GCF_000754665.1 Bison bison bison | reverse complement strand
GAGTGCAGCACTTTCACAGCATCATCTTTCAGGATTTGAAACAGCTCAACTGGAATTCTATCACTCCACTAGCTTTGTTCGTAGTGATGCTTTCTAAGGCCCACTTGACTTCACATTCCAGGATGTCTGGCTCTAGGTCAGTGATCACACCATTGTGATTTTCTGGGTCATGAATCTCTTTTTTGTACAGTTCTTCTGTGTATTCTTGCCTCCTCTTCTTAATATCTTCTGCTTCTGTTAGGTCCATACCATTTCTGTCCTTTATCGAGCCCATCTTGGCATGAAATGTTCCCTTGGTATCTCTAATTTTCTTGAAGAGATCTCTAGTCTTTCCCATTCTGTTGTTTTCCTCTATTTCCTTGCATTGATCACTGAAGAAGGCTTTCTTATCTCTTCTTGCTATTCTTTGAAACTCTGCATTCAGATGTCAACACCAAAATCAGATTGATTATATTCTTTGCAGTCAAAGATGGAGAAGCTCTATACAGTCAGCCAAAACAAGACCAGGAGCTGACTGTGGCTCAGATCATGAACTCCTTATTGCCAAATTCAGATCTAAATTGAAGAAAGTATGGAAAACAACTAGACCATTCAGGTATGACCTAAATCAAATCCCTTATGATTATACAGTGGAAGTGAGAAATAGATTTAAGGGCCTAGATCTGATAGATAGAGTGCCTGATGAACTATGGAATGAGGTTTGTGACATTGTACAGGGACAGGGATCAAGACCATCCCCATGGAAAAGAAATGCAAAAAAGCAAAATGGCTGTCTGGGGAGGCCTTACAAATAGCTGTGAAAAGAAGAGAAGCGGAAAGCAAAGGAGAAAAGGAAAGATACAAGCATCAAAATATGGTAATACAGTAATAGTCCTAATAATTGAGAAAGTTTGCTAATATACGCTGAAATCCAAATGAATATATTGTTTTCTAGTCCCTTGAAATGTCGACTATTTAAGTAGTCTTGATAAGATTGAACAGAACGTGTAATAATTACAATCAAATAAATTTTCATTACAAATGAAGAAGTGTCATGTATGAAAATCAAGATAGAAATTGCCTCTTTCTTTAGAAAAATTCTTTTCTAGTACCAAAGAGAATGAATGATTGAGAACTAAACCATATTTATAAAGGCTTTGTATTCAAGATAAAATTAAGATTATAAAAAACATAATTTTGAGATTATAAGTTCTCTTATATAAAAAATACTAATTCCATGAAATTTGGAAAATCCCAAACTAAGAAAAAAATCAAAGAAAAACATTAAAATTATCACCAGTATAGGACAATTTTATATTAAAATATTTTGTTCCAGCCCTTTTTGTCTACATATTATTAAAATACAGACCATATTTTCATCTAGTGGGCCTTGAAGTGACAATAAAAACAGGATTTTCTCACAAGTGCCCATGTAAACCTACTTTGTGAGTCCCCTTTTCATTGCCTTGCTGAATAATATCAAAGACTGGGCTCCATAATTGTTCTGATGGTTTGTAGTTAATGAAAGTTCTCCAAAGAATCTTGAGTCATAGAATTAGCCTCATTTCTGTAATTAAAACGTCCAGTCCTGTCAAATACTTATTAACTGAATCCTGTGTAACCTCAGTGACTGTTTAATAAGTGGTAACTCTCTTGGGATGTTAACAAGGAAAGAAAACACATACTTTATTTACCTGCTAAAAATTCACTATGTGAAGCCACTTTGCTAATCAAGATTCTTATGCCAGTTACTTTAGTTTCCTGGGAGATTTTGATACACTGGGTTAATCTGGGGGCATTAATTGATTAGTGTGGCAATCTTGTTAAATAATTTCCTGGGGCGCTGTGACAGTATAAATTTGTACAACTTTGACTTACTTATTCCAGTGTTTTGCCCCCAGCCACTTATCAGGAATTATTTTGGCAAGGAGATAGTGTGGCACGGGATTAATAACAGGACTTTGGAAGCAGACTGCTTGACATTAAATATATATTTAATTAATGGCTGTGCTAAATCTTTCTTGCTGCAGGGGCTTTTTCTCTAGTTTGGAGAGCAGGGGTACTGTCTAGTTGTGGCTTATGGGCTTCTCATTGCTGTAACTTCTTTTGCAGAGCACAGGCTCTAGGGTTCATGGGTTTCAGTAGTTGCAGCACAGGCTTAGTTGCTTGGCTTCATGTGGGAATCTTCCAAGACCAGGAATCCAACCCATGTATCCCACATTGGCAGGTCAATTTTTTTTTTTACCACTGAGCTACTACTCACACCCCAACTGCTTGCATTTTTATTATGACCACTTTGGAAAGCCAGTCAAGCTGAGTAGCTTCATTGTGACTCACTTTACTTACCTTTTAAAGGGGTGTGATTATACTATCTACCTCATTGAGTTGTGAATATTAAATATCATATTTAATATCTTAGAAATTTAAAGGATGAAGTCACAACTGTATTACTTACATAGTTGCAGTTATTTCAAATAATACTGAATTGGTTGGAATTTAAGATTTTGTATGTGCTGTACTGTGCTTAGTCATTCAGTTGTGTCTGACTCTTTGTGACCACATGAACTGCAGCCCACCAGGCTCCACTGTCCATGGGGATTCTCACAAGAACACTGGAGTGGGTTGCCATGCCCTTCTCCAGGGAATCTTTCCAACCCAGGGGTTGAACCCAGGCTTCCCACATTGCAGGCAGATTCTTAACTATCTAAGCTACCAGGGAAGCCCAAGATTTTGTATGCTGCTGCTGCTGCTGAGTCACTTCAGTCATGTCTGACTCTGTGTGACCCCATAGATGGCAGCCCACCAGGCTCCCCTGTCCCTGGGATTCTCCAGGCAAGAACACTGGAGTGGGTTGCCATTTCCTTCTCCAATGAATGAAAGTGAAAAGTGAAAGTGAAGTCGTTCAGTCTTGTCCTACTCTTTGCGACCCCATGGACTGCAGCCCACCAGGCTCCTCCGTCCATGGGATTGAAGTAAAAACATTTACCTCTTCTCTAATGCCCAGAATTTGACATAAAGGCTTGTCATAGAGTGAATAATAAATAAATGTTTTAATATTGGTCAAAAGGAGAAATCATCGTCTACTTTTCAATATCAATAGCTATAAATGTTACCAGTCCAAGAATTTGGTTAATTTAGAGCATGAAGAGGAAAGGTCCCAAGCTACAGTGTATGCTGTTCTCCTTCTCATGTAATTTTAAGAACTGAGTTCAGAATTAAAGTGATTGAAATTCATCAAAGTCAAATAGCATTGCCATATTATCAACATTGTTATTGCATGTAAGCACATTATTTTCACATCACACTTGAAAAACCAACTTTTGATCATGTTTATATTCTGTTGAGTTAGTCAACCTCATTGCTTGGAGACTAATGATGAGAGTAATCTGTACAAAGTTGGAATTGAACCAACCAGATAAGTGTTTGCATGTGCTGTATGCAATTTAGAGGTAGGAAACAAAGTGAATTTACTCAGAAAGGAAGAAACGTAAGGATAGCAATTTTAACTGCCTTGTCAATTTATTTTTTTCAAGATAACAGCGATATAGCCAGTTTTATTTACTGTAGCTATTTTAGTAAGGCATTCCATTACTGTAAGAAGTATAGTTATGGGAGCTATCATAGAGAACAGGTTAACTAAAAATCATAAGTTGTAAATCTTCCAAAAAATGTAAAAATCGTATCATGATAATTGATCATGATCATATCAAACCCAATATAGTTCAGCATGGAGCCAGATATAGTGATGCTAGAGCCAGATTTAAAATCCTTGGTTGCTCTTCTCAATCACATAAAGTTGCATAAGCATGGACTATTTACTTAAATTCTCTATGCTTGAGTTTCCTCAAATGGCAAACATAGGTGTTTAAACAGGTTTCTGGCTTTTTTTCTTTTCTACTATTTTTTCTAGTATGAGACTAACATGTTTAACACATAGTTTATTGGTTCTTTAATTATTATATGGAGTTCTGTCCTCATTTGGTACCAGGACCAATGGGAATAAGATGCAAGAAGAATGCTTTGAATTGAGTACAAATAGTTTTTTTATTTTATTTTAATAATATCATCTTCTTCAATTGGTAGAAAGTTCCCACTGATGGGAAAAATGACTATGTTGAAGATTTGTAAGGATGTTGAAAAGAGGTTCACACAATAGAAATACAGCTGAAATACACATTGCATTTTTGTATGTACATTTCTTCTAACATTCATATCCTATTATTCTCAAGGTGAGAATCTTCACAATGATTATTTCAGCTATACATAAAAATACCCTAGTTGAGACTCATAAAATAAAATTTAAGCAAGGTAACTGTCGAGAGTTGCTTGACTTTCATATTTCTTGATTTCAGCAAAGTTCAAAACTCTAATCTTAATGCATTTTTCTCATGAAATAATGATAATAAACTTTATTTTTATATATTAAATAAATTTTATTAAAATTTTCATAAATTTATTCTAAGACCTTTTTTAGTGTTCAGTTTAAAAAATGAAAAATCTCTGTTCTGTACATCAAAATTTAAGACTATGTAGATGTTACATTTATTTTATTAAATCTAAACTAAATATGGTATTTGCTGATAATTTTGAGTATTTTTCTTCAAACACATGGAACATGTGTTAAGCATTCCTTTAAATAAATAAGAAAAATTAAAAACATAATATCATGATCATTGATACAAAACATTATGTTTCAGCCTTACATTTTCTTTTTTTATTTTATTTTATTTTCTTTAATTTTATTTTATTTTTAAACTTTACATAATTGTATTAGTTTTGCCAAATATCAAAATGAATCTGCCACAGGTATACATGTGTTCCCCATCCTGAACCCTCCTCCCTCTTCCCTCCCCATACCATCCCTCTGGGTCATATATGATCTATATCCTCTTTATACTATGTTATTTGTAGCATACCTCTTCTCTCAGTTTTATTTCTGTGTTGGTCTGTGTACATTCATATTTTTTCACCCTCCATCCTTTATAGTTCTATATATGTATAGTAATAAATTCTCAAAACTAAAGTCCAGGGAACTGTTTTAACATATGGACTAGTTTTTTGAAATTTTGCTTACAGTTATCACTACTAATCTTTCTTGTGTAGGAAGCATTTTATTTTACCGTCTTTCATTTGCTTCTGCACATTCATTACCCCCATTTGAGTTTTCTTTTCATGATTGCATTCAGTTTCTTCTCAAAGACTCTTCCATCTGCTTTGGAAGAGGGTCATTATATGCATTTATTCTAAGAAATATTTTGACTACCTAGGTTGTTCCAGACTTTGAAAGAATTATCAAGGATTTAGTCAAGGATGAGTCTTAACTTTGCAAACAGTAAATATTATAAAATTATGGTATTGAATTCTCTCTTTTCAGTGTTGTAGTTCTCCAAAACATAATTTGTTTCTGCTAGCATTATATTATTCATGCTTTCAATTTCCCTTTTTTTTTTTTTGGCACTTAAATTTATTTATTTATTTTTTAATTTTATTTTATTTTTAAACTTTACGTAATTGTATTAGTTTTGCCAAATATCAAAATGAATCCATCACAGGTATACATGTGCTCCCCATCCTGAACCCTCCTCCCTCCTCCCTCCCCATCATGCTTTCAATTTCTACAGTCAGGTTTTTTACCCACCAATTGACTGGAAATGCTCTTCAAGGAAACTAACGGCAAATCTATGGGGTTTTCTGTTTTCAATCCCTTTGAACCTACTGTAATTTTTAGTTTTCCTAATTAAACTCTGCTTAAAATTTTCTTTCACTTGCCTCTCTGTCTCATCAGTTCAGTTCAGTCGCTTAGTCATGTCTGACTCTTTGCGACCCCATGGACTGCAGCACGCCATGCATTCCTGTCCATCACCAACTCCTGGAGCTTTCTCAGACTAATGTCCATGGAACCATCTCATCCTCTGTCATCCCCTTCTCCTTCTGCCTTCAATCTTTCCAAGCATTAGGGTCTTTTCTGAGTCAGCTCTTTATAACAGTTGGCCAAAGTATTGGAACTTCAGCTTCAGCATCAGTCCTTCTAATGAATATTCAAACTGATTTCCTTTAGGATTGACCAGTTTGATATCCATGGAGTCCAAGAGACTCTCAAGAGTCTTCTCCAACATCACAGTTCAACAGCATTAATTCTCAAGATCGCTTTGGCTATTTGAGGTTTTTTGTATTTCCATACAAATTGTGAAATTATTTGTTCTAGTTCTGTGAAGAATACTGTTGGTAGCTTAATAGGGCCAAAGCAATCTTGAGAAAGAAGAATGGAACTGGAGGAATCAACCTACCTGACTTCAGGCTCTACTACAAAGCCACAGCTATCAAGACAGTATGGTACTGGCACAAAGACAGAAATATAGATCAATGGAACAAAATAGAAAGTGCAGAGATAAATCCACGCACATATGGACAACTTATCTTTAACAAAGGAGGCAAGAACATACAATGGATTAAAGACAATCTCTTTAACAAGTGGTGCTGGGAAATCTGGTCAACCACGTGTAAAAGAATGAAACTAGAACACTTTCTAACACCATACACAAAAATAAACTCAAAATGGATTAAAGATCTAAATGTAAGACCAGAAACTATAAAACTCCTAGAGGAGAACATAGGCAAAACACTCTCTGACATACATCACAGCAGGATCCTCTATGACCCACCTCCCAGAATATTGGAAATAAAAGCAAAAATAAACAAATGGGACCTAATTAAAAGCTTCTGCACAACAAAGGAAACTATTAGCAAGGTGAAAAGGCAGCCTTCAGAATGGGAGAAAATAATAGCAAATGAAGCAACTGACAAACAACTAATCTCAAAAATATACAAGCAACTCCTGCAGCTCAATTCCAGAAAAATAAATGACCCAATCAAAAAATGAGCCAAAGAACTAAATAGACATTGCTCCAAAGAAGACATACAGATGACTAACAAACACATGAAAAGATGCTCAACATCACTCATTATCAGAGAAATGCAAATCAAAACTACTATGAGGTACCATTTCATGCCAGTCAGAATGGCTACTATCCGAAAGTCTACAAGCAATAAATGCTGGAGAGGGTGTGGAGAAAAGGGAACCCTCTTACAGTGTTGGTGGGAATGCAAACTAGTACAGCCACTCTGGAGAACAGTGTGGAGATTCCTTAAAAAAAAAACTGGAAATAGAACTGCCTTATGACCCAGCAATCTCACTGCTGGGCATACGCACTGAGGAAACCAGAATTGAAAGAGACACGTGTACCCCAATGTTCATCACAGCACTGTTTATAATAACCAGGACATGGAAGCAACCTAGATGTCCATCAGCAGATGAATGGATAAGAAAGCAGTGGTACATATACACAATGGAGTATTACTCAGCCATTAAAAAGAATACATTTGAATCAGTTCTAATGAGGTGGATGAAACTGGAGCCTATTATACAGAGTAAAGTAAGCCAGAAGGAAAAACACCAATACAGTATACTAACGCATATATATGGAATTTAGAAACATGGTAACAATAACCCTGTGTACAAGACAGCAAAAGAGACACTGATGTATAGAACAGTCTAATGGACTCTGTGGGAGAGGGAGAGGGTGGGAAGATTTGGGAGAATGGCATTGAAACATGTATAATATCATGTATGAAACGAGTTGCCAGTCCACTTTCGATGCACGATACTGGATGCTTGGGGCTGGTGCACTGGGACGACCCAGAGGGATGGTATGGGGAGGGAGGAGGGAGGAGGGTTCAGTATGGGGAACACATGTATACCTGTGGCGATTCATTTTGATATTTGGCAAAACTAATACAATATTGTAAAGTTAAAAAAAAAAAAAAAAACACACAAAAACATCAATTCCTCGGTGCTCAGCTTTCTTTTTACTCAAACTCTCACATCCATACATGACTACAGGAAAAACCATACCTTTGACTAGACAGACCTTTGTCGGCAAAGTAGTGTTTCCGCTTTTTAATATGCTGTCTCATAGATATATCTTTTCTTCCTTTTCCTTAGATCAGCCATATTGGGGAAACCATAAAAGAAATTCAATTCTCCAATTAAAATGACTTCAGATCCTGTCTATCGCATTTCTAGCTTCCTGTTACATATTAATATTTTCCATATAGTATGCTTTATCACCTCAATAGTGAGTCATGTAAGAACTTGTACTTTGTCAGATGTTAAGTCTTTCTGAATGTTCTCCATTTTTGCCAAAGGTGTTGTCAATTTATTTGACTATCAAACTGCAAATTGTTGGTGTCAAAATTTAAGTTGTCATTAAGTCACTTGCACCTGATCTCACTCTGTTTAGTCTACTTTGTTTACTTTTGGTCTTCCAAAATATGTCATCTGTTTATCCTTGATCAGAATTATCATTGTATCCAAAGCATTCTATACACAATTCTACCTTTCCAATTTGTTGCAGTTCTTCTTTCACTATGGTTAATTCACTGGCTAATTCTTTCATGGAAATGTGTCTGCCTACTTTGAAAGTGAAAGTGAAGTAGCTCAGTTGTGTTCCACTCTTTGAGACCCCAGGGACTGTAACCTACTAGACTCCTCTGTCCATGGGGTTTTTCAGGTGGAGTGGGTTTCCATTTTCTTCTCTAGAAGATCTTCCCGGACCAGGGATTGAACCCAGATCTCCTGAATTGTAGGCAGATGTCTGAGCCAGCAGGGAAGTTCCTCCCTACTTTAGTCCTAATTTAATATCATCACAAGAAACAAAGTTACATGCAAAGAGGAATGGATTAAAGATATACCATTCTGTATGTGTGGTTGAGTCCTTTGCTGTCCACTTGAAGCAATCACAAGCTTGTTAATCGACTATACGCCAATAGAAAATAAAGGAGTTTCATGTCATAAAAAAATACATAAGTCTAGATTTAAATTAGAATCTATGTGTGTGTCTTTGAATACATTTCCTATTCTCCATGAGTCTCATTACTTCTGTGCATAAATAAGATCAAATAAGAAAATATGAGTAAAGTGTCTGACATGGTGAGAAAAATACTAGTAGCACTTATTTTTATTGCTGTACACAATTTTATAATGATGCATGCTTTCATTTTCTTTTCTGTTTTCAGTTAGGCATTTAAATATGTAAACAAAATGACATAATATAAAACAACTAAAGAAGCCTCCACATATAATTAATAATTTGTAAATACATCCATTCTTCTCAACTGTTTGCATGCACAGTATCTTACAAATGTAAATGTTCCATGAATTTCTTCTTTGTATTTGTGGTGATATTGGACCAAGGTTTACTGGGATATGCAATCAGGGTTTCAAAATTGAGGGGAAAAGAAAAAAGTATGCTAGAAAGCAGGAAAAGAAATGCAAAGTAGTGCATTACTGAGCTCTTAACAACCTAACAACAGAACACAATTGGTAGTTGAGCAATGAGGAATGTCTTCAAAACAGCCCATGTAGAACCACTGTGGCTCAGATCTGTTCATCCAGAAGATAAAAAGAAAGGATTATCTGCCAACATATTTTGTCTTCTGTTTCTCAGAGTCAGAGTTTGTGCCACTGTACATTATTTATCTGTCTCTTCAAAATTGTGTTAACCAGCTCTGTTCATCCAGTTAGTAGTCCCATATTATAGTTCAGTGGAACTGTCCCAATGTCTACTGGCAAAAGCATCCCCTCCACTAGGATCTAGGATCTTTTGCTCAACCAGTTCTTGAGCTGTAGAGAACTAAAGCACACTTTCATGATTGAGTTATTGAGAGTAATACTGACAAAGACTAATCCTAAATTTATCTCTTATTTTCTTAGCTCATGAATTTTAGCACTTGAGAATGCAGGATTAAATACTAGCATTGATTCAATGCATATACTATAATTTGGAGAGACATGCCCCAACCACACATGGTCTGTGTCCAAAGCTGGTGCATTATCCAAACCCATAATATGTTGTTTTACTATTCTTCAGGCCAGACATTTATCAGTAATATAATAAGACCAATGAATCTTGTGTTCAAAAGCCTATTCATAATGTTGTCAATCATACTATATCAATGAATTAGGAATTCCCTAGACTGTTAAATGATGTTGACAAGCAATGAAGGTAAATCTAAGTATAGAATATGTTGCTGTTTCAGAAAAGATTAAATTCTGTCACCTGCAACATAGAATGGGACCTATATAATTCACTTTTGCCTGGTGGTTAGCTGGTCTTCCCCAAAGAGTTGTACTGTATTAGGAAGTCACAGCTAGATCAAAGTTGTTGAGAGACAGTACATAGTTTCAGGCCTGGGCATAGCTTCCATCCTTGCTATATTGGTGATCTCTTTATGGGACCATTGTAGGAACATAATGGCTAAGGAAAGATGATAGCTGATGTGAATGAAACAAGTAACTGTCTACCTGGTTATTGAGAGACTCCTCTGTAATGGATGTTATATGCTGAACATTAAAGAAAGATCCTTATTTTATGATCACTCCAATGGATCTATTGACATAAGATTACCCCAGATTTCTTTGCCACCGATCTTTCCCTATTGTTCCTTTCTGGCCTCTTATAAGCCAGCTAAGCTGTTTTCCTGTGCTCAGAAGGTGATGTACAATTTAGACTTCTCTATCTTCATACAAAGTATACATCCAAGTGTACTGTTCACAGATTTGACTATTGCAAGGATTTTCTTTCATCATGGTCTTGGTCAGCACCAGTGTAGCATGCCAAGTCTTTTCTAAACTAGATCTGAATCCTTATTTTTTCCCATAAATTTATTGTAAGGAACCCAATTTGAGTGGAGGAATGTACTTACTAGTGCCTTTTAGACCTGTTGGAAGACAGTGCTTCCATTTAACCATTGCAATGGCTGGGCTCGATGCCTACTTTACATCATTATCCAATGGATTTAATAACATCAAACAATTTTCAGTCACTGGATGTTCCATGATAAGAACTTTGGTTACCATGTGAGCCCAACAGTGATCCAATAACTGGCTTTTTTTTCAGACCTAGAGCAAGTCTTATTTACAGTGTGTGTGTGTGTGTGTGTGTGTATGTGCGTGCATGCATGTGTGCACACTAAGTTGCTTCAGTCATGTCCAACTCTTTGCAACCCTATGGACTGTAGCCCACCAGGCTTCTCTGTCCATGGGATTCTCCAAGCAAGAATACTGGAGTGGGTTGCCATGCCCTTCTCCAGGGGATCTTCCTGACCCAGGGATTGAACCTGCATCACCTACATATCTTTCCTTGGTAGACAGGTTCTTTACCACTAGTTCCTCCACCTAGAAAGCCCCCTTACAGAGGGTAGTCTTGCTATAAAACTTAAGAAGCTTGAGCCATGGTTTTAACCACTGACACTTGTTAGTTCTCTTCCCCTCATTCTTATCCATTAGTTCTCTCCCCCCAATTCTTATCCACTCCAGAACTAATTTTCAATCTTATATCACAAATGGCAGGGGAAACTTACCCAACAACTGGGACTTGCATACACCAGCCCCATTAGAAACCAATAGCCTGAATAAATTTGAACAACAAATAAATTTGAATCATATTCTTATATGCGTTAAAAATCCAAAGAGACCTAATAAATTCTGTGCCTTATTTTCGCTGGCTAGTTGGTTCTCCAATTACAATCTAGACCATGAGGTTATTGAAAAGTCTACAGATGCAGCAGATCCTCAAAACTTCATAGGGATTCAGGTCTCAACTTCTGCCATACATGTGTTTTGCTAAGTTATCTAGAATACTCATCACTTCTGTTCACTGAAGCCAATTATCATGATAATATATATATTATCAATACAGTGGATTTCTTTGATGTCTCATGGAATGTCAGGAAAGCAAAGTTTTTGTAGACTCAGTTCAGTTCATTTAAGTAAATCAGTCGTGTCCAGCCAGACTTCCCTGTCCATCACCAACTCCTGGAGCTTGCTTTAACTCATATCCATTGAGCTGCCATCCAACCATCTCATCCTCTGTTAACCCCTTCTCCTCCTGCCTTCAATCTTTCCCAGCAATAGCATCTTTTTCAATGAGTCAGTTCTTATCAGGTGGCCAAAGTATTGGAGATTCAGCTTCAGCATCAGTCCTTCCAATGAATATTCAGGACTGATTTCCTTTAGGATTGACTGGTTTTATCTCCTTCTCTATCCAAGGGACTCTCAGGTGTCTTCTCCAACACCATAGTTCAAAAGCATCAATTCTTTGGTGCTCAGCTTTCTTTATGGTCCAGCTCTCACATCCATACATGACTGTATGGATACTTTCCATACTTTTCCAAAGCTATGGAAAAACCATGCCTTTGATTAGACAGACCTTTGTCGGTATTGTCTCTGTTTTTGACCTCAGTGTAGGTTGGTCATAGCTTTTCTTCCAAGGAGCAAGTGTCTTTTAATTTCATCACTGCAGTGTCCATCTGCAGTGATTTTGGAGCCCAAGAAAATAAAGTCTGTCACTGTTTCCATTGTTTCCCCATCTATTTGTCATGAAGTGATAGGAACAGATGCCATGATTTTTGTTTTTTCAATGTTGAGTTTTAAGCCAGTTTTTGTAGACTATATCAGGGCAAAGAATATAATCACATTGCAAAAAGAGCTCCAAGATTATTAAAGCACACTGTCATCTTTATTATATAAAGACAAACTCCTATGTTCTTTTTTGATAATGAGAATTCAGAGAAAAGCATTTGTCATGTCCATGGCTAGATACTAATGCCTCAGGCAACTGTGAGAGTCTTCCCATACCTGGAAGCACCACCTGAGGGTTGCTCCATGCCTGAGGGGATATAGTCTTTCTCTTTCCAAGCTTCAAGCCTTTGTTTCTTCTGGCCATCTCTGGGCATTCTTCAGAGAGCAACCACAGAATACAGATTGGTACTTTTGGTGCTTCTACACGTGACTTAAATTCTCTGCTATTGACATTTAAAACTAGCATTATGCAAAATAAAGATGAAGAGTAAAATTCATGCTAGTAGTTTAAAGTTTTCTTTATTTAGAATGACATTGGTGGTAGTGGTTTAGTACTAAGTCGTTTCCGACTCTTGCAACCCTGTGGACTGTAGCCTGCACAGTTCCTCTGTCCATGGGATTTTCCAAGCAAGAATATGGAGTGGATTGCCATTTCCTTCTCCATGGGATCTTCCTGACCCAGGAATTGAATCCAGGTCTCCTACATTGCAGGCAGATTCTTTACCAACTGAGCTATGAGGGAAGCCCAAAGAATGACATTAAATAGAAAATAAAAAGCATCATAACAAATCAAAAGAAATGCTCTGGAAGAAAAGAAAAAGCTTAGTATGTACCTTATAGAGCCTTTTCTCCTGCTCTTTGGACAAAAGACTGTACATCTTCACTTTGCCTTGTGCCTCACAAAGTGTAGCCAGACTTGCCAGAATCAGGAGATTCTGAGATATGCAATAATTTGAGAATCACTGTTCTAACACATCAGGGAATCAAAGAGCTCTGCCAGCTGTTAGTATATCTCAATTATTATTATGAATTTTTTTTCCTCTGGAGATAGTCACAGAGACGGTTTATGAAACCATTGTACCTGCACTGAGATGAAACTTCATTATGAAACTGAATATATTGTGCAGCCTCTATAGGTCCCACTATAACAAGAGAACCATCATAGCATTTCAATGTCACCCTAAATCAAAAAGTCTTTAAAGATTTCAGGTTACCTCTTCTCAGTGCACATCTACTCTTAGCAAAATCTGAAGATCCCTTTGGGGTAGAATCAGAGTGAAATTTATTACATACACTTGTGTCTATATTCATTTTATATACTTTTCAAAGAATCTTATTACCCCATTAAATTAACATATTCAGGTCTGTGAATGTACATTGATCTAGAAATTATAAGTAGAATTATTAATAAAATTTGCTATTGCAGTGGCTAATGATTGCAGTGGCTAGTGATTCGGTTCGGTTCAGTTCAGTTCAGTCACTCAGTCATGTCTGACTCTTTGTGACCCCATGAATCGCAGCACACCAGGCTTCCTGTCCATCACCAACTTCTGGAGTTTACGCAAACTCGTGTCCATCTAGATGCCATCAAGCCATCTCATCCTCTGTCGTCTCCTTCTCTTCCTGCTCCCAATCCCTCCCAGCATCAGAGTGTTTTCCAATGAGTCAACTCTTCACATGGGGTGGCCAAAGTATTGAAGTTTCAGCTTTAGCATCAGTCCTTCCAATAAACACCCAAGACTGATATCCTTTAGAATGGACTGGTTGGATCTCCTTGCAGTCCAAGGGACTCTCAAGAGTCTTCTCCAACACCACAGTTCAAAAGCATCAATTCTTCAGCACTCAGCTTTTTTCACAGTCCAACTTTCATATCTATACATGACCTCTGGAAAAACCATAACCCTGACTAGACGAACCTTTGTTGGCAAAGTAATGTCTCTGCTTTTGAATATGCTATCTAGGTTGGTCATAACTTTCCTTCCATGGAGTAACTGTCTTTTAATTTCATGGCTGCAGTCACCATATGCAGTGATTTTAGAGCCCCAAAACACAAATTCTGACACTGTTTCCACTATTTCCCCATCTATTTCCCATGAATCACCATCTGCAGTGATTTTTGAGCCCCCCAAAATAAAGTCTGACAGTGTTTCCACTGTTTCCCCATCTATTTCCCACGAAGTGATGGGACCAGATGCCATGATCTTAGTTTTCTGAATGTTGAGCTTTAAGCCAATTTTTTCACTCTCCTCTTTCACTTTCATCAAGAGGCTTTTTAGTTACTCTAGATTTAGTAATTCAACCAAAAGCATTTCATATTGCTGCAAATTCATAATATAGCCAATCATCTTGCAATTATTTTTAATTCGCAATAACAGAAAAGCACAGGTAGTTACTGAATAAAGATCAAAAATAGCCATTGTGAATTAAGAGCATTAGGACATGTCAAGTATTTAAAATGTGATCTTATGCCCAAAAGCTTTGTCTCTCTGTACCTCTGTGCTGTACACTTGGGTGAAATAGAAAAGAATAGCTTTAATGCTTTGTCAGCAAAGGGATAGACCCTGGACTTCTGCCTCAAAAAACTATCAGCCCCAGAGAACTTGATGTTCTCCTAACCTTGATGAGCTTCTCTGTCCCTTTAATGTTTCCTTGGGTGATTTCTTGGCTGCTCCTTCCATGATTAGCAGAGAGGGGAAGACTGTGTGTGCTCAGCCATGTCCAACTCTTTGAGATCCCAAGGATTGTAGCCCACTAAATTCCTCTGTCCATGGGATTTTTCAGTCAAGAATACTAGAGGGGGTTGCCGTTTTCTACTTCAGGCTTTTTTCTGACTCAGGGATCAAACTCATGTTCCCCACATTGACAGGCAGATTCTTTACCACTGCACCACTTGGGAATGCCCAACTGTTCATCAAATCCACCCTTTATTACTCATGGAAAATTATAATGGCTGGAGTCTTGCCTATAAAAATGGAGAACAGAAAGGTTTTCATGCCTGGGATGCCACAGGACACTGCTTGGTTTCAGCACTTTATATAAAAATGCTTCATAAAAAAAATAAAACTTTTTTTGTATATTGCATAATCCAAATCTATTTTAAGAGTACTCACAAGATTAAGAACTGTATCTTGTTTGCTGTTTAGTAGCTAAGTTGTGTCCAGATCTTTTGGAACCCCACGGACTTTAACCTGCCAGGCTCCTCTGTCCATGGGGTTTCCTAGGCAAGACTACTGGAGTGGGTTACCATTTCCTTCTCTAGGGGATATTCCCCACCCAGGGATTTAATCCACACCTCCTACACTGGCAGGCAGATTCTTTACCACTGAACTATCAGGGAAGTCCATAAAGTGGTTCAGTTCAGTTCAGTTCAGTTGAAAGTTCTTAAAACTTGTGCATGTCACCTATTTTGCCATATGTGGGCAGTAGTTTTCCCAGCCCCTATTAGGCATGGCCTTTTTTCTCAACTCACCAGGAAGATGTCACCGATAAAGAGAAAGGCTAATCCTCCTTCTTGGAGCAGATAGTTTTTCTAAATCATGACATATCAATAGATGGCAGGCAGTAGCCAGTGGATTTCAGTAGCCTTGTAGAGGTAAAGTTGTCTTGAATCCCATTTCACATAAAGGAAAACTGAGCCTGATTGTCTTGGTGCAGAACGATGCTGATGCAGGCACTTACATCAACTGCTGCAGTCTTTCAGCTTGAACAATAACTTCTATGACACTCGCCATGCCAGTTATTGTCTTGATTACAGTATTGAACTGCCTTCAACAAGTGGTGAATCTTAAAGGCTTTAGTGCAGGCCAGATAGGACTACTGAATGGAGAAATAGTCTCACAGAGGAATTTGGCTTCCTTAAGCTCAGAAATAACAGTAGGCATTTCTTTCCTACCCTCCTCCTCTGCTATTGCTTTAAGGAGACAGTGGCATTAGACATTGGTAGCTGGATTGGTTCATAGTCATCCCTATGTCCCACTAAGACAGTCTTAACTGGAGCAATTCCCATTAAGGCTTGAGAACAAAGGTGAGCAGGAGTACACATAGAGAACACATTCATACCAATAGTGCATTCATTAATAGGATCCATAATAATAGAAGATAGAGAGTTCCAGAAGGATCCACTCTTAGCCAGGACTGAACAAGAGTCCTCCCAGTGGTTGTGGCTTTAGACTCAAACCAGAGAGCATTATCTGTTTCCCCATGATGGTGCCAGGTGACTCAGGCATCAAAGTCACCTGTGCCCTCCTATCCAAAAGGCTGAAAAAGTACACTATCCTCCAATCATCCCATTAAACCCTGACCCTAACATGTGGCTCATCTCTGGGGAGGGGGAGACCTTGGCCTAAATCCCAGGTTTGTTTGTTTTTAAAAGCCAACCTGAAGGTCTTTGAAAAACCTGGCAGGGCTCTCTAATTCATGTCCAGACACAGTGGGAAGAGAGGAGTTGACAACATCATAAGGGAGGTTAACTGGACATGATAACCAGTAGGACTGCTACAGATAATCCTAGAAACCAAGTCTTGTTAATAGTCTCATTGCCTACTGTTCCTACACCATCTCTATAAGCACAAATGACAACCAGCGTGGCTTGCAGGGCTGCAATTGTCTCTGCCAGCATGGTCCAGACATGGTTTCCAGTGCAGCATCCTCCCCAGAGTGGGTCTAATATGTCAAAGCCCAAGTAACCATCAGCCAAAGAAGGAGTGGGTCTCAAGTGTGTTGTCTTCTCATTGCCTGCCTTCCCCTCCTCTGTAGAAAAAGTCAGAGCATTCTGGAGGAAGGGGTCTGCAGTGGCAATCCCACAAGGCACCCCTGCCCTTAATTAAATTTAGTGGTTTTGACAGAAAATTAACCAAGTTTCAAAGGTCTGTTCTCATTCTACTATTGTCATCTATTACTTTACAGTGCTCACTTAGGAAGGCATTCTATCTTTCCTTTTTATTTTTTGGAACTCTTCATTCAGATGGGTGTATTTTCCCCTTTCTCCTTTGCCCTTCACTTCTCTTTTCTTAGCTATTTGTAAGACACTTTGCCTTTTTTGCATTTATTTTTCTTGGGGATGGTTTTGGTCTCAGCCTCTTGTACAGTGTTATGAACCTCCATCCATAGTTCTTCAGGCACTCTGTCTATCAAATCTAATCCCTTGAATCTATTTGTCATTTCTACTGTATAAACATAAGGGATTTGATTTAGGTCCTGGTGGCTCAGATGGTAAAGCGTCTGCCTACAATGGAGGAGACCTGGGTTCAATCCCTGGGTCGGGAAGATCTACTGGAGAAGGAAATGACAACCCACTCCAGTATTCTTGCCTGGAAAATCTCATGGATGGAGGAGCCTGGTGGGCTACAGTCCATGGGGTCGCAAAGAGTCGGACACGACTGAGCGACTTTCACTTTCACTTTCGTACCTGAATGGTCTAGTGATTTCCCTACTTAAATGTAAGTCTGAATTTTACAGTAACAAGCTCATGATCTGAGTCACAGTCTTCAGGTCTTGTTTGTGCTAACTGTATACAGCTTCTCCACCTTCAGTTGCAAAGATATAATCATTTTGATTTCAGTATTGACCATCTGGTGATGTCCGTGTGTAGAGTCATCTCTTGTGTTGTTGGAAGATAGTGTTTTCTATGACCAGGGCATTCTCTTCACAAAACTCTGTTAGCTTTTGCCCATTTTGTACTCCAAGGCCAGACTTGCCTGTTACTGCAGATATCTCTTAAATTCCTACTTTTGCATTCCAGTCCCCTATGATGAAAAGGACATCTTTTTGTTGTTGTTGTTAGTTCTGGAAGGTTTTGTAGGTCTTCATAGAACCATTCAACTTCAGCTTCTTTGGCATTCGTGGCTGGGGGATAGACTTGGATTTCTGTGGTGTTAAATGATTTGCCTTGGAAATGAACCAAGATCATTCTGTCATTTTTGAGATTGCACCCAAGTATGGCATTTCTGACTCTTGTTAACTATGAAGACTACTCCATCTCTACTAAGGGATTCTTGCCCATGCATTCATGGTAATTTGCTTCAGTCATGTCTGACTCTTTGTGACACTATGGACTGTAGCTGACCAGGCATCTCTGTCCATGGGATTCTCCAGAAAAGAATAAGCTTCCACTTCAACTCAGCCTCTTCATTCTTTATAGAGCTATTTCTCCACTCTTCCCCAGTAGCATATTGGACATCTACTAACCTGGGGGGCTCATCTTTCAGTGTCACTTATTTTTGCCTTTTCATACTGTTCATGGGCTTCTCAAGGCAATGATGTTGAAGTAGTTCACCACTCCCTTCCCTAGTGGATCACATTTTGTCAGAACTCTACAGCATGATCCGTCCATCTTGGGTGGCCCTGCATGGCATAGCTCATTGTTTCATTGAGTTACACAAGGCTATGATCCATGTGATGATTTTGATTAGTTTTAAGTTACTGTGTTTTCATTCTGTCTACCCTTTGATGGATGAGGATAAGAGTCTTCTGCAAGCTTTCTGATATGAGGGCCAGGCTACGGAATAAACTGGGTCCTGCTCTTCTACCAGAGCCATGCTTAGTAAGTATTTAATTCTAGAGATCACTTCAAGAAAATGAGAGATACCAAGGGAATATTTCATGCAAAGATGGACACAATAAAGGACAGAAATGGCAAGGATATAACAGAAGCAGAAGAGATTGAGAAGAGGTGGAAAGAACACACAGAAGAATTGTACAAAATATGTCTTAATGACCTGGATAACAATGATGGTGTGGTCACTCACCCAGAGCCAGACATCGTGAAGTATGAAGTCAAGTGGACCTTAGGAATCATTACTCTGAACATAGCCATTGGAAATGATGGAATTCCAGTTGAACTATTTCAAATCCTAAAAGATGATGCTGTTAAAGTGTTGCACTTAATATTCCAGCAAATGTGAAAAACTCAGCAGAGGCTACAGGAATGGAAAAGGTCAGTTTTCATTCCAATCTCAAAGAAAGACAATGCCAAAGAATGTTCAAATTACTACACAATTGTGCTCATTTCACATGCTAGCATGGTAATACTCAAAATCCATCAAACTAGACTTCAACAGTACGTGAACTGAGATCTTCCAGATATACAAGCTAAAACCAGAGACCATTGAGAACATTTTTGGATCATAGGAAAGGCAGGAGAATTCCAGAAAAAAAAAAATCTACTTCTGCTTCATTGCCTATGCTAAAGCCTTTGTGTGGATCACAAGAAACTGTGGAAAATTCTTAAAGAGATGGGAATACCGTACCACCTTACCTGCCTTCTGTGAAATCTGTATGCAGGTCAAGAAGTAATAGAACTGGAAATGAAACAGTGGATTGGTCAAAATTGGGAAAGGAGAACATCAAGGCTGTATATTGTTACCTTGTTTATTTAACTTTATCAGAGTAAAACATGCATAATGCCTGACTGGATGACTCACAAGCTGAAATCAAGATTTCTGGGAGAAATATCAATATCCTCAGATATGACAATGATATCAGCCCAATGGAAGAAATTTAAGAGGAAGTAAAGAACCTCTTGATGAAGATGAAAGAAGAGAGTGAAACAGCTGACTTAAACTCAACATTCAAAAAACTAAGATCGTGGCAGCTGGTCCCATAACTTCATGACAAATAGATCTGGGAAAAATGGAAACAGTGACAGATTTCATTTTCCTGGGCTCTAGAATCATTGTGGACAGTTACTTCAGCCATTATATTAAAGGATGCTTGCTCTTTGGAAGAAAAGCTATGACAAACCTTAACAGTGCATTAAAAAGCAGAGACATCACTTTGCTGACAAAGGTTTGTATAGTCAAAGCTGGTCCATATAGTCAAAGGGGTCCATATATTCAAACTACTGGTTTTTCTAGTAATCATGTACAGATGTGAGAGCTGGACCATAAAGAAAGCTGAGAGATGAAGAATTGATCCTTTTGAACTGTGGTGCTGGAGAAGATTCTGGGAGTGCCTTGGACAGCAAGATCAAACCATTCAATCCTAAAGCAAACAACCCTCATGCTGAAGCTGAAGCTCCAATACTTTGGCCACCTGATGGAAAGAGCCAATTCATTGGAAAAGATTCTGATGCTGGAAAGATTGAAGGGAAGAAGAAAAAGGGTGACAGAGGATGAGATGGTCCAATGACATCACTGACTCAATAGACAGAAGTTTGAGCAAACTCTGGGAGAGAGTGAAGGATGTGGAAGTGTGCTGTGTTGTAGTCCATGGAGTCACAAAGAGCTATACATGACTAAGCAACTGAACAAGAACAGCAAAGATCTCTTCAGGCTCTAAAATGAAGTGATCTTGAAGGGTTCCACACACACATTTTCACTAAAGTCATAAGCCTTAATTACCCACTGCGTTACAGGATATCTGTCTTTGTCAGGGCCCAGCTTAGAGCTGCTGCTGCCACTAAGTCACTTCAGTCGTGTCCGACTCTGTGCGACCCCATAGATGGCAGCCCACCAGGCTCCTCTGTCCCTGGGATTCTCCAGGCAAGAATACTGGAGTGGGTTGCCATTTCCCTCTCCAATCAGCTTAGAGCTAATTTAGAGCATAACTTGATGCAACCCAGTGTAAGGATCCGATGGTTTGGGGCCTCATTACCATAGGACCATGAGGAATAGTCAAGGGCTATTTCCCTAGCTTTCTAATACCCTCTTTTTGGGTTTCTATTTTGAATCACAGGTAAGCAAGACTAGTGTTTGTATGTGTATATATTAGTCACCTAGCCGTGTCCAACATTTTGCAACACCATGGGATTCTCCAGGAAAGAATACTGTAGTGGGTTGTCATTCCCTTCTCCAAAGGATCTTCTCGACCCAGTATTGAACATGGGGCTTCCACATTACAGGTAGATTCTTTACCATCTGAGCCACCAGGGAGTTGGGGGCTAACTAAAGAGAGGGACCAGTGGTCCCCTAGAGAACTGAAAGTTTTCTGTAAGTTTGTTAAATAATGTCTTATCATTCAATTCTAATTAAATTAATTATGAATAGATGATCACCTCTGAGAAATTTAAACTCGACTAGATAATGTTGGTTTCCTATTGATCAAATAACCAAGTTTTCCTTCTCATTTCTTCAATCATAAAATGCCTCAACAATATTTTGAATTCAATGGGAGTGTGGCCACGTCTTTTCACCTTTATATTTAATTTCCTAATAACAGCATTTAATATATTTAGATATGCAGTAAATTTAGCTGAATGACAGATTTGGTGAGGGTAATGATTCATCCACCAGCTTTAACCACTAAGTGTTTAAATAAAAAGCAAGCATGAAAAATTGATAAACCTGACAGTGAGGGAAACTGGTAGGAAGAATTCTAAAAATGCTTTTCTCTGCCAAAATCCCCTAATTATTCAATCAAACACTAATCTAGATATTGCTCTGAAGGCACTTAGCAGATTGTACTGAGTTGACTAATCAACCAACTTTAAGATAGAGTGATTATCTGGGATCATTGTGTCATAACACGAGTGCCTAAACACAAAAGCAAAGCCAGGAGAATCAAAGAGAAGTGGCAGAGTAATGAAGTTGAGGCTGAGGGCGGGTAGTAGAGACTGGAGATTTGAAGATTCAACCTGCCTTTGCTGTATTTAAAGATGGAGGAAGGAGTATGCGATAAGCAAAGCAGGAAACTGAGAATAACCAGCAAAGAGGCAGCTATGAAACAGGAAGCTCAATCCCACAACCACATAGGACTGAATTCTCCCACAACCTGAATGAACTTCTAAATAGATTCATTCTCAAATACTCCAAAAATATAGAGCCTTGTCTACATTTTAATTTTGCTCTTATGAAACCTGGAGCAGAGAACCAGCTCAGCTGCACTTTCCCTGGACTTCTGACTTCCAGAACTTTCAGGTAATGTTCTTTAGTCCCTAAGTCATGTCTGACTCTTTTGTGATCCTGCCAGGCTCCACTGTCCATGGGATTTTCCAGGCAAAAATATTGGAGTGGGTAGCCATTTTCTTCTCCAGGGGAATATTCCCAACCCAGGGATCTAACCCACATCTCCTGAATTGGCAGGAGGATTCTTTACTACTGAGCCACCTAGGAAGCTCTTAAGAGATAATAAATGGATGTTTTTGTGAAGTCAAAACATTTGTTACAGTGAAAGGAAATAAATATACAAAAATATTTTTATGTTAAATCATCAGAAAATAGTTATTTAATAGATTTATTAAATGTAAAAATGTATATTTAGAGTATTTTTTAGAAATAAAGAATAACCATTTCCATATTGAAACTCTCTGGGATGGCAAGGCACATAGCCTGTGTGAGGTGTGAACTTCTATTTTTTCACAACAATTCTTGTCTCACTTTGCTGCATCTCATTTTTAAAATATAATATTCTATGAAATTATGCTTGGCACCAACTTGTATATTTAATGATTGCATGTAACAATATATGTTTTAATGCATCTAATGGTTATTTTATTTGCTGAGACATAAATCAATGACATGTGCCAAGTTATTATTTGGAAAAATCAAAGGATAATTACTACATATATGAATAACTATTAAGAGGATTATCTTTCATTATTTCAATTATTTTGCATAAAGTAATGTATTCTTTTTCATTAATTTCCATTTCATTGTTTTTTGGAAGAATTTTTATAGCTTTGAGCTTTACTTGATTTTTTAACAATGATTATGTCTGCTGTTTAAAATATTTTAAAATGGATTAATACAAGAGAAGTTGCTCTGCTGTGATTTTTTAACATTAATTATGAATTAGTACACCCCAGATAGAAATAGTCTAAATCCTTTTATTAAGCCATAAATGTATGCAGAATTACAATTAAAATTCCACATGCTTCTGTAGAGATCATTTAGACCTTAAGATTGCAAAACTGTAATGTATTCTGATGGAGAAAGCTAATGCTGATCTTCACTGCTAAATAATGTGATTATGTAAGCAAGATCCATACTGATTGCTTTCTTTCCTACATATAATTTTTACCTCAATTGTTTGAGTCTTTTAGATTATGCATATAACAGACTTTCCTGATAAATCTTACAGGCTTAACAAAAAAGACTATATAAATCTAGGTTGACAAAACAACCCTTTTTTGTCCTAAAAAAACCAAAAACAACAAAAAAAAACACCGTTTTCTGTTGAAAAGGATAAATTTTCTTTCAGTTTGTTCTAAGTACAGACTATGTACTACCTGACAAAATATACATTCTTACATATCAAAATAGATTCTAAAAGTCAATTTGCTGCAAGTTGAGGGAAGACAGAAATATCTAGAAATAAAATTTTCTTTTTCTTTCAAAGTAGAGGATTATTATTTTTATACTTTCATCAAGCAATGTAATTTCTCTTAGAAAACTTTTATGTGATCAGATGGCCTGGATGCTTTGCTGCAATGAAAGAAATGCTTTTGAATACCTTTGTGTGTGTGCCTTTGTGTGTGTGTGTGTGTGTGTGTTAGTCACTCAATCATGTCCTACTCTCTGTGACCCCATAGACCTCACCTGCCAGGTTCCTCAGTCCATGGGAATCTCCAGGCAGGAGTACTGGAGTGGTTCATCAGTTCCTTCTGCAGTTTGAATACGTACATAGGCTAAATTCTCATGATTAATTTGGCAATAATACTGTTTCTCCCAGAACTGACACAAACATGTGGCTTTCATTAAGACTGTCCAGAGATTTTTTACTTTCCTCTTAACTTTTCCTGCTGCTGACATTCTCAGTGATTTCTATAAGACACCTAAAAGAAACCTGACAAATACTGATGCAAGGTAATTTATGAAGGAAGGGGGGAAAAGACAGGTTTGGCTTCTGCTAAGGAGTAAATGTGTCTGATGTTAATAATTAAAAAAAATACTATTACTCTAATAATTTATGCATGCAGTGTTACACAGTTTACAAAGCAATTACATATTTGGCAATAGTAATATTAAACCTCCCCCTCCCCAACAAAATAGATGTATACCTGTTTAGCTAACTGGGTTTGCTTTTCTTATTGGTGTGCTCAAATGCTCAGTCGTGTCCAACTCTTTGTGACAATATGGACCGTAGCCCATCAGGCTCCTCAGTCCATGGGATCTTCCCAGCAAGAATACTGGAATGGGTTACCATTTCTTCCTCCAGAGGATCTTCCTGACCCAGGGATCAAATCCATGTCTTTTACATCTCTTACATTGGCAGGCAGATTCTTTACCACTATCTCCACTTGGGAAGCTCCTTCTTGGTGGTAAAGTTTATAAATAATTTCTACACACTCTGTTAACTTATATTAGTAGATAATATGTATCACATATTACAATTCTTGAATAGTATGTCTTCAGAAGCAGAAGCAGATCAAATCATTACAAGAATTTCAAGAATTGCCCCAAAATAATTTTGCATATTCCTTACATACTGTTGCATGACTTAGGATTTTCTTTCCTCCTAATTTCTTCCCCCTAATTTGCTTGATAGCAAGTTACAAAAGTTTCCTCGGTAGGTGTTTGTTATAGAACCTATTTTTAAGGTGAAGAGATGAGATATCAGAGTAATTAAATGTCTTTGCCTAGGAAATCATGACTAGGAAGTATTAGAATTGAGGGTTTATCCAATTCTTTTTACTAAAAAAATAATTTATCTTTCCATCACAATTTCTAATGTGTCTTATCTCTTTAGCAATATTTTTTCAGAAAATACTTCATCATAGACATGTATTTCTTAAGGGACTTATAACAAAATTATCTTTTCCCACATATAATCTTGAAAGATGACCATCAGAAACCATTTTTGATACTGAATAAAGTTTTGGGGTTATTATAAAATACTTCTTTTGAAATTTATTACTCAAGTATTTTGGGAAAAAATTCTATCAACAAAGTAGACATATTTAGTGGGTGGTAAAGAATTAACTATGAAAACTGGCAAAGCCTCATTTTAGTTGTCTTTCCTGGTGGCTTAGTGGCAAAGAATCTGCCTGCAATGTAGGTGATAGGGGTTCGATCCCTGGGTAGGAAAGATCCCCTGTACAAGGAAATGGCAAACCACTCCAGTATTCTTGCCTGGAAAATCCCATGGACAGAAGAACCTGGCAGGCTAAAATCCTTGGGGTCACAAAAGAATTGGACATAACTTATGGACTAAACAACCACAACAAAGGAAACAAAAGTAGATATTTTGGAGAAAATTCAGTGAAAATTGTGTCTTTTCCTCTGGCTTACTTTTCTGATTTTGAGGATTAAAATCGTTCAGAGAAATTAAAAAGTAATAGTTCTTTATTCTTTATAACATTTAAATCAGAATTAAATATTAACCTTCAAGTATGTGTAAAGATAATCAATACAATAATAATATATTTGCCCTAGAAACAATGTGAGAAATTGCAAGAAAGACAATTTTACTTCAAAATGAGTTCAGTTTTCTGACAGTTTTTAACAGTAGTATAAGCTTTCTTCCAGCAGTAGATTTCCTATTACTGAACATAATTGCAAGGCAAGCATTGCACAGCATTATGTACTGTGCACATTAAGTGACTTCAAAGATTGCTTCCATTTTGAGATGATGTGAAGTCACAGAAATTTTTATTTCTTAACCCTGCTAGGTAATGATATGAGTATTAGACTAGATAACATCAATATTATTTGGTATTCTCCAAATCTATGGTTCTATGAGAAATATTTCCTTGTTTTAGAAATTGTTATTTCATAGAGAAAAATTATGTATGTCCTAATTCAAATTCCTCCTTGGCCTCCTTTATTTCATATGCATTCTCATTCACTGGACTTAGTGAAATCTCTCTCTCTTTTTTTTATCTTGTCATACAATGTATATACTTCTCTTTCAACATCATATTGTCCTCCTTATTGTAAAGTAAGTGTATTAGGAGGCAGAATCCTTTTCTTTATTATTTTTCTTGTCTTTCTATTCTTAGTATTAAAAACATACTAGGCAAAATAAATAAATAAATAAATGAAAACATATTAGGCATAGGAAAAAAAAAAGTTTGTTGACTGAATATTAGTAAAGAAAATAGGGAAGATAAAGAACTATGAACTTGAATTCAGCTACCAGTAAAAGCCTAAAAGGAAGGGTAAACTCTGATGCAGAACAGGCTAATACTTATATAACACTTGCTATGTGTCAGGTATTTTTCTAAGAAAAGTATTAATCTCCAAGCTTAATCCTCACAGGACTTCCCAGGTGGTGCTAGTGGTAAAGAAGCCACCTGCCAATGCAGGAGATGCAAGAGACACCAGTTTGATCCATGGTTGGGGAAGATTCTCTGGAGAAGGAAATGGCAACCTACTTCAGTATTCTTTCCTGGAGAATCTCAGGGACAGAGGAGCCTAGTGGGCTACAGTCCATGGGATCCACAAGAGTCTGACATGACTGAAGCGATTTAGCACATTTAATGTTCACACTAGTGCTACTATTTTTATCCTCATTTATAGATAAGGAACTTCCCAGGTGGCTCAGTGGTAGAGAATCCAATGCCAAGCAGGAGACATGGGTTCAGTCCCTGGAAAATCCCCTGGAGAGGGATATCCCAAACTTGCTTGGGAAATCCGATGGACCGAGGAGCTGGCAGGCTTCAGTCCATGGGGTTGCAAAAGCATCAGACACAACTTAGCAACAAAACAACAACAACAGCCAAGAAACTTAAATTCCTAATGTGCAGCCAGCAGATAGTCAGGTCAGGATCTAAATCCTATCCAATTTACTAAGTCAATACTAATCTATTGACTCTCCCTAATTACCAGGCTACATTATTGGATTCAGTTATACCAAGAACGAGTTGAAAACATGATTCAAGTAAGCACTCAGGAATCAGGGTGCATAACGTTGCATAGATCTAAGTAAGTAAGCAAGTCTAAACTAGATGGGCAGAAAGAACAAGAAGAAAAAAATAACGGAAGGATGGATAGCCCAGGTAATATAGCAAGTTGAAAGACTGAATTCCTAATCTCATCCCTATCTTGACTAATGGTATGACTATGTATGAGTGCCTCTGAGCCCCAGGATTCTTATCTGTAAAGGAACAAGGTGTGACTATCTCCTAATGAATCCCTTCCCTTTGAACTCTGAGGTAGTGCTCAAGAGCTTAGGCAGCAACTTTGACACAACCATTAAAAATTCACAGAAGCCAAATAATCAAAAGCCCAGGAAAACTGGTTTTAACCTGCAAGGTTAGAGTCTTGACAGTAAAACCAGTGTAGCAACTTTAAGGTGTTACTTCTTAGCCCTTGATAACTTGGGAGAGAAGTCTCTCCCTGTTCTGCATTATTAGAAAGTTTAAATTTCAGAAGGAATGGGGAAAATGTATGTAAAGATAAGTTGATCCAAATATCAGACCACTTTTTCCTATCCCTGACACTCATTTGGGTCATGGGAACGCTAGCTAATTCTTTTTTTTTTTTTAACTGGTTTTATTCATTTTTATTTGAAATTAATTTTATTGGAATATAGTTCCTTTACAATGTAGTGATAGTTTCTGCTGTTTAACAAAGTGAATCAGTTACACATACACATATATCCTTTTTATTCTTTTTAATTTCCCTCCCATTTAGGTCACCACAGATTATTAAGTTGGGTCCCCTGTAATAAACAGTAGGTTCTTATTATTTATCTATTTTTTACATAGTAGTGTATATATGTGAATCCCAGTCTCCCAATTCATCCCACACCTTCTTCCCCTCTTAGTAACTATAAATTAGTTCTCTACATCTGTGACTCTATTTCTCTATTTCTTATTTGCAGATAAGTTAATCTGTACCATTTTTCTAGATTCCACATATAAGTGATATTTTACGATATTTTTCTCTAACTTACTTCACTCTGTATGACAATGTATAGGGCCATCCACATCTCTGCAAATGTCACTATTCTGGTCCTTTTTATGGGCCAAATTAATATTAATATTACCCATTGCATATATGTACCATGTCTTTTTGTCCATTTCTCTGTTGATGGATATTTAAGTTGCTTCCATGTAAATACTATTGTCAATAAGGCTGCAATATAGAGTGTAGTGCACTCTTGACTTACGGTTTTCTCTGGGTAAATGCCCAGGAGTGGGATTGCTGGATCACATGGTAGTTCTATTTTTAGTTTTTTAAAGGAAACTCCATACTGTTCTGTTCTTCATAGTGGATGTACCAATCTACATTCCTGCCTACAGTTTAGGAGGATTCCCTTTCTTCCATATCTTCTCCAACATTCATTGTGTGTAGTTTTTTTTTTTTTTTTTTTTTTTAAAGGAAACTCCATACTGTTCTGTTCTTCATAGTGGATGTACCAATCTACATTCCTGCCTACAGTTTAGGAGGATTCCCTTTCTTCCATATCTTCTCCAACATTCATTGTGTGTAGTTTTTTTTTTTTTTTTTTTTTTTAAAGGAAACTCCATACTGTTCTGTTCTTCATAGTGGATGTACCAATCTACATTCCTGCCTACAGTTTAGGAGGATTCCCTTTCTTCCATATCTTCTCCAACATTCATTGTGTGTAGTTTTTTTTTTTTTTTTTTTTTTTAAAGGAAACTCCATACTGTTCTGTTCTTCATAGTGGATGTACCAATCTACATTCCTGCCTACAGTTTAGGAGGATTCCCTTTCTTCCATATCTTCTCCAACATTCATTGTGTGTAGTTTTTTTTTTTTTTTTTTTTTTTAAAGGAAACTCCATACTTTCTCCAAAGTGGCTTCACCAATTTACATTCCCACCAACAGTGTAGGAGGGTTCCCTTTTCTCCACATCCTCTCCAGCATTTATTGTTCATAGATTTTTTTTTATGATGGCCATTCTGACCAGTGTGAGGTGACAATTCATTATAATTTTAATCTGCATCTATTTAATAATGAGTGATATTGAGCATCTTTTCATGTGTTTTTTGGCTATTCATATGTCTTCTTTGGAGAAATGTCTAATTAGATCTTACCCCTAGAAAACTGATATTTCTTAAATATATTATTCTATAAAATAAAGAGTTTAGTCAAAAGATTAGTAATACTTGCCATTTTTTTCTTAGGTTTATGTGAGAGCTTTTAGCATAGTCATTTTTAGAATTTCTCTTATATGTTATTTTCCTAGGGCTCCCATAACAAAGTACCAAAAACTGGATAGTTTCAAACAATGAAAATGTATTCTCTTGCAATTCTAGAGGCTAAAATTCTGAAATCCAGATGCTGGCAAGGCCAGACACTCTCTGAAGTTTAGGAAAAATCTTTCCTTGCCTTTTCCAACTCCTGGTGGTTGCTGGCAATCCTTACCATTCCTTGGCTTTTGGCAGCTTGACTTTTACCTCTGCCCCTTTATCTATTGTTAGTATGCCTTTGTTTATACGGTCAGAATACATTTCTTTCTGTTTCTCATTTTCTAATTTATGTTCTTACCTAATATTCCAGGTATTTTTGAAAAACAAGCCTTTACAGACTTGAGGACAGCCATTTCCCATGCTTTGCACATTGTCTAGCTGTCCCATGTGTGGTAAACATTTGATGAAAATTAATTTCATTCTCCTCACTATAATTATCCAGGAATAAATGTTAGGTGTTCAATAAAACTGTGTAGAATGAATGATTGAATGAACTTATAATAAAAGTAACATACAAAAATAAACAGCTCAAAATGTACTGATGTCTCTCATTATTTGATCTTCTCAGGCAACAAAGAGTTAGCTAAGATGTAAGGAAACTAGTGTGAAAATATATTTTTCTTCTTTAGTGGAAAAAAAATAATGACACTTAAATTATTAGATTCTACAAGCTAAACTGCAAATAACACAGGAAATATTAGGAAAGATATCATTGGAAGGAGACCTGATGGGTTTTATATATATATATATATATGAACTTCATGGGAAATAGATGGGGAAACAGGAGAAACAGTGTCAGACTTTATTTTTCTGGGCTCCAAAATCACTGTAGATGGTGACTGCAGCCATGAAATTAAAAGACGCTTACTCCTTGGAAGGAAAGTTATGACCAACCTAGATAGCATATTCAAAAGCAGAGACATTACTTTGCAAACAAAGGTTCATCTAGTCAAGGCTATGGTTTTTCCTGTGGTCATGTATGGATGTGAGGATTGGACTGTGAAGAAGGCTGAGCGCCGAAGAATTGATGCTTTTGAACTGTGGTGTTGGAGAAGACCCTTGAGAGTCCCTTGGACTGCAAGGAGATCCAACCAGTCCATTCTGAAGGAGATCGGCCCTAGGATTTCTTTGGAAGGAATGATGCTAAAGCTGAAACTCCAGTACTTTGGCCACCTCATGCGAAGAGTTGACTCATTGGAAA
>NW_011494748.1:2217433-2223243 GCF_000754665.1 Bison bison bison | reverse complement strand
AAAAATAAAAAAAATAATGAAAACAATATAAAAACAATATAATCTATGTATCAGTGTGATGGATTCATTCATATCCAGTATTATCTTCCAATGTATAGTTTATTTATAGCAACACTTAAAAATATTTCTTATTTCCTAAAGATATAGTATAATTTATACAGATGCAAAATTACAAGAATGCAATCTAGATTAGATGTAAGAAAAAAAGGAGAAAATCTGCTGTAGTAATATTAAATAACGCTATTACCAGAGCTGTCTGAAAAAGAAATCAAACCATAAAAGGCTATTGCCTTACTCTCTGCTAGATTTCAACTTGACTCAAAGTTTTCTAGAAGCCAAATAAAAAGATGAATCTGATCAATTTCATAATTTACAACATCCATGATAAAAGCAAACCAATTTACACAGGAGAAGTGCAATTATTCCTGCTACTAAAATCTGAAAGAAATTTCTCCCAAGGGTTATTGTAAGAGTACACCATAAAATAAAATGAAATCCTTGAACAATATCTTTATGATAGGCACTGCTAAAAGTTTCACAGAGCTGATTTTTATGGCACCCCTCACTATATACTGATGGTCTAGCTATACAATTTCGTGTGTAGTTTAAAAAAGGCATAGATTTTTGAGTAACGGGAATAATAGATGAACAAAAATTCTTTCAAAGATTCTTCGGAAACTTCTTTATCTTATTGAAGCTCTTTAGAGAAATTCGGTGGTACTAAATCTCAGAGCACACAGTTGGCTCATTTAGTAAACAAGTATCATGCATACGTGCATGCTAAGTTGCTTCAGTCATTTCTGACTGTTTGAGACTATAGCCTGCCAGACCCTTCTGTCCATGGGATTCTCCAAGAGACAATACTGAAGTGGGTCCTTTGCCCTCCTCCAGGGATCTTCTTGACCCAAGAATCAAACCCTTATCTCTTATGTCTCCTGCATTGGCAAGTGGGTTCTATTTTGTTGCTGTTGTTCACTTGCTCAGTTGTGTCTGACTCTTTGCAACCTCACAGACTGCAGTATGCCAGGCTTACCTATCCTTCACTATCAGCCAGAGTTTGCTCAAACTCATGTCCATTAAGTCAATCATGCCATCAGATCATCTCATCCTCTGCCACGCCCTTTTCTTTCTGTCCTCAGTCTTTCCCAGCTTCAGAGTCTTTTCCAATAAGTCAACTCTTCACATCAGATGGCCAAAGTATGCTTCTGCTTAAGCATCATTTCTTCCAATGAATATTCAGAGTTGATTTCCTTTAGGATTGACTGGTTTGATCCCCTTGCTGTCCAAGGGATTCTCAAGAGTCTTCTCCAGCATCACATTTCAGGAACATCAGTTCTTCAGCTCTCAGCCTTCTTTATGGTCCAATTCTCACATCTGAATGCAACCCACTCCTGTATTCTTGCCTGGAGAATGCCACAGATTGAGAAGCCTGGTGGGCTACAGTCCATAGGGTTGCAAAGAGTCAGCCACAATCAAGCCACTAAAATTACTACTACTACTGGACAAAAACATAGCTTTCACGATAAAGATTTTTGAATTTTCACAGTATTGTATTAGGCACACAGGAAACACAGGGAGCAAAATTACTTCATGGAATAGGCTATTCTATTAGGTCAAATGTAAGGAAAAAATATCTAAAGATCTGAAAGTAAAAGTTGATTTGCTTTTGTGAAAGCTGAAGGCCCTTCAAGCCTTGGAATTGATTCTAAGAATACATTCACAACATGGGTCAGGTCTTGAGCAAACAGGTTTGAATTTGCTCTGACAAACAGATGAATCAGCACTTGCTGCCTCTCTGCTATGTTTTAGCAGGAAACCAAGTCACCAAGGTTTTGGGGGAAGAGAAGTGCCACTACTTCAGGTTTTACATTAAAAAAATCATCCTTTAGAGATTTATGCCACCTTTGCGGCTTTAAAACTATCATCTGAGAAGTCTTAGTTATCTTCCTTGGGGTTGTCTCAGGAGACATGGAGGAATGTGGAACAAAAGTAAAGGCCAACAGTCAAATCTCTGTCTTCTCTTACCATTTATTAGACACATAAGACACTGTGATGAAACGTGAGATTTTCAACAAGCAGTTTTTAAAAAGTGTTTGTAAAACACTGCACTGAAGTTCACTATCTCCAAATTTATTTTTCTCTAAGATCATAAATATATGTATTCAATAAATCTGTACTGTTCACTGGCTGAGTTCCAGAATCTAGATATAAAAGGTTAATTCAAAGTTTTTGTCTCAAGGAGCTCAAAGTTTGTGATAAGATCCCTAAGTACATCAAAGATTATACAGAACTTTGGTAACTGATATATCATGTACATACACTGTGCATGCATATAAGACAGGGCAGCCAGATCAAATGGGAGTGAACAGAGAGGTCTTGATATATATATATAGAGAGATATGCATATCCATATATATATGGATATAGATATACATATCCATATTTAGTTTTTGAACTGAATTTTGAAAACTGAAAGCAATTAGGATAACAAAGGTGGCTAATAGCCATTTTAAGCAATGGAGTGAGAATAAGGCAAATCTAATGAGTAATTTTGTGGCAGAAGTGCCAAAAAGTTTGGAAACATAATGTTTAGAATCAGGAAGAGGTCAGGTTATAAAGAACCAATATGCTTAACCAAAAGATTTGAACCAAAACAAGACAAAACACAGCGAAACTTTAGAATAGTGTCAAGAGCACATTTATGTTTTAGAAATACCCTTCTCACAACAGTACAGTGGGACCACTAGAGAAGCTAAGGATAGAGTCAGGCAGAGTCATTAGAGGATATGGCAGCAATCTGCTAGAAAATAAATGGGAATCTAAATTGAGTCAGAGAAACTGTCAGGAGAGAGGTTTGAGAGCTATTAAGAAGGTGAAATATATGGGATTTTGTGACTTTTTATGCTCTGTTCTCTTTTCTCCCTTTTGAATAAACATCTTATAGTGTTAGATCTGTGTAATTTTATTCCCACTTTCTGATTGATGTATATATAGTCAAGCTTTTTAATAAATTGAAATGCTATTTTTTTTCATATTCACGAAATCTTACATAGTAGTCCACTTGAAACTTGAACATTTAATCACTTAGTACATTCTGCCTGCATAACAAAGCTCAATGTTATAATCCTCCAGTTATTACAAGATCTGTGCTCTCTCAGATACATTTACACTCCAATTACAATTACAATGCTTTCATCTTAATAGCTTCTCGCTTCTGAAGGATTATGTCTCAAGGATTATGTTATAATGAAATCAAAGGTTATTGACTGCTTTTCTCATTTCTTTCTGGGAGGCTTTGCTAGCTAAATAAAACTGAGGCTAACTTTATGCCAAACTATTTCTCTCCCTCTAGGAAAACATAATGGAAGTTATAAGAAATCAAGAGTTTCTACTGCTTCCAGCTGAGGAGCTCCATAAACTCCTGGCCAGTGATGATGTCAATGTTCCTGATGAAGAAACCATCTTCCATGCATTAATGATGTGGGTCAAATATGACATGCAGAGGAGATGCAATGACTTGAGTATGCTTCTGGCCTTCATAAGACTGCCGCTCCTTCCACCTCAGGTAATTAGACGCTGTTTTTGTAGCTAAGACCAACTGAAAAATTCTGTGCTAAAATTAAATATTACAGCCAATGTTTTACTATTATTTGATGGGTGATGGTTCTGATTCCCAAATCTGCCACTTACTTAATAATGCCTGTATGACTGTAGGAATGTCAATTTCTCTGAAGTTTAATTTCTTTATCAAATCAAATTATACTACCGCACAAAAATTTTATGAGGCTCAAATTAGATAATATAGGTAAAGTACTTAATATCAATAGAATATTTTAAAGATTTGTAGAATATTGCAATTATTAATTCTCCACCTCCCTGTTTTCATGATCGATCTAACTACCTGTCTGTCTAGTATCTAGCTTACTAACGTAAGATACAATAGCATGATCATTTTCTGAAAAATATATCTCCCTAGAATATTCTTAAAAGCTCAAAGCATGAGATTTCAAACCTTTATAGAAGGATAAGATATATTACTGAATGGCAGAGACTTGTGAATAAACAGCATTTGGCAACTGGGACTATGAAATCTTTTATAATTGGAACTAAAGAAAATCCACACACCAAATGTATGATCCACCTCATTTTATTGATGAGTTATGCAGGACACAGGTGATATGATAAAATACCAAGTTCATTCAACTTATAAGAAAAAGCATAATTAATTTTCCCTGATTCAGAGTCTCGTGTCTGTAAAATAACTTCTAATGTTGAAAAATCATCCATGAATAGCATTGTTAACTCAGGGTGTCTGGCATTTCAGGGTATCCAAACATAAGTTTGAAGGTGGGCTCTGTCCTCTGAAATGATAGATAATATTGTGTGTTTGTGGGTGTATATTTTGTATGGTTTATTAGGAGGTTTATTAGGAGCCTGTCCATTTGAATCCAAATCACCATCGACATTTTCAACAATTCACATAATACTAAAAATGTAAGATAGGGAATTAGAAAATCAGGAAACAATAGACAAGCATAACCTGTTGTAAAAAGTGAAGAGAGAGGGAAGTAGGATCACAGATTAAGAATGGAAAGTTAAGACAAAAACAACAACAACAACATTGTGCCAAAACTGGGAAATAAATGAACATTTATGAAGAAAGTAACAATTGTATTTCATTTGGCTACTCAAATAAAGTAAAAGAAAACAGAAAATTTATGGAAATCCCACCTAAATGAATTATGCAAATTTATCCTATCTGCTTTATTGACTATGCCAAAGCCTTTGACTTTATGGATCACAATCAACTGTGGAAAATTCTGAAAGAGATAGGCATACCAGACCACCTGACCTACCCCTTGAGAAAGCTGTATGCAGGTCAGGAAGCAACAGTTAGAACTGGACATGGAACAAAGACTGGTTCCAAACAGGAAGAAAAGTACAGCAAGGGTGTATATTGTCACCCAGCTTATTTAACTTATATGAGAATACATCATGAGAAATGCTGGGCTGGAAGAAGCACAAGCTGGAATCAAGATTGCCGGGAGAAATATCAATAACCTCAGATAGGCAGATGACACCATCCTTATGGCAGAAAGTAAAGAAGAACTAAAGAGCCTCTTGAGGAAGTGAAAGAGGAAAGTGAAAAAGTTGGCTTAAAGCTCAACATTCAGAGAACAAAGATCATAACATCTGGTCCCATCACTTCAAGGCAAATAGATGGGGAAACAGTGGAAACAGTGAGAGACTTTATTTTGGGGGGCTCCAAAATCACTGCAGATGGTGATTGCAGCCATGAAATTAAGACACTCCTCAGAAGGAAAGTTATAACCAACCTAGACAGTATATTAAAAAGCAGAGACATTATATTAAAAAGCAGAGATATTACTTTGCCAACAAAGGTCCATCTAGTCAAAACTTTGATTTTTCCTGTAGTCATGTATGGATGTGAGATTTGGACTATAAAGAAAGCTGAGTGCCGAAGAATTAATGGTTTTGAACTGTGGTGTTGGAGAAGACTCTTGAGAGTCCCTTGGACTGCAAGGAGATCCAACCAGTCCATTCTGAAGGAGATCGGCCCTAGGATTCTTTGGAAGGAATGATGCTAAAGCTGAAACTCCAGTACTTTGGCCACCTCATGCGAAGAGTTGACTCATTGGAAAGGACTCTGATGCTGGGAGGCATTGGGGGCAAGAGGAGAGGGGGGCGACAGAGGATGAGATGGCTGGATGGCATCACTGACTCGATGGATGTCTCAGTGAACTCCAGGAGTTGGTGATGGACAGGGAGGCCTGGCATGCTGCGATTCC
>NW_011494748.1:2195338-2217333 GCF_000754665.1 Bison bison bison | reverse complement strand
AGTATATAAAAGCAGAGATATTACTTTGCCAACAAAGGTCCATCTAGTCAAAACTTTTGATTTTTTCCTGTAGTCATGTATGGATGTGAGATTTGGACTATAAAGAAAGCTGAGTGCCGAAGAATTAATGGTTTTGAACTGTGGTGTTGGAGAAGACTCTTGAGAGTCCCTTGGACTGCAAGGAGATCCAACCATTCCATCCTAAAGAAAATCAGTCCTGGGTGTTCATTGGAAGGACTGATGTTGAAGCTGAAACTCCAATATTTCAGCAACCTGACAAAAATAACCAACTCCTTTGAAAAGACCCTGATGCTAGGGAAGATTGAAGGTGGGAGGAGAAGGGGATGACAGAGGATGAGATGGTTGGATGGAATCACTGATTCAATGGACATGAGTTTGAGTAAACTCCAGAAGTTGGTGATGGATAGGGAGGCCTGGTATGCTGTCATCCACAGGGTTGCAAAGAGTCAGACACGACTGAGTGAATTAACTGAACTGAACAGGCATTTTAGTAACTGGACAAAGAATGGATTGTAAAGCCATGCACTGGATTTTTCTAGATCCCAGATAAGTTCTGATACCAGATAATCTCAGAGCATGGACATCTTCTTTCTGAATAGAAATGGCCAATGATCACCAGTAGCCAAAGCAAGTAGATAGCCATTAACTTATGATAGATGATGTGGTAATTCATCACTTTGATCCTGCCCACCCATTTCAGCTTTTTTGTTGAAATGTAGGGAGCTTGGAATCAAATTGGTGCTCAAAAATCATTATATATAATAGGACACATACCAGAGGAGGCCAAAAACATGACCAGAATCCCATCTTTTCACAATATGCCTTTTGTCCACTCTTTTGTCATTAAGAGTGGGAGTTCCTCCTACATTTACATCTCTATATATTTTTTTATCTTCTTCTCTGTTACATCAGAACAAAGATGTACATTCTATTGGCTTACTTGTTCCTAAGCCTATGCATTACACATAGTTTTTTAATTCTGATTGGTACAACTGCTTTACTTTGATTAGTGAAGCAATATTTAATAACATCAGAAAATAAATCATTATTGTGTTTTCCTAAAACTAACTAGTAAACACTTTTACCTTTTATCACAGTGCCTGATAGACATAAACACATCATTTATCTACTTTCCATTCCTCATCTCTCAAACTGGGAGCATTATAAACATAAGTTTATGTATATTTTCAAGCAACAGATGTGCAGGAGGAAAGAGTAAAACACATTTTCTTTTCATAAAAAGAGTGTCTTTAGATATAATATTAATTAATTAATTACATGCCTTTATAAGCACTTTCCACACAATATTTCTAATCTTAAAAAGCACAATTGCAAGATAATGTGCAGAGAGATAAACAGGTTCAAAAAAGTTAAGTGATTTTTCAAAGTCATAGAACTAGTGAAAAATCCAGTTTCCCTGCAAATCTAGGCTGGCTAGATATGAACATATACAGAGACATTTCTACTCTGAGTATACGTTCTTTCCTTATTTACTGTCTAACCTGGAAGATCATTAAAATGTTCTGAATATAGAAATTCTTAAGATTCTTATAAAAAAGACTGGGAAAGGAAGAGTGAGGGAATTGGAACTAACATACATTTCTTTCTTTCTTTCTTTAGTCACCAAACTTATCTCATTTAATGTCTATAATATCCCTATGTAGTAATAGTTATTATTATCTTTTAACAAATGAATACATAATATTGTATTATACATATTATATATTATATGTATAATATTGTATTATATATAAAATATGATATATTATTATATGTAATAATGTATATTGTAATAATAGGTAATTACATATTATTTTACATACATATTATATGTATTTTATATACATATATAATATGTACATATATTATATACATTATATACACATATATAATTATATACATATACAATATATGTATTGTATATGTATATACATTATATACATATACAATATAATATATTATTATATGTAATAATGTATATTGTAAAAATATGTAATCACATATTATTTTACATACATATTATATGTATTTTACATACATATTATATGTATTTACATACATATAATATCACATATTATATTATAATATGTAATAATATGTAAATATATGTAATAATATTGTAATAATAATAATGTAATAATATAATATATATATAATATTGTATTATACATAATATATATTATACACATATTTGAAAGTGAAAGTGTCAGTCAATCAGTCATGTCCAACTCTTTGTGACCCCATTGATTGTAGCCTGCCAGGGTCCTCTGTCCATGGAATTTTCCAGGCAAGAATACTAGATAGACTGGGTACCATTCCCTTCTGCAGAGTATCTTCCTGACCAGGAATTAAACTAGGGTCTCCTGCATTGCAGGCAGATTCTTCACCAGATTCATATATATGTACATAAAATTACATAATATATAATATTTTAAAATACTAAAAATATTTAAAGGAAGAAGAAGCTACATTTTCCTAGTGTGGTAGGGGTTTATTTTAAAAAGAAATAGTCCTTGGATTGATTTTTCAGGGAGATTTGAGAGGAGAATTTGACTTATCTTTTTATAATTCCTGTAGATTTAAATGATACATTTCAGGTTAGTGACAGACCAATATTTGGAAGGCCAGATATGAGCTGCTTATAATATTATTAAGCAAAACATAATAAACTACTGACCAAGACAAGAATGCAAAGGCAAAGGAGATTTAGCAATGTTTAAAATTTAAAAAAATAAGGGGGGGGGGGAGGAATATGTGCTTCTAGGGTAAAGTTAAACTAAATAACCTAAAAGTTTTTATATTGTTAGCAGTTTCTTTTTCTATTTAGTGAGTGCACACACACAGAGAAATTCTAAAGTAAATAGAAAAGTAAACACAATGATGGAAGTTTTAGCAGAAAATAAAACATGTTAAAAGATTGATTAGAGCCAAAGCATAAATGTAGACTACAGTAAGAGTTTGCTTTTATTAATATAATCATGAAGCAATTAACCAACTTCACTTAAGCATATTTCAGTTCCTCTGCCGGGGTCCTGCCCCGGCTGATCCAGGGTATTCGAAGCGGGGACGGCGTCGGCGACCTATTTATTTAAATATTTTATCAAAGATATAAAGAGTAATAGGATGAGGATAGCTCAGTAGGAAAATTCAGTGGAGAAAAGAGGCTGAGTAGCTTGGTTTACATGGGAGACCAATAAAACTTCAAGACAAGAAGTTTGCACCACTTACGTAGGCCGCAGGCGTCCTTCCGTTCTCCCGAAGGAGAGGAGACACTGAGGCCTCCCCGGTCGGATCTTAGAAGCCCAGGCATAATTAGTAAGCATGGTGGGTTCCGCGCTCCAGATGGAGACTCAGCCAGAGCGAAAGAGAGAGCGACATGGGGAGACCAGTATTTCGAGAAACTGATCCCAATTCTTTATTTTCCATGGTCTACTTTTATACACTGACTGAGATGTTATGCAAAAGTCACGCGGGGTCAGCAGTCCTGACTTTTATCAAAGTCAGGTGCTTCATACAAATGTATACAGAGGTCTTAGGGGTGTTACATCATCTTCTGGCCAGGGGGGCCTGCTGACAATTTATGACCCTCTCCTTGTGACAGCGGTCAGTCAACCAGGACACTTATTTCTCCAGGGGTGATTATTCTCAAAACAGACGCCACCCAAATAAAGTTACATTCCTACAGGGTGAGGGTATAGTGGGTTTTAGTTAAGGAAAGAATTTACTTAGCCTAAGGTCTAACGTGATTAATATCAAAGGTTAATACTTATTCTATATATTCATTAATGTGTGTAAGGGCAGGGGATATGGAGACTTAGCAACAAACATTGGCTCAACAAATGAAAAACCCTTCACCAATACAATTTCTAATCAGCCCATTATACTTATATTAATAGTTTTCTAACTTTTCTAAGGTTTTTAGAAGGTTTAAAGCATCTTGTGCCTCTCACGGTTGGGAGGCTGTGAGCGATCACATGTGGCCGGACAAGCCTGTCAGGCAGGCGAGAGAACCTTCAGAGGAGTTTGTAGGTTAAAACAGTCTTATCATGCCCAGGAATTATTATTAACTGGAGCTCTAAGTTAACTCCTTCTCTGAAAGAGGTGGTGGGGTTCAGCCCCCCGTAAAGTCAGAGGTGTAGGTGAGAGCACAAAGTAGTAAAGTAGGCAGGCTCTGGTTATGGGGGTAGATGCTCAAGGATTTCCAGGGGGACTCCTGAGGCTCGATCCCGCCTTTGCGTATGTCAAGCCTCCTTCCTCATGACCTTTGCCATGGGTGGAGTACCTCACTCTGGCCCCCAACATTCCTCATTCTCACAATTTGCATTCTTATGTTTATTACTAAGTCTATAATGTTATAGAAGTTATTTCTTATGTTCTGATATTCTTTATTATTCAAAATTAACATGCTATTATGAAGTATAAATTATATTAATTTGGTTTAGAAAAACAAAAAGAAGGAGCAAATTTTGCTAGAGGCTATGGATCTTAATTGAGAACAGTGGCAGACAAAATAAGATTGAGAAAAGAATGGAAGAAAAGACATTTTAAAAATTCCCAGAGGGATGGTACGGGGAGGGAGGAGGGAGGAGGGATCTGGGATGGGGAACACGTGTATACCTGTGGCGGATTCATGTTGATGTATGGCAAAACCAATAGAATATTTTAATTAACCTCCAATTAAATAAATTTATATTTTAAAAAATTCAGAAGCAATAATGCTTATTTTACTCTCTATTGAAGTAGAATTGCTAATACTGAAATAAATTCAATGACTTAGCTATAGAAAGAACCAGAGGAAAAGGCAAAATCAAAGAAATACTTAATTGAGATGTACTTTAAGAAATGGTGAATGACTTCTATTATCTTTTTAAATAAGTAAGGAACAGAATTTTGCATAAAAGTTTTCATGTTTTCTTAGATACCCACGGGAGTTATAATTTCAAAGAATTGGAAAAATATGGAAATTTAATTTTAAAGAATGGATGATTATGTGTACAATATACATATCACAAGGAGGCTACTCAGTTTGATTCACTTTTTTTTCTATATTTCCTTTTTTAAAGACACAATATAAGAACGTGTTGCTATGCAAAAAAAAAAAAAGTTTTAACATTTTATAACTATTGCTTCCACTGGTTTTAACTAATTTAGTAAAATGGATCTTTGTAATAGGTACATATATATTTATTTGTTATAGATGCATTTTAAAAGTATATGTAAGTATCCATTTTGGTATGTTCTTTTCTAATGAGTTATTTTAGTAAGTAAAAGCATGGTACTCTAAAAAAAAAACAGTTATATGTAGGATCACACCAAAAGTCTTCAGGTAAATTCACTTTTACCACAGTCAGAAATTATTTAAAAGTTTGGAGATACACAGATAGACTTTGTTTCATGTCTTAGAGTCGGTATTGTTTATTTCTTTTGAGGCAACAAGGAGAACCATTTCTCACAACTTTCTAACAAGCATACCTACTGACTCTTAACATAAATAAATAGTAATGTCTATATGTATAAATATTTATTTTCTGTAGCAAAATGTGAAAGAAAAAAAAAAAGGTTGAAGTGGATAACAAAATGTGACCTAGGTTTAGAGGAGTATTATTTATAATAAGAAAATTAAAAATTTAAAAATAACAAGGAGACACAAGAGTTTAACGTAAGGAAACAGATATTGCCTCTGTCCTATAAGAATTAATGCTCTCTATGCAAAGCTATAAGAAATTTATTCCAAAATATTTTGTTAATGTTAGTTACAGCAATAAGAGAAGGGAGAGGTCCTCAACCATCTGTCCCACTGAATGTGTGACAACTGATCAGATACAAGAAACACAAAAACTGTTTTTCTATAAAAATTATAGCCACAACTAAAAAGACAAAACCACTAATTAAAAGCAAGGAAAATGACAAAGAATGAATCAATGGAAAAATAGCAGTTATAAATAAATAAAAAAGCTATGGCTTTTCCAGGAGTCATGTATGGTATGAATGTGAGAGTTGGACCATAAAGAAAGCTGAATGCCAAAGAACTGATGCTTTTGAACTGTAGTGTTGGAGAAGACTCTTGAGAGTCCCTTGGACAGCAAGGAGATCAAACCAGTCACTCCTAAAGGAAATCAGTCCTGAGTATTCATTGGAAGGACTAATGCTGAAGCTCCAATATTTTGGCCACTTGATGTGAAAAACTGACTTTTTGGAAAACACTTTGATGCTAGGCAAGATTGAAGGCAGGAGGAGAAGGGGACCACAGAGGATGAGATGACTGGATAGCATCACAAACTTGATAGACATAAGTAAACAAGCTCTGGGAGTTGGTGATGGACAGAGAAGCCTGGCATTCTGCACTCCATGGGGTTGCAAAAAGTTGGATATTATTGAGCAACTGAATTGAGCTCACTGAGCTGACTGATTACCAGTGTTTGTTACTTCTTCATTTTTTTCCCTATTTTTGTCTCTCTGATTTGCTTGCCATGTGATTAATTAATGATTATACAAGGCCATTATCAAAGAAATAGTATTTTCCATAATACTGGAGTATAAGAATTTTTTAAAATCGTATATTAAAGTTATTCTTCTTCAAAAGAGACCTTTTTTCAAACAGTGTCTTTATTTTTTTTTGTCTTTTTTTTTAAATTTTATTTTATTTTTAAACTTTACATAATTGTATTAGTTTTGCCAAATATCAAAATGAATCCGCCACAGGTATACATGTGTTATGCACAAACAATATATACATTTGAAATCTAATATAGGATTAAATATTAATCTTAAATATTATTTAGCTTCATGGTCATTTGATCTACCATGGCATTCACAGTTTAAGGTACAACGTTAAGAAAATACAAAACCTTTTTATTTCAGAACTTTTAAGTCAAAATCTTGTTAATTTAAAAAAGTATTTGCACATACACAAACTCATACATTCATGTTACTACATTTGGTCAAGTAAAACACATGGAGGGGATGTTGTAAGCTATTCTGAAAGCCTTTATTTTTGCTATGGTATGTCAAGTGTTTCTGCCTTAAAAAAGGGTTGATCATAGTGCTTCTGGTTTTATTCCAATCTTTCTTTATACTGAACCTTCTGTACTGCAATTACACCTTCTACATTTTCTACCATGAATTTTACTCTATATTGGATAATTCCAAGCAACCTACAAATTTTCATTCCTTCAGACATACTAAAGCAAAACAAAATATCTCATACTCCTTTGACCACCTACTCCAGTTCCCTGTTCTTTTTTCCCAGCAAAAATATGTAGTCATCATTTATAGTTGCTAAATGTACTTTGTTGGAATCATCTTTCTGTTATAAAAGTTCTTTGAAATAATCATGATCACTCCAAAGAGTGCTGTTATTTGTGTTTTCATATTACTTGACTTCTCAGCAGCCTTTGACACAATCTGGCCACTCTTACTCAATAATTGCTCATTCTTTCTATTTTCTGATGTTGCAATGACCTGGGGCATCACATAAAAATTGCATTTACTTCTATACTTTTAAATACTATCTGGGAGTCAATTATGAACTCTGATTATGTATGTCTAGCTTTAAAGTTTCCCTTAAAGATAGATTCAAATACCCTATTAAGTACTTGACATTTCTAGTTAGATATCCAATAGTTATTCAAAACTTCACATTTCCAAAATGAAAGATTTCAAATTCCCAAGTCTCCCCCGCCCCCTACTTCCAATTTTTAGTAAATATCACTACGAACCACTTAGTTATTCAGACCTAACTCCTAGTATCATTTTTAATTATCTACTTTGCATTGCATTTAACATTCATTTCCTTAGGATGTCCTTTTCACTCATTCTAAACCATGTCCTGAATCTGTGTGTGTGTGTGTGTGTGTGTGTGTGTGTTTTAACACATCACTAAAATCAAACCCTAAAATACATCACCAGAGACTTTTTCCTACACTGAAATGGCCTGCTATTTATTATTCTAACTTTTATGCTTAACTGCTGTCATAACTTCCATTCAGCAAACAGAATTTTACAGTATGAATCAATTAATGTCAAACTTAAGATTTAGATACTTAGGATTTCCCTGGTTGTGCAGAGGGTAAGAGTCTACCTGCCAATGCAGGGGACATGGATTCAATCCCTGATGTTGGAAGATTCCACATGCTGAGGAGTGACTAAGCCCATGCACCACAACTACTGAGCCCACACTCCAGAGCCTGCACACTGCAACTACTGAAGCCTATGCACCTAGAGTCTGTGTTTCGCAATGAGAAGCCACTGCAATGAGAATCCAGTGCATCACAATGAAGAGTAGCCCACACTTGCTGCAAGTAGAGAAAACCCACACACAGCAACGAAAACCCAATAGAGCCCAAAATTAATTAATTACTTACTTTAAAAAGAGATTTAGATAGTTAGAACAAAATTTTAATATCCCTGCCCTACAAGACCCTACAACTGTCCCATGATCACTCCTCTGAACTGATATCCTATCAGCTCTCAGGACACTAAAGACACACTGACATATCTTCTGTTTCTTGAGCAGGTCAGGTTTCTTTCTTCTCTAGTACATTTGTACCAGCTGATTCTGGGGATTAGAAACTGTGGTATCCAAGAGAAGAGGGTGGTGATACAGTTTTCTCAGGGGTAAGCAATGAAAGGGGAAGCATAGTCTATAGATAATTAAAGACAACAACAAAACTGATTTAACATTGGTCTACTTTTATCATTGTGATACCTTGACAATTCTAAACAAAGCTAGAAATAACTTCCTACCTCCTAGGTACAACTGCCCATCACACCCCTTTTCTGGTCCTTCTTTGCCTAGAAGATGTTCCCCCTATCATGGCATCACTAACTCATTTTTTTTTAAACTAAATACATCTCACCTTCAATGTGTATTCTTAGCACTTTCATATATCGCTTTCTTGCTTAGTAGTAGTTTATTTGTTTTTGAGTTTCTTGTTCACAAAGTACCTGTCATAGTTGATACTCAATAAGTATTTGCTGAATCAACAAATGGAAAGTTAGGTCCTAGGAATTTTGGCTTCATTTATTCTAGAATATTCATTGGAAGGACTGATGCTGAAGCTGAAACTCCAATACTTTGGCCACCTGATGCAAAGAACTGATTCATTTGAAAAGACCCTGATGCTGGGAAAGATTGAAGGTGGGAGGAGAAGGGGACGACAGAGAATAAGATGGTTGGATGGCATCACTGACACAATGGATGTGAGTTTGAGTAAACTCTGGGAGTTGGTGATAGACAGGGAGGCCTAGCGTGCTGCAGTCCATGGAGTCACAAAGAGTCGGACACAAGTGAGTGACTGACCTGAACTGAATTCTAGCTGTCTGTTGCTATATGATTTGTTTGGAATGTGAGAGAAAGCACTGTGTTTGATTGTTGTGTTCTGTGTACTAGTTGCTCAGTCATGTCCAACTCTGCAATCCCATGGACTGTAGCCTGTCAGGTTCCTCTGTACATGGAATTAACCAGGCTAGGATACTGGAGTGGTTTTCCATTCCATTCTCCAGGGTTCCCTGGAGACACAGGTCTCCTGATTTGCAGGCATATTCTTTACCATCTGAGCCACCAGGGAAGCCCATGTTTTGTTTTTTTACCATCAAGCTAACAGTGGATACTAGGAACACTGTCATCAAGGGGAATCATAGCATATAGATTCAGATTTTGCTAAACAAACAAACAAACAAACAAACAAAACAACCTGTTATTGAATGGGCAATGGGAGACCAGTCTTAAATAGGATATGACCTCTCTCTTTATCCTGTTAGATAAATTAATAAAATAAATTTATCAAAATGAATAATACATGTTAGTTGTGTATTTAAAACTAAACTGTCTTAAGAAAAATTGGTTTCATTTTCATGGATAGCATAATAAATCAGAAAGCAAAAGTTCATTCCACAAAGAAAGGAAAACTCAACTTAAATATAAAACTACCTTATAAGCATTTTTGTACATATTAAATAATATACATAGTATTTATCAAGAGGCCACGCTGTGTAAGAAAAATTACTTTTCTCAGTTAAACATTAAAAAAAGAATTTCTCTTTCTGTTCATGCCTATTATATAAGAATGATAAAATTAAAATTGAATATGTTAATTTGTAAGAGGACTAAGAAAAATTGTGGAACATTTTTAATAAAACATAAGTCATTTAAATCATTCAAACTTTTCAAATGATTTTGATTTATGATTTGGAGGAATTTAAATGAACTATTAAAGCTAACTTAATATTTCAGCACATAGAGTTTATAGAGATGAAATCTGGAGATTAAAACAGAATCCTTAGACTTAAGAACACTCGATCTTTCAGCAAATTTCAAGGCTATATCTTATGAAGAGAAAATTTACACTGGTCCAATTATAGAATTATTCTTTAATTTTGATAAGTGATCTGTTTGAGATATACATAAAAGTCAACGTTCAAAAAACAAAGATCATGGCATCTGGGCCCATCACTTCTTGTCAAATAGATGGGGAGACAATGGAAATAGTAATAGATTTTATTTTCTTGGGCTTGAAAATCACTGCAGATGATGACTGAAGCCATGCAATTAAAATTAAAATAAAAAGCTGCTTGTCCCTTGGAAGAAAAGCTATGACAAAGCTAGACAGCATATTAAAAAACAGAGATACTACTTTGCTAACAAAGGTCTGTCTAGTCAAAGCTATGATTTTTCCAGTAGTCATGTATGTATGTGAGAGTTGGACCATAAAGAAGGATAAGTGCTGAAGAATTGATGCCTTTGAACTGTGGTGTTGGAGAAGATGTGAGAGTTCCTTGGACTGCAAGACCAAACCAGTCAATCGTAGGGATAATCAATCCTGAATATTCAATGTAAGGACAGATGCTGAAGCTCCAATACTTTAGTCACTTGATGAAAAGAGCCAATTCTTTGGAAAATATCCTGATGCTCAGAAAAACTGAAGGCAGGAAGAGAAGGGGATGACAGAGGATGGACTGCTTGGATGGCATTAGCAACTTGGTGGTCGTGTTTGAGTAAGCTCTAGGAAATGGTGATGGAGAGGGAAGCCCGGTGTGCTACAGTCCATGGGGTCACAAACATTTGGACATGACTGAACAAATTAACAACAACAACAGCAATACATAAAATACATATATTCCTGCATCCTCTTGTCCACATTGCTATTTTTATATTTTTTTGCTTGTTAATCTTTGAGGAACAATAAGGCAGCCTTTTGGGTGATACAACTGATAAGTTTCCAGAATTCAAAGAAGGTGAAAAAGCAAATCATTCAGTTCAGTTCAGTTGCTCAGTCGTGTCCGGCTCTTTGCAACCCCATGAATCGCAGCACGCCAGGCCTCCCTGTCCATCACCAACTCCCGGAATTCACCCAAACTCATGTGCATCGAGTCAGTGATGCCATCCAGCCATCTCATCCTCTGTTGTCCCCTTCTCCTGCCCCCAATCCCTCCCAGCATCAGAGTTTTTTCCAATGAGTCAACTCTTCTCATCAGGTGGTCAAAGTATTGGAGTTTCAGCTTTAGCATCATTCCTTCCAAAGAACACCCAGGACTGATCTCCTTTAGAATGGACTGGATGGATCTCCTTGCAGTCCAAGGGACTTCTCCAACACCACAGTTCAAAAGCATCAATTCTCCAGTGCTCAGATTTCTTCACAGTCCAACTCTCACATCCATACATGACCACAGGAAAAACTATAGCCTTGACTACATGGACCTTTGTTGGCAAAGTAATGTCTCTGCTTTTCAATATGCTATCTAGGTTGGTCATAACTTTTCTTCCAAGGAGTAAGCCTCTTTTAATTCCATGGTTGCAATCACCATCTGCAGTGACTTTGGAGCCCAAAAAACTAAAGTATGACACGGTTTCCACTGTTTCCCCATCTATTTCCCGTGAAGTGATGGGACCAGATGCCATGATCTTTGTTTTCTGAATGTTGAGCTTTAAGCCAACTTTTTCACTCTCCTCTTTCACTTTCATAAAGAGGCTTTTTAGTTCCTCTTCACTTTCTGCATAAGGGTGGTGTCATCTGCATATCTGAGGTTATTGATATTTCTCCTGGCAATCTTGAGTCCAGGTTGTGCTTTTTCCAGGCCAGCATTTCTCATGATGTACTCTGCATATAAATTAAATAAACAGGGTGACATTATACAGCCTTGATGTACACCTTTTCCTATTTGGAATCAGTTTGTTCCATTCCTGACCTGCATATAGATTTCTCAAGAGGCAGGTCAGGTGGTCTGATATTTCCATCTCTTTTCACAGATGCACAGTCAAAGGCTTTGGCATAGTCAATAAAGCAGAATTAGATGTTTTTCTGGAACTCTTTTGCTTTTTCCATGATCTTCAGCATTACTGGTTGGGGCACAGACTTGGATTACTGTGATATTGAATGGTTTGCCTTGGAAACAAACAGAGATCATTCTGTCGTTTTTGAAACTGCATCCAAGTACTGCATTTCGGACTCTTTTGTTGACCATGATGGCTACACTGTTTCTTCTAAGGGATTCCTGCCCACAGTAGGAGATATAACGGTCATCTGAGTTAAATTCACCCATTCCAGTCCATTTGAGTTCGCTGATTCCTAGAATGTCAACATTCACTCTTGCCATCTCCTGTTTGATTACTTTCAATTTGCCTTGATTCATGGACCTAACATTCCAGGTTCCTATGCAATATTGCTCTTTACAGCATTGGACCTTGCTTCTATCACCCGTCACATCCAGAACTGAGTATTGTTTTTGCTTTGGCTCCATCCCTTCATTATTTCTGGAAATCTGGAAATTTAAAGCTAATTATTAAATGTCTCTAAACCTGTTCTAAAAACTTTGGAATTTCCGTGGGGCATAATGAAAATTGTTGCAGAGTTCAGCGTGGTGGAGAGGCTAGTCTAATATACATAGATCAATGGACTCTCTCTTTTTACTCTGTTAAGAGTGCACTGATGGAAAACCAGAGAAGAAAATGGAAATCAGTTAGCAGGTGATAGAAGTTTAGAGGTGAAAACTTTTTGAAGAAGTCAGATGAGGGTAGTGAGTTAGTAGCAATGAAAATATTGAGAAGTAGCAATGAAAAATATCCAAAATATTTCATTTTGGATATATTTAAAAATAGAGTTGTTTAGTTGTGAGAATGAGAAAAGAGAGGAATCAGAGAGATTACCTTTTGTTGTTGTTGTTGTTGTTGCTGTTGGCTTTAGCTCCACTGAGGAAGGATGTACTATTAAGATTTCTATGGGGCCTATAAGTTTAGATGTTGAGTAGGCATTGAATACATCATTTAGGAGTTGTGGGGAAATGGCCAGGAGATGAAAACTGTAAAGTGTTAGTCGCTCAGTTGTGTCTGAGTCTTTGTGACCCCATGGAATGCAACCCAGCAGGCTCTTCTCTTCATGGAAATCCCCCCCCCCACACACACACACAAAATACTGGAGTGTGTTGCCATTCTTTTCTCCAGGGGATCTTCCCACCCCAGGGGTCAAACCAGGGTCTCCTGCATTGCATGCAGATTCTTTACTGTCTGAGCCACCAGGGAAGCTAAAAACTAAGAAACTGCTGGCACAAATATAACTTAAAAACATGGTGTGAGGTAGTCTTACAAAAGAAGTCTGTACCAATAAAAGGCAAAGACTGATGTTCTAGGACACTGAAGTGTTACAAAAGTAGAGACAAAAAGAAGAAAGAGCCTAGTGACTTAAATGAAGAAACTAATTGTATACCATGAAAACCAAAGGAGCTTAATGTCCTGGGATTTCAGGGAATACACCACCAGAAAGGACTGTGGACACTGCTCAGAGATCAGATAGACTGATGCCCAATAATTGGTTTTTGAACTTAACAAAATGAAGGCCCTTGATGACTTTGACAAGATTATTTTCTGTGGACTAGAGCTAAGAAAACATCAAAAAACTGGAGTTTAAAGGTATAAATGCATAGAATCTTTAAAACTGCAAAACTGAACTGAAAAAATAATCGAAAAGTGGCTGGAATTGTCAGCATGGGTCAACTGATGAGAAACCAACATTGAAACTTCAACATAAAAATTTAAATAATCATTAATTACAACAAATATTTAGATAAGGAAAGTAAGAAATAAGATAAATCTAATATAGAAATAGCAGATATAAGGAATAACAACTACCTTTAAGGCTAATACCAACCCACAGAACTGAGATCTGGATCTCCTTGAAGAAGAAACAACCATGGCTTTCTAGATGGTAGAGAAGTCACTAAGTTAGTAAAATAATGGCAGAACTAGAGAGAAACCTTTTCTCAAGAACTTATTAGAAATCTTCCTGACATGTCCCCAAAGAGACACCCTACTGCAAAAATCACCTGAGGAGTCTTTTGGAGGCAGTTTCTAAGTTCTTCGGGCCAGCATGCAGTACAAGGGGCAATTACTGGAGAGCTTGCAGGCAAATCATCACATTATTGTTATTTAATGGCTAAGTGGGCTCATACCAGGAAACAAAATCTGCAGTGTCTCTTTAGAGCCCTCTATGTCAATGCTTACTTAGTGCTGGTTGGCAAAGAAAAATTACTTAAAGGACCTTGATATTAAAAAAAATAACCTAAAAGTATGATTTTGGAACTAAGAATTAATAAAATGATATTAATTGTAAAACTAGGGGGGTGGAGTCAAGCATGTTCATATACTAACAGGTATGATCCAGAAGAGAGGGAAATTTGATGATGTATGAGAGAAGGAAGGATTGTCTGAATATTTTATTTTTTAAAACATTAATTTATTTTAATTGGAGACTAATTGCTTTACAATATTGTGGTGGTTTCTGCCATACATTGACATGAACCAACCATGGGTGTACATGTTTCTCCCCATCCTGAACTCCTCCTATCTCCCTCCATACCTCATCCCTCTGGGTTGTCCCAGAGCACCAGCTTTGACTGCTGTGCTTCATGCATCATACTTTTACTAGTTATCTATTTTACATATGCTAATATACATTTTCAATCTTATTCTCTCAAATCGTCCCACCCTCACCTTGTCCACATAGTCCAAAAGTCTGTTCTTTATGTCTGTGTCTCTTTTGCTGTCTTGCATATAGGGTCATCATTATTGTCTTTCTAAATTCCATATATATGTGCCAATATACTGTATTGGTGTTTCTCTTTCTGACATACTTCACTCTGTATAATAGGCTCAAATTTCATCCACCTCATTCAAATTGACTCAAATGAGTTCTTTTTTATAGCTGAGTAATATTCCATTGTGTATATGTACCACTACTTCTTGATCCATTCATCTGTCAATAGACCTCTAGGTTACTTCCATGTCCTACCTATTGTAAACAGTGCTGCAATGAACACTGGGGTATATGTGTCTTAATTCTGGTTTCCTCAGTGTGTATGCCCAGCAGTGGGATTGCTGGATCATATGGCACTTCTGTTTCCAGTTTTTTAAGGCATCTCCACACTGTTCTCCATAGTTGTTATACTAGTTTCCATTCCCACCAACAGTTTAAGAGTGTTCCCTTTTCTCCACACCTTCTTCAGAATTTATTGTTTATAGACTTTGTAATGGCAGCCATTCTGACTGGTGTGAAATAGTACCTTATTGTGGTTTTGATTTGCATTTCTCTGATAATGAGTGATGGTGACCATCTTTTCATGTGTTTGTTAGCCATTTATGTGTCTTCTTTATAGAAAAGTCCGTTTAGTTCTTTGGCCCATTTTTGATTGAGTCATTTATTTTTCTGGTTTTGAGTTGCATGAGATGCTTGTATATTTTAGAGATTAAGTCTTTGTCAGTTGTTTTGTTTGCTATTACTTTGTCCCATTATAAAGACTGCCTTTTCACCATGCTTATAGTTTCTTTTGTTGCACAAAAGCTTTTAAGTTTAATCAGGTCCTGTTTGTTTATTTTTATTTTTATTTCCATTAATCTGGGAGGTGGTTCATAGAGGGTCTTGCTGTGATTTACATCAGAGAGTGTTCTTCCTATGTTTTCCTCTAAGAGTTTTACAGTTTCTGGTCTTACATTTAGGTCTTAAATCCATTTTGAGTTTATTTTTGTGTATGGTGTTAGAAAGTGTTGTAGTTTCATTCTTTCACAGGTGGTTGACCAGCTTTCCCAGCACCACTTGTTAAAGAGATTGTCTTTTCTCTATTGTATATTTTTTTCCTCCTTTGCCAAAGATAAGATGTCCATAAATGTTTGGATTTATCTCTGGGCTTTCTGTTTTGTTCCATTGATCTGTATTTCTGTCTTTGTGCCAGTACCATACTATCTTGATGACTGTAGCTTTGTACTGTAGTCCTAAGTCAAACAGGTTGATACCTCCAGTTCCATTCTTCTTTCTCAAGATTGCTTTGGTTATTGGAGGTTTTTTGTATTTCCATACAAATTGTGAAATTATTTGCTCTAGTCCTGTGAAAAATACCATTGATACTTTGATAGGGATTGCCTTGAATCTATGGATTGCTTTGGGTAGTATACTCATTTTCACTACATTGATTCTTCCAATCCATGAACGTGGTATATTTCCCCCTCTATTTGTGTCATATTTGATTTCTTTCATCAGTGTTTTATAGTTTTCTATATATAGGTCTTTTGTTTCTTTAGGTAAATTTATTCCTAAGTATTTTATTCTTTTCATTGCAATGGTGAATGGGATTGTTTCCTTAATTTCTCTTTCTGTTTTCTCATTGCTAGTGTATAGGAACGCAAGGGATTTCTGTGTATTAATTTTATGTCCTGCAACTTTACTATATTCATTGATTAGCTCTAATAATTTTCTGGTGTTTTTTTTAGGGTTTTCCTATGTAGGGGATCATGTCATCTGCAAACAGTGAGAGTTTTACTTCTTTTCAATCTAGATTCCTTTTATTTTTTTTCTCTGATTGCTGTGGCTTAGACTTTCAGAATTATGTTGAATAGTAGTGGTGACCATGGGCACCCTTGTCTTGTTCCTGATTTTAGAGGAAATAGTTTCGATTTTTTGACATTGAGGATGTTTGCTGAGGGTTTGTCATATATGGCTTTTATTATGTTGAGGTACGCTCCTTCTATGCCTGCTTTCTGGACAGTTTGTAACATAAATGGTTGTGAATTTTTCAAAGACTTTTTTCTGCATCTATTGAGATAATCATATAGTTTTTATCTTTCAATTTGTTAATGTGGTGTATCACATTGATTGATTTGTGAATATTGAAGTGTACTTGCATCCATGGGATAAAGCCAACTTGGTCATGGTGTATGATCTTTTTAATATGTTATTGGATTATGTTTGCTAGAATTTTGTTGAGGATTTTTGCATCTATGTTCACCAGTGTTATAGGCCTATAGTTTTCTTTGTTTTTGACATCTTTGTCTGGTTGTGATATTAAGGTGATGGTGGCCTCATAGAATGAGTTTGGGGGTTTACCTTCCTCTGAAATTTTCTGAAAGTGTTTGAGTAGGATAGACATTGGCTCTTCTCTAAAGTTTTGGTAGAATTTACCTGTGAAACCATCTGGTCCTGGGCTTTAGTTTGTTGGAATATTTTTGATTGCAGCTTCCATTTCTGTGCTTGTGATGGGTCTATTAAGATTCTGTTTTTTCCTGGTTCAGTTTTATAAGGTTATACTTTTCTAAGAATTTGTCAATTTATTCCAAGCTGTCTATTTTATTGGGATATAGTTGCTGATAGTAGTCTCTTGTGATCCTTTGTATTTCTGTGTTGTCTGTTGTGATTTCCCCATTTTCATTTCTAATTTTATTGATTCTGTTCTTCTCCCTTTGTTTCTTGATGAGTCTGGCTAACGGTTTTTCTATTTTATTTATCTTTGCAAAGAATAAGCTTTAATTTTGTTGATTTTTGGTATAGTCTCCGTGGTTTATATTTCATTTATTACTGCTCTGATTTTTATGATTTCTTTTCTTCTACTAACTTTTAGGGTTCTTCTTTTTTCTAGTTGCTTTAGATGTAAAGTTAGGTTGTTTATTTGATGCTTTTCTTGTTCTTGAGGTAGGCTTGTACTGGTAGGAACCTCCCTACTAGCACTGCTTTTCAGAGAAGGCAATGGCACCCCAATCCAGTTCTCTTGCCTGGAAAATCCCACGGATGGAGGAGCTTGATAGGCTGCCATCCATGGGGTCACTAAGAGTAGGACACTACTGAGCAACTTCACTTTCACTTTTCACTTTCATGCATTGGAGAAGGAAATGACAATCCACTTCGGTATTCTTGCCTGGAGAATCCCAGGGATGGGGAGCCTGGTGGGCTGCTGTCTATGGGGTTGCACAGAGTCAGAAATGACTGAAGTGACTTAACAGCAGCAGCACTGCTTTTACTGAATCCCATAGGTGTTTTGTTGTATTGTTTTCATTTCTTTTTGTTTCTAGGCATATTTTGATTTCCCTTTTGATTTCTTCCCTGATCTGTTTGTTTACTCAGAAGTGTGTTGTTCAGCCTCCATATGTTTGTATTTTTAATAGTTTTTTTTTTCCCCTATAGTTGAAAAATAATCTTATTGTGTTGTGATCAGAAAAGATGCTTGAAATGATTTCAATTTTTTCTTAATCTATCAAGGCTTGATTTATGGCTCAGGACGTGATCTATCCTGGAGAATGTTCCATGTGCACTTGAGAAAAAGGTGAATTCCGTTTTTCAGTGAAATGCCCTACAGATATCAATTAGGTAGAATTGGTCCGTTGTATCATTTATAATTTGTGTTTCCTTGCTAGTTTTCTGTTTGACTTTATCTATCCATAGGTGTGAGTGGGATATTAAAGCCCCCCACTATTACTGTTTTACTATTTATTTCCCCTTCCATACTTGTTACTCTTTGCCTTGCATATTGAGGTGCTTTTATGTTGGGTTCATATATATTTATAATTGTTATATCTTCTTCTTGGATTGATCCTTTTATCATTATGTAGTGTGATTCCTTATCTCTTATGAAGGTCTTTATTTCAAAGTCTATTTTATCTGATATGAGTATTGTTGTTCCTGCTTTTGTTTGGTCCACATTTTCATGAAATATATTTTTCCAGTGTTTCATTTGCAGTCTGTATGTGTCCCTAGGTTTTAAGTGGATCTCTTTTAGACAGCATATATAGGAGTCTTGTTTTTGTATCATTCAGCCAGTCTTTGTCTTTTGGTTGGAACATTTAACCCATTTACATTTAAGGTAATTATTGCTAAGTATGGTCACATTGCCATTTACTTTGCTGTTTTGGGTTTGCTTTAATAAACCTTACTGTTTTTCCTGTCTAGAGAAAACCCTTTAGCATTTGTTGAAGAGTTGGTTTGGTGGTGCTAAATTCTCTCAATTTTTGCTTGTCTGTAAAGCTTTTCATTTCTCCTTCATATTTTAATGAGGTCCTTACTGGGTATAGTAATCTTGGTTGTAGGTTTTTCTCTTTCATCACTTTAGGTATATCCTGCCATTCTCTTCTGACCTGAAGAGTTTCTATTGAAATATCAGCTGTTATCTTTATGGGGATCCCCTTGTGTGTTATTTATTGCTTTTCCCTTGATGCTTTTAATATTTGCTGTTTGTGTTTGACCTTTGTTAGCTTGATTAATATGTGTCTTGGGTGTTTTGCCTTGGGTTTATCCTGTTTTGGAAATCTCTGGGTTTCTTGGATTTGGGTAGTTATTTCTTTCCTCATATTAGGGATGTTTTTGATTATTATCTCCTTAAGTATTTTCTCATGCCCTTTATTTTTGTCTTCTTTTTTTGAGACACCTATGATTCAAATGTTAGAGGGTTTAACATTGTCCTAGAGGTCTCTTAGATTGTTCTCATTTCTTTTAATTCTTTTCTCCTCTCTGCTTCATTTATTTCCACCATTCTATCTTCCACCTCACTTATACTATCTTCTGCCTCAGTTATTCTATTGTTTCCCTCCAGAGCACTTTTGATCTCAGTTACTGCATTATTCATTGTTGATTGATTCTTCTTTGTTTCCTCTAGTTCTTTGTTAACCATTTATTGTATCTTCTCAGTACTTGTCTCTCATCTATTTATTTGTATCTCCATTTTGTTTTCAAGATTTTGGATCATCTTGACTATCATTGTTCTGAATTATTTATCAGGTAGACTCCCTGTATCCTCCTCTTTTGTTTGATTTGATGGGTTTTTACCATGCTCCTTCATCTTCTGAATATTTCTCTGCCTTTTAATTTTGCTTAGATTGCTGTGTTTGGGGTGCCCTTTCTGCAGGCTGGAAGTTCTTCATTGTGAAGTCTGCTCCCTGTGGGTGGAATTGGACTAATCACTTGTCAAGGTTTCCACAGAAGCAAGCACAGAGCTTGCTTCTGTGTTCTGGGGGGTGAGGCTGGATCTCTTCTCTCTGGAGTGCACTGAAGTATCCAGTATTTAGTTTTGGGGTGTCTCTGGGTTTGGCATGGCTTTGAGGAGCCCATCTTTTAATGTTCAGAGTTGTGTTCCTGTTTTTCTGAAGAATTAGTGTGGTGTGTCTTACATTGGAACTTGTTGGTTCTTGGGTGGAGCTTGGTTTCGTGTAGGTGTGGTGATATTTGGATGAGTTCTTGTCTATTAATGTTCCCTGGAGTCAGAAGTTCTCTAATGTTCTAAAGTTTTGGAGTTAAGCCTTCTGACTCTCACTTTCAGTCCTTCTTTTACAGTAGTCTCAAGATTTCTTCATCTATATAGCATAGAAGATAAAACACCTAGTTTATTGGTGAAACAATCCTCCACAACCAGGAACACCCAGAGAGATTCACAGAGTTATATAGAGAAGAGGGAAGAAGGGGATAGCAGTGACCTGGAGGAAAAAAGGGAGACTCAAAAGGAGAGAGAGCAATCCAGCCATTAATCAAATCCTTAAATGAAAACAGAGAGCAAAGATTAGATCCTTAGAAGTACAAAATTTATAACAAATATCAAAAAGTAAATATTAAAAAACGTAGAATAGAGGCTGGACTCTCAAATATACAGTATATAAAATACAAAGCATAATAAACCACAAAAATTAAAAATATATATATATGGAATTTGTTTTTTTTAATAGGTTTTTTTAAAGGTAATAGTCAAAAGTTAAATATTAAGAATTGATATTAACAAAAATATATATATGAATTCTCTGGAGCCATTGTGGACAGTGTGGGGTCAGTTAATTGTCAGATAGTCCCTTTTTTCCACTTGTACTTGTTCTCAGTGTCTATTAGTTCAGTTCAGTTCAGTCCCTCAATTGTGTCCGACTCTTTGCGACTCCATGAATCGCAGCATGCCAGGCCTCCCTGTCCATCACCAACTCCCAGAGTTCACTCAGATTCATGTCCATCGAGTCAGTGATGCCATCCAGCCATCTCATCCTCTGTCGTCCCCTTTTCCTCTCACCCCCAATCCCTCCCAGCATCAGAGTCTTTCCAATGAGTCAACTCTTCACATGAGGTGGCCAAAGTACTGGAGTTTCAGCTTTAGCATCATTCCTTCCAAAGAAATCCCAGGGCTGATCTCCTTCAGAATTGACTGGTTGGATCTCCTTGCAGTCCAAGGGACTCTCAAGAGTCTTCTCCAGCACCACAGTTCAAAGCATCAATTCTTCTGTGCTCAGCCTTCTTCACAGTCCAACTCTCACATCCATACATGACCACTGGAAAAACCATAGCCTTGACTAAACAAACCTTGTTGGCAAAGTAATGTCTCTGCTTTTGAATATGCTATCTAGGTTGGTCATAACTTTCTTTTCAAGAAGTAAGTGTCTTTTAATTTCATGGCTGCAGTCACCATCTGCAGTGATTTTGGAACCCCAAAAAATAAAGTCTGACACTGTTTCCACTGTTTCCCCATCTATTTCCCATGAAGTGATGGGACCAGATGCCATGATCTTCATTTTCTGAATGTTGAGCTTTAAGCCAACTTTTTTACTCTCCAACTTCCATTTTCATCAAGACGGTTTTTAGTTCCTCTTCACTTTCTGCCATAAGGGTGGTGTCATCTGCATATCTGAGGTTATTGATATTTCTCCAGGCAATCTTGATTCCAGCTTGTGCTTCTTCCAGCCCAGCATTTCTCATGAT